>NC_134574.1:59826032-60126032 GCF_050947875.1 Dermacentor variabilis
CAGAGCTAAGAGACTAGATCACCGACGAAGAAAAGCGTCAGCGTGATAGGAGTGCAGTGGAACGTGAGGTCTTTATAAATGGTGCGCGCTTGCTGTAGAGCGTCCTCATCGGAACCAGCTCAAGCAGGAGCGAGGGAGCGCCTAATTCAGCTTCAACACATGCTCACTAGAATGCACATAGCCCGAGTGGACAGAACACTGGCGGGAGAACCCAGTCAAACTATACAAGCCATCCGTTCTCATGTGATAAATCAGCGCGACTTTTTGCCGCAGTCTGAGGACGCCTGGGACCATTTCTATGCTTACCTCAAACTATTTGAGCACGTCGTCACCAGACAAGCGGGAAACAAATCACAGTTGACGATAGCCCTGAGCATGTGGCTCACGGAGTTTTGAAGGTGTATTCCAGCCCGCGTTCGCAAGCCTATTTCCATTACGTTTCCATTCGATTACATTAAAAAAATTGCGAACTTTATCAGTGAGAGGGATTGTCCTACTTTGTCTACCGCTAACTAAGCAACTGATGTGTCATAGATGCCCAGAAAGACAAAAAATGTACTGTTTTAGGAAAAAATCACAAATGAATAATTTTCTGAATACCAGACCTGGCCAAGACAAAGCAGATGCAATTTTCATCTGTGTTTGGGTGGCGAAGTTGGCCACAAGGCTACAGCCTGCCAAGCCATTCCATTTTCCCCTAAATGCCGTCGAAACGGTAATAAAGCACTGCTTTGCCCAGAAAAAGGGCCGCGGCGTGACCAAGCGTATAGTGTTTAGGATAGCACCCATACAGTGTCAGAGCAATGTTTTATCTAGAGAACGTAAAAAAATGTAGCTATTTGTGGGTTCACAAAACACAAGTCACGAAAATCCCTCTTCCGATTGATATCGTCAGCCTGATACGCCAAGAACATGAAGAAACTAGCATTCACAGTATTAGGCTCCTGACGAGGGGCCGAGAGGCAAAGGCTTGAATGGATATGACGTTTCTGTGCTGCGAGATTCAGGCAATAATACCACCATAATGCGCCAAGCCCCCCCCCCCTTTTTTTTTTCGTAGTCGTGCAGGAGTAAACATGGAGCAGTAGTAGCATTGGTCAATCGAAGAACCAGCGTTCTAGCCGAAGAGCGCGTTACCTCTTTGTCACCATCCGTTGCTGGAGATATGAAGGTGACGAATAAGGAGCACGCGCTGCGGCGGTGTAGCAGCTTTGGCGTGCCACTTGTAATCTGAGGGCATGAGATCAAATCCTGGTGGCGGCCGCCGCATTTAGATGGGGGCTAAATGCAAAAGGGACAGTTTACATGCATTGGGTTCACCTTAAAGAGTCCCAGATACTCAAGATCATGGGGTGCACATCTGACGTTGTCATTATGACCAGCTAACGCACAGCGTCGACAGCTCAAAGCAGAGCATGGCGGATGACTTTATACCATAGTTCACGGTCCCGAAAGAGAAATCCAGCCACTTCGAACTGCGACCACAGCGGTAACGAACGAACCTGCAACGGAGTGGCGCTTCCGACAGAGGGACCAGCGAACCCCTGTCGGATATCAGCCGTAGCTTAGTTTCCATTGGACAATCTATCAAGGGATTTTGTGCTCCTTGGGGAAAAGGGAGTATACTCTCGAAACCACAGACATGTGTCGTTAGCGCGCAGTTTATGCCCATGCGCACTCCTCGGCTATTGCTGATCTGATAGCTCGTGTTTGCTTAAAAAGGAAGCTAGCACAGGTCCACCGCGCTCAGTAGGTAACCTGGTTGCTGCGTGCCGAATAGCAGGAATAAACGTTCCTTCGAGGTTACGTCTGCGCCGCCCAGTCCCTGGATGCCATGCATGACATATCTGACTGCAAACAATTTCACCGAACGAGTTGAATGTGAACATACTGCTTGCAGCTGAGCGATGAAAGTGTATATTGATTATTAAAATAGTTGCGTATGTCACGCAACTCTTTTGCTAAATTGTTTTTTTCCGTAGTGAGAAAGGAAATGTTCCTAAGCTTTCTCCTCTAGGCTTGTCGAAATATAATATTGCTTACATAAGTGCAAAGCCTGGGGTCTCTTTCTTTTTTTGGCCCAGAAGTTATGACCGCCTCCTGAAAAGCCCATTTCTGAGCCTACATCAGGTGAACCGAAGTGTTTGATGGCAGAGTAACTGGATGAAAGAACATGCTATGAATAGAAAAAGCTAAGGCATCAGAATTCACATGATGTCAGCGTGACCTTCATGATGGTCCCAATGCGGCACTCATGTCAACAGTGACGAGTTTAGAAGCAGCATTAAAATTAAGATTTTCACTTCACATTACCTGAGCCGTCGGACCATTGCTTCTCTTTCAACGTGTTCGTCTTGTTGAAAAGGAATTTAATTTTTTTTTATTATATACTATACGCTGGAAGCAAATTTGGCTCCATTCAGCAGTGTGAATCTCAAGTGTCACTAATATTTCTGCTTCATAGTGTTTCTTATCGATAAATTAGTAAGAATATACTAACCTTCGCAGAACATGTTTTCGAAAAACATCTGTAAGTAGTCGCTCCAAATGCTCAAAAACCTTCCGTTCATTTGTCGCACACGACGCAAGGCGATCATGATGAGCGACGAAATAATTGATAGTAAGAGCATGGAGAAAGCAAGATACATCCATACCTGAAATGGGAGCACACAAAAGCGTGTCATGAGCGAAGAGTGGGAGCGAGCATTGTAGGGCGTGCCACAGTGCACACAGACCATAAAGAGATCATGAGGCAGAGTTACCCGCGCAATACAAGTTAACTGCGTATTTGAGCCTTTCTGCTGCAAATTCTTATATAACTGGAGCACCTACCATTGCACAAGTCGTTGTACTCCCGACAATAGTAGTTTTACGCTTTGAGATGATTGCGGATCCAGCTAATTGCGACGGATCCGTCACAATCAATCTGCTTGCAATTCTTATCGTGGTCCCCTGCCAGATGTTTACGGCAGTATCATACATAAATAGGATGTATTTTCTCATTTGTTGCCATTTGCGTACTGACAATGCCGCCCGAATGGGTAGCAAAACGGCTATGCTTTTGTTATATTTCATTGTTGAGTAAAGCCAGTGATAACAACACGTTGAAGTTTGAGTTCCCCTGGCTTGCGGAACACTTTTTCACGTCATCCAACCACGAAATGTTATTCCTGAAGCATTTGATGCCACGTCTTGAAAGTATAAACTACGCACCACTCACTACGAGAGCTTCAAGTCGGTGTCTAGAACCTCGAAATTTCAGAATGTCTGTGGAATTTCGTATGACCCGATGTCGGGTTGGGGTTCTGTGCTGCGTTCTAGAACTGGTACAGCGCAACATGCAAAGGAAGAAACAAGCCGAGGCGGCCAGATAAAGGAACACAGCGCTGACTTCCAACTGGTTTATTAGCGAGTTCCACAAAATATCTGCGTACAAGAAAGCATCAGGACAAGGCGTCACAACACTTCACAAAACGTCACACCGGTAGAAGGTTACACCATCATGGGTCACAGAACGCGAAATTTCGTCATGCAAGGTTAGATTTATCAAGAAATCTATCTTGCTTCCTGTGGAGATTGGCACAAAGATGGTGTGCTAACGCACGTGCTACCACCCCTTGCTATGAGATCAGCTTCAATGATCTCCCGCGAGAGTTGTGATCGGTGATTTTTTAGCACTTCACACCGATAAAAATTCGGTTTACATCCACAATGGCTACAGTGAATTCCTCAGTGGCCCTGTATAGCCCAGTGCACATTGTAATTATGTTCTTTTAGCCTTTCATTAACGCAGCGACCAGTCTGACGTATATATATCTTCGCCGCGCCAATCTCCTTCGAATCCACTCATGTTTGGGCTTCAAGGAGATTAGCACAGCACAGAAACGCGATGTTATAACAATTAGGCCACCAGCGCATTCCTATGAAGGCTCAAAAACAATTCTATAACGTTTCGTCGTGCTAACCAGCACTTTTAAACGCTTGGGCCGTTAGGCGAGCCTTATGAACCATTGACTAATAAAACGTTAGTGCGCGTGATGTTTGGGCTTCAAGGAGATTAGCACAGCACAGAAACGCGATGTTGTAACAATTAGGCCACCAACGCATTCCTATGAAGGCTCAATAAACACTTCTATAACGTTTCGTCGGGCTAACCAGCACTTTTAAACGCTTGGGCCGTTAGGAGAGCCTTGTGAACAATTGACTTATAAAACGTTAGCGCGCGTATCTTGTAGCTGACGATAAAGGGTGAAGTTACGGAAAGTGTTCATTGCAGCAATTTTTGCGCGTCTTTCACCTTACTGTGTCTTTGATCTTACTGCGAATAGCACGCCGTGTCTATTCAACAGATGTTAATGCTGCATATACGTTTCGGTTTGTCTGCGAATTTCGGCATGGTGCTGAGGCACTCCTTCGTCACTGAAGTCAGCGGCGCCTATTTTGCTGTAATTTGACATTTTGCCTTGCTACCTCATGAAATCTTCGCGTTCATCGTACATTGACTCCCAAAGTGCGTGAGATCTGTGTGTGTCTTATCTTATCCGATGCAGGATGCATTACCTGACATTTAAAGCTCTGTTCTGCACTGTTTTAAGCGCTTTGTCATTTTTCGAACAATAGTGCAAAAATTTTGTTAACACAAGTGATTGTCCTTGATGATTCTTAGCAAAACATATGGATTGCGTTTTTGATAACCTAATTTACGAAAGCTGAAAATACAAGCCTTTGTTTATCCAGCTAAATACTGCCCACTGTATGTAGTCCTTCAACACAAGTCGCTGTCACTCTGGGTTAATTTTGAATAATGCCGTCCACAATGTCGCTTCTGAGCTTGATGTCATTTGAGAGTCCGTTAGCGACTAAAACCTGAGTTCTTACGGCGACTACAGTTCTCGAGGTCATATACTGCACGAATTTTTATGCGAAAATTACGATGGCAGGCTATTTCTTTTTCTCGCTCGTTGAGACATTTCTATGAATCTCCCACCTTCGCTACTGTGGCTTTGATACCTGCTATCGTATCGTTCATGAAGAATGTGTGTCTCAGTTCTGTTTTGACTGTGTAAGGTACCCTGCAACACGGCTGCCCTGTCAGGTCCCAGAGTAGTCTTAATGTTACCTCATCGCAGGAGCAACAATTGGATGGTGTGGAAGCAACCTTCAGCAAACACACAAATGGAAGCTTGATCGGGGTAGGATGGTATCGTGCTTGAATCCGCAAGGAATATTTCAATGTCCGACAATCATCGTTTAAGAGTTCAAGTTGAAATACGGTATTTTAGCGCAATTAGGCATCATATGTTGCGCGCATTCAGATTTCTGACGGTTTTAATACTCACATCGGGATCAAAGGTCAGCAAGTAGCCAATAATGTTGCTCTCCTTCGTAGCGCTGTGTCCTCCAAGTATGTATACAGAACCGCCGAATATGGTGCGAGTCGACTCACCAGCCCTTTCTCGCAGCAGACTCCGAGCCGTGACCGGGAAGGTGAGGTTAATATCCTGGAGGTGAAACGCGTACGTAAAAATGATGCCTCTAAAGGTGTGGCACAGACGTTGCCTTACGCGTAAGTTAAGCAAAAATAAGTACATACAATTTGTATTGAAGCGCGATTAGTTAGTGCACATAAGCACATAAGTATGACTCTATCTGGTACTCACGGATCCGTTTCAGTACTTCAAAGCCTAATGACCTTGAAATTTATGTTCCATAATCTTTAGCTCATGTCGAGGGAGAAGTGCACAGGATACTGAGGGGTTCGTGTTACGTAGATCAGCATCGTAGACTGGTCATAGTTGAAGCGTGAAATTAACACAGGAACAGGCAACCGCACACAGGCAAGCGTTAATCTGAAACTGATCTCAAATTTATCTAGTGCTTTCACAATGCTTTTATATGCTGTCTATTGCGGCTCTTTTTTCTATGCCATTCATCTACGCAATGCATAAACTATAAAATGAATCACTTCAATTCAGGCTTATCTTCATTCAATCTCCATGCATTGGGAGAATCTAAAAAAAAGATCTTGTCTGCGAATATGTTATGCGATAACAGCGAATATTGATGGATTACGGATTTCACCCGCATAGGCAGTTGAAACTCTGCAAATTCGGCTTGGTTTGCCTGCGCTTTAGAGCAGCCCCTCATTTTCGTATGCTTGCTGAACCCGCGGAAGTAGTATTGAAGAAATTGACATGATATCAGGTTTCTTGCGCATGGAGATTCAACCCTGCCGCTTTTATTAGTCTACTGCCAGCTCTGGCAAGCCGCTATTAGGAAAAAAAAAGGTACTCTGAACGAGCACGTATTTGCCACTTTGGGCGTACCTCTTCAGATAATTCGCTTAACACAAAATAGTTTCCAATTCAAATATTCCAGCAGAACCCATTTCGAATGTCGACGTTAATGCAATTAGCATTGAAGCGAAGTATCGGCACTCAGCATTGCCACTGCCGAAAAGGTTCATGTATGAGGAGTTCTATACAACCAGGCTTCCCGCGCTTTCTGGACACGCTGAGTCTTCTATATAAGCGGGCAACATTTCTTGGCTTTGGACTGAAAGCTACTAGGGCGGACTTTACGCACGCGTATTTGTTTGTGATGTAGTGCGGGCGAATTTCACAGCAGTTTCGGTTTATATTCTCAGGTTTTGCACATCTGCTTTACTTAGCTGTCATTCCAACTCATTCCCTACCCGGTACTCCTCCGCTACCACGGCTCACGTGGAAGCGTTATTTTTGTACGTTTCTCCAGGTGACCGGAGGCGAGGCACTACAATAAGCCATTTTACTAAGTAACTTATCCTTTGAGGGGCAGCGTCTCTACTACGACCTCTCGTCTCAAACGGACCTGACAATTACAACGTTCAAAGACATTTTTCGCATCTTCGACCAGCATTACGAAGAAAGCACCAATCCCCTTGCGCATCATATTATCTTCATGAACAGAATGCAACAACCAAGGGAAACCATTCAGGACTTCGTCAACGCATTACAAAAGCTAGCGCCTGCTTGTGTGTTGGGCGCTTGGCACGACGACTCCCCTCGCGACCAAGTCTTGCAAGGCGTCGCTTCAGCAAGAATAAGAATAGAATACGGTTGGTTTGGATTTTTTGGCGAATCGACGTGCTTTTCGGGGCTCCGTGGCGGCGACGAAACTATAAGTTTTTGTGCATGCTTTGAGCTTTCTTCGGTTTTTGATTTGCTGATTTTTTGCCTTAAATAGTAATTGGGTGGCTTTCATTTTCTTTTTTTCTTTCTTTGTTTCTTTGTCTCTCGTATTTCGGGTGAGCGGGTGTGTTTCGAGTACATTTTGTTCTACAGGATGGCTAAAGCGTCCTTTCGCGCCACGTGTACACGTGCAGCCGGGTGGGACGTTGATGGTTTTGTAGCCTTTAAATGTTAGCTTGGAAGTGGCAAAACTAATAGCTATTAGTGGTTTTACTGTGTGTGTTTTTGTAGAAGAGTGAGAGCGTGGCCGCGTGGTTGATCGCGTGCGAGAGCTTGTCATACCTTCGGTCTCCGCGGCATTGATTGCTTTTGAAACAGTGGTGAGGGTTGCTTTGCGGCATTTTGAGGATTTGGATCCTGCGCGTATCGGTTTCTGCTAAAAGACACATGCTCTGCATTGATATGGTATTATAGTATTTGCATCAGTAGTAGCAATATTGTAGTATTATACTATTTATAAAAATCCGTGCAATACATTGCGAGAAAGACTGGAAAGCAGTCAATGCGCGGGGGGTCACTCAACGCAGATGAGACGGATGAGAAAGGAGAGGGCGTCGAAACAACCGGCACACAATGTAATGTCGATACTAGGCTGCAGATAATGGAGTCTTTCCAGGAAGAGCTTGGCAAACAGGCGCATGAGCTCAAAAATGAGCTAAACACGGAGCGTGATGCACGAAAGTAGTTGAAAAGAGACTTTAAACAGCCGAGCAAAATCTAAACAGGGCCGCCATTGTGAACGAGAATGTGCGTGACAATGGAACGCAGACCCCCTACGCAACAGGAGAGGGAGTGTCAGCAAAGTACGCGGAATGCGTGCAGCGTGATTAAGAGTTAGCTGGAAAGAACGGCACCTACCTTGAGGCTGCTACGCGGAAAATGCAGGAGCCCAGGCGACGATGCCCCATGTTGAGCCCGAATCACGCGGAAAAGGACGAAGGGAAGCAGGGAGAGGTAGGAGAGAGTGAAAGGGCGATTATCGCCGGCGTGTCAAACCTGGCTGGGTGCTAAAAATCAATTGTGGAGAGGGTGAAGGGCGCTAAAAGAGTGGTAGTAGGGACATTTCCAGGGCGGACACTGGGTTCTGTCATGGAGCGAGCAAAAGAAAAGCTCGCGGAAAATGCCCACGTGTGCAAACTGGTCATAGTAGCCAGTGGGCTAAATGACGTCCTAACAAGGAAAGGACAGGACTAGGACAGCGCTTCGCGAATTGGGTGGATGACCTAATATGGATGCATCACATAACATCCATCCATCCATATACATGCTAGCAATGGAGGCAATCAAATTAAAGCTTCAGGCATGGGAAGATAATAATGGCATTTTGGGAGAGCTTTAGAATGGCTTCAGAATAGGTAGGCGTTTGGATGATAACTTGTTTTTTCTTACTCAGTGTATTGAAATATCAAAAGTAGAAAAGAGACAGTTGTATGTGGCCTTTTTAGACATTAAAGGAGCCTATGACGACGTAGACCGCAAGATTTCGTGGGATATTCTGGAAAGGGAACGCTTAGGTGACGATTCTCTACAGGTTTTGAGATAGAGTTACTTAGAAATACCGTTTGTGCTGAACGGTAAGGGACGAGGAGTGAGGAGAAACTTCATATGAACAAGGGACTGAGTTGACTGACCCTTTATCCCCGCTGCTGTTTATGATGTACATGGTGAGGATGGAGAGGGCGTTAGAAGGAAGTAATATCGGGTTTAATCTCTCATACAAACAGGCGGGAGCAGTAGCAGAGCAGCAGCTCCCAGGTATATTTTATGCGGATGACATTGTGTTGCTAGCAAACAAGCAAAGTGATCTGCAACGTCTGGCTAATATCTGTGGACAGGAAGGCAACAATTCAAGTTTGAAATTTAGTGTTAGAAAATCAGGTGTTATGGTATTCAACGAAAGCAGTGAGCATGCAGTGTTCACTGTTTTCAACACAGGAAAACACAGGAAAAAGCAATAACAGTATTGGGGAAGAGAAATTCATCAATATTGAAGCACAGAGCGCTATGGGGATACAATAGATACGAGGTCCTCCGAGGTATGTGGAAAGGTGTAATGGTTCCACGACTTACTTTTGGAATTGCGGTTGTTTGCTTTAAATCAGGGCTACAGTCAGGACTCGACTTGAACCAAAGGTCAGTGGGTCGCCTCGCATTGGGCGCTCACGGGAAGACTACAAATGAAGCTGTGCAGGCTGATATGGGCTGGACTAGTTTTGAAGTGAGGGAAGCTCGCAGTAAAATGGAGTATGAAGAACGGCTGAGCAATATTGAAGAAAATAAATGCGCTCGGAGAGTGTTCAGGTATCTGTACAGGAAAAACATTGATTCACATTTGAGGAAAAGAACTAGGAAGCTTTCCAGCACGTAGGCGGCCTGTAGGGTGGGCAACACAGCAACAAAAGCTCAAGCGGAATGTCAGAGAGGCTGAAATATTCTCATGGGTGGCGACAATGGAAAAGAAACCTGCCATGAGTAACTACTTAAGAGGAAAAAATGAAATCAGGAAAGAAACCATTTCTGACAACTCAAATGGAAGCTGATTACTTTTCGAAGCTAGATCGGTATGCCTTAGAACACGCACCTATAAAGCGAGATATAAGAAGGAAGAAGTATGTGCATGCTGCGGTAAAGCTAGGGAAACTATGGAGCATGTTTTGTTAGGAAGTGAAGACGTCTACCCAGTGGTCGATTTAGGCACCACTGGCCTCCTTGAAGCCCTTGGGTACAGCGGGAGCAGTGGTAAACTAAACATGTCCGCGATAGGTTTTAGTAAGAGGTGATTGGAGGATTGGTGGAAGAAAAGCAGGGAAACGAGAAAACACGGAGACGTACAAAAGCACAGTTCGCACTAGGAAATCAGAAAATTTGGGTGTGGTAGTTCATATTGTTTTTTTTTCTTTTTTTCTTTTTATTGTTTAACCTAGGTAGGACATTAGGCAGTATAACAGCAAGAGCTTGGTGGCGCAGCCTACCACCCCGCACCTAAGTGGACGCTCATAACATCCATCCATCCATCGACAAAGGTTACTCTACGAAGGATCGTCCCTCACGCTCATGAAAGCCGAGGAAATCGCAGGAAGCGTAGAACAAGTTCACAAAGAACTTCAAGTTTTCAACAACTCGTCTGACCATCGCGTCTCAACGAAACGCCAAGATGACCTCGCCAGACATCATCTTCCTCGCTCGGGTGCGCAAGATAGTGGTCCCCGCCACCCTTCTTCCTCGACCCGGCAGCTTCAAGATAGCGCTCAACGGCATGGCGGAAAGTCACAATCTGGGGAGGGCGCCCAACATCGCGCCCGGCTCAAAGGCCGCGAAGCCAGTCGAGACATCGCAGTCCATTGCTGTCGATCTGGTTCACCCCACTACATCGGATCCTATCCAGGCTGTCCGGCCAAGCCCGTTACCTGCCGTGCGCGCGGAAATGTGGGGCATTACGCTTCACTTTGCCGGTTGAGGAACCGAACGTGTCGACAGTTCCCTGTCAGAACGCAGCTTATTTCCACCACTGCCGATACATAATCAGCCACTACAGTCCCGTCTGTGCTTATAATTAAAGCACCGAATTTCCGTCCGGCAGTACTCACGTCGAAGTCCTCATTGCGAATACTACAGTCAAATTGCTCGTGGATACTGGAGTTACAGTGTCGCTGATGAATCGCTACCTGTGCAAAGAACATTTCAAGATTTTTGCCTTCTCTCTTTCGAGTCTTCGACTCAAGAATTATTCTCAGCAGGACATTCGGGACATTTCTTCGTGCTCGTCGGTAGTGACATTTTACGTCAGGAACCAAGGCACTTCTGGGCTTAGAGGCCATTGAAGCTTTGGGCATCGACATTCAAAGGTCATCGCTAACATGTCAACAAGTGTCAGGAGCACCAGCTGACCCAAGCCTGCAGTTTTCATATCTACCGCACAACCCTCCATCGGAGTTCGCCCATCTGTTCTCAGGACAATTGGGACTTCATCCACGACGTTCGTATTTGAGTTTCAGTGCAATCAGTATCAGTGAAACTGCGTCTTCTACACTTAGTTCTCCATGAGCAAGTCTCCGTCGAACTGCAAGGACTGGAATTAGCTGATATCATCGAACGAGTCTCAGCGTCCGAGTTGATTTCTGCGCTCATCGTGCTTTGGAAGAAAGATAATTCCATTCGACTTTGCGTCAATCTTAGAGAACCCAACAATGCTATCCTCATCGACGCGTATCCACTACCGAGGGTTGACGAACTGTTGCATCGACTCGCTGATGCTACTGCCTTTACTAAGTTGCACTTACAGTCCGCTTATCATCAAGTTTTATTGTCAGAGAAAGACCCGCGAGCTTACGACATTTATCACTCATGGCGGTCTCTCTCGCTTTATTCGTGTGTGTTTCGGATTGGCATCTGCACCTTCCGCTTTTGAGCAGATAATGTCATCTGTTTTAAAAGACTGTCCAGGTACATCCTGCTGCCTAAGTGATGTTTTGATTCAGGGCCGCACATAAGCTGAGCATGGATAAAATTTGCAAAGTGTGCTTTCCAGTATCTCAACTGCTGGCATGGAGCTAAATGCAAAGTGTGTTGACAATGTCCCAGAGCTCACTCTCCTTGGACATAGGTTCAGTTCAAACGACATTTCGCCGTTGGAAAACAAAGTGAAGTTAATTTTTGATGCACCGCAGCCAACGGACGAAGAAGTCGCTTCATCCATTTCTTGGTCTCAGGCAATACTATGCTAAATTGATCCCGCAGTTCACTGAATTGGTAGAGCCTCTTACAAAAAGTTCTAAACCCCTGACAGTCTTTTGACTGGGATCAGAACTCTGAATACAGCTTCCAGACTATTAGGGAAGTAGTTGCATGCGAATTCGGCTCTTACGCCAAAAAAGTTAACACGTACGTAAACCGCCGTTGCGCAACAAAATGCCCTTAATTTCGTCCAGATCATGTCCGAGTACGTAACTCGAGAACGTCCGGTCCTAAATACTGAGATACATTTAGGGCTTACCGTAGGGCAGGTTGCAATACTTTCAAGCTTGAAAACCGCAAACGCTGGAATCAGTCTAAATTTGTGAAAATCCCTGCACGACAGGATATTGTTGAAAACTTCAATCAAAGAAGTCATTCCAGTGAATACGCATTTCTTGATGATGGTTTCACACCTTTTCTTCCAGTTCCTTCTGGTACAGGGATACCTTACACTTCTTGTAGCGTAGATGTGCAGTGCGCACATCATCACTACGGCACTGACCATCATACGAATTCTTTTTTATGACAAAATGTCTCTCGCATATTAGGTCCTGCAGTATCTTGCTGTGTAAACGTGCCTTATACGCACAATCTGCGAACACGGATGTTCGCAGTCTGTTCCTTGTACTCAGTCAATTGTTATCATGTACGACGTCTATTTGCAAGTGTACACTTCATCGTTATCCTCCCAAGACGGGTACTCATCAGAACTGCAGTGCAATTGTGTTCATGAACGTGTGCTCATTTTCAGTGTCTTTCAGTTGTACCCTTCTTTCTTTAAAATTGGGAAGCCAAAGATGTCTGCTTCGAAAAAAAAAGTCTGCGATAGGCACATGTACCTCATTTTCTATTGTACAAACATGTCATCAACAGCACTTGTTTTATAGTGCTCACATGTGATCTCTGGTAGACTCATTTCAAGGTAAACAACATGGCATGTAGTGAGCAGCATTTTCACTGCGTTTATTCTTCCATCAAAGCCAAGTAAAATGTGTAAGTGATAACATGTCCAAAATTTACACTGCAATATCTTCATTGTGTAATGCTTACACTTATATGTTCTTCTGTAACTCATGACTCGTGATTTTGTTGCGAGCAGCGCGAGTGGCGCAATGTTCTCTCAAGGGAGGGTTGATGTAATATCCTGTTTCTGTTTCGAATCGTTACGACAGGGTGCTGCAAGTATGCCTACTGCGTTTCCCCTCGTTGGAATAAAGTGATTCTTTGTCTGGTCCACGACTCGAGCAGTCCGGGTCTTCAGTGCGGCGCTTCGCGCCCCGGCCGTCCGCCCTCATGCTTTAGGTCCCGCGTCCGGCGGCCCCGTCGAAGGTCATCATCATCAGCCTGGTTACGCCCACTGCAGGGCAAATGCCTCTCCCATACTTCTCCAACTACCCCGGTCATGTTATATTTGTGGCCATGTTGGCCCTGCAAAACTTCTTAATCTCATCCGCCCACCTAACTTTCTGCCGCCCCCTGCTACGCTTCCCTTCCCTTGGAATCCAGTCCGTAACACCCAATGACCATCGGTTACCTTCGCTCCTCATTGCATGTCCTGCCCATGCCCCATTTCTTTTTCTTGAATTCAACTAAGATATTATTAACTCGCGTTTGTTCCCCCACCCAATCTGCTCTTTTCTTATCGCTTAACGTTACACCTATCATTGTTTCCATAGCTCATTGCGTCGTCCTCATTTTAAATAGAACCACCCACCATTCGGCTTTGCCTCTCCAGGTCAGTGAGCATGCATTGCAGTTGGTCCCCTCAGTTATAAGCAAAGCAATATCATCAGCGAATCGCAAGTTGCTAAGGTATTCTCCATTAACTCTTGTCCTCAATTCTTCCCAATCCAGGTCTCTCAATACCTCCTGTAGACACGCTGTGAATAGCGTTGGAGACATCGAAACTCCCTGCCTGACGCCTTTTATTGACATTTTGATGCTTTATTTATGGACTATGGTGGCTGTGGAACCGCTATAAATATCTTTCAGTATTTTTACATACGGCTCGTCTACACCCTGATTCCACAATGCCTCCATGACTGCTGAGGTTTCGACTGGATCAAACGCTTTCTCTATTCTCCGCCGCATTAGAAGATGAGTCCGCGTGTTGATAAAATTGCATAAACAGGCCTGGAATGTGGCCTGATCACGGTGACCAGAACCGGTAACGCACTCCCTTACCAGAGCAGGATTGGCCACCCTGGTGCAGTACTTGGCCACAACCTCCTATATGAATACAGCAATCAAACCCCGTCGAAAGTACTGCAGGTTTTTGTCAAAAATTGGTCTATAGAGGTTTTACACGCAACCCTCTGAACATTCAAAGCTTGAGATATTTTTGAGCTATGCTTTGTAAACGGGGCTACCGTTCGATGGTTAATCTGTAGCTGGTGGGCTTTCCTGCGTTCCGAGCAAAAAATAAAGTTTGAAATTTTACCGGCGTTTGCCGGTTCCAAAAGCACTGAAAGTGCACAAATATTCGCAGTATTGGCTGTTTTCACAACCACAATACTTCATTGTCTTCTCATACACGCCATATGAGCGACTGGATTATACAATGTGCCTTTGAAAAAAATTGTTGATTGGTGCTTTCTGCCTCAGCAGGCCATGAGCATCGGCAAGAGCATCGGCAGTAAGGTGTTTCGCATTGCTGACGAATCTGACTTAGCTATACTTACTTAATACAGCACTGTACCATGGGAAACATTTCAGCAAACCTCGCAAATAAGAAAAATAAACATGTCTGCGTAATTTTCAACTAGCCGAGTAAATAAACTAAAACATATTAGTTCATGCTCGGCCTTTCATTTTAACGCACGAAGTTTGCGCAAACACTATGGTGACATTAATTTCCTTCTGTCTACGCTCTCTTTCCGATTTAGCACCATTAGCTTTACTGAGACTTGGGTCTGCGATGACGAAAAAAACTTATTTTTCTTGCCTTGCTTCTCAACCAAATATTGTCATAGATAAACTAGCCTAGACTAGGATAGACGAAAGAGGTGGTGTGGCCTTTACATATCATCACATCTTAGCTATAAACGTCGTCATGAACTCGACTTAAAGCTAACAAACTGTGAATCTGTTTGGCTAGAATTCAATCATTCTTTTCTTCAGGCTGATAGCAGAAAATTTATTTTTGGCTGCATTTGCAGATTGCCGGCTTCATCTTATATTGACTTTTCTTCCGCCCTCGATCAATCCATAAAGAAACCATCATTTGAAAACAGGAATGTGGTTATTATGGGCGATATTAATATAAACCTTCTGGATGTGAACTTCACTTACCTCCTCCCTTTATAGCAACTGTTTTTAGATTTACGGTTCTGAAACTTTCTTAACGCTACCTACTCGTTGCAATAAGCTAAATGAGGGTACACTACTAGGTCATGCGCTAAGCAACATGACGTCACCGCCACAAGCTGGCATCCTTGATGTCGACATAACACATCATTACCCTATCTTTGTTTTCTTCAACTCAGAGCCGCAGTCACCCACTATTTCATACTTCAGCTACGTGCTGAACAAAGATGCCTTTTTCGAATCTGCGACTAAAACTGACTGGTCTGCTGTCCTTGAAAATAATAATCCGCAAGAAGCCTTTTCTCAGTTCTCCGCAATTTTGCTATCTTTAATCGATTCACAAGCCATACAGCAAAACTGCAAGAAAATCCTCTTTCTTCCTCAAAACACTCGGTTGAATGCTAACATACTAGCCAAAATGCGGAAACGTGACAACCTATATAAAAAAACTAAAAGGCAACCTTTTAATGTCGCCCTCTCTGCACGATAGAAGAAATTTACAACGCACTCAACAGCAAAATAAAGAAAGCAAGAAAGAGGTACTACGAGCAGTCCTACTTGGTTAGTCTGGCAGCAACACAAGACAAAATGGCAATTTTTAAATACCTTTTTGCGCAGAAATGAACAACTCTCACTTATCGATACCATCACAAACGATCACAATACATATGATCTTCCATTTGTGATAGCAAGAGAGTTCAGTGACGCCTTTGTCACTGAATAGTGTGCAGCATTCACTTTTTCATTACCCTACAACTCCTCATGAGGTTGTTTGTCATCCGCACACTTTAAGTAACCAGTGCCGGTCTTGATAATTTTCATCCTAGTAACATAAAACAAGCTGCTAATCTCATATGTGATGTTTTATGTTTTATTATCAATTTAATATTCAGGACCAGGAATTTTTCCACGTGAGCTGAAACGAGCAAAGTAATTGCAATTTTTAGAGGGGCGATCGTTCTTTACTACCAAATTACCGCCCAATGTGTATACTGTCATTTCTTTAGTAAAGTGATTGAAAAGTTGACTGTAACTCGATTAACGAAATAGCTGAGTAAATTTATTATTCTTTACAATTCTCAGTATGGTTTTCGTCCTGGCTATACGACCGACCTTGCTCTTATCTCCCTAACTGATCGCTTAAAGGAAGTTATAGATAAAGGGTATTTTTCCGGTTCAGTTCTTATTGATCTTACAAATGCGTTTGACACTATTAACCATCACATTTTGTGTTTAGAGTTGTGCGCCATAGGCGTAACTGGACCAGCACTAATGTTACTACGAACCTATCTGCCGGATAGACATAACATAGATAAAATTACTAATGTTTTTTTTTTCAAAGTAAAGGTTACTAACCTAGGGGTACCACAAGGTTCTATTCTCGGACCTTTATTATTTTCAATTTACAATAACGACCTGCCTGACTGTCCAACATCCTCACACTGTGTATTGTACGCCGACGACGCAACCATTATTAACTACACTAAAAATATTTCGTCCTTCGTTGCTAAACTCAATGACGACTTAGCTAAGGTTACAAACTGGTGTATCAATAATAATCTTGTAATGAATCCCTCGAAAACCAAGTTTATTGTATTTCATTCCCCCAGAAAAAATCTTGTTCATTTCCATTGCTGAGTCTTGGTTTCCATTTAATCTGTTCTAGCACTCATTGCTCATTCTTAGGGGTAGAACTAGGCTCTAACCTCAGCTTTCATTATCATGTCTCGAATATTAAAAAGAAAGTTGCTTACGGCATTCGGTTACTGATTAGATCCCGCCAATTCTTTAATTGTTCTACATTTGTCTCGCTATATTACGCTTTTATACACTCACACATTACCTGCTCGTTAATATGCTGGGGAAAAACATACAACACTCACCTCAGTTCACTTCAAGCTTTGCAAAACCAAGCAATTAGAATAGTGACCGCTAGTCCCATTAATCTTAGCGCTCTCCCTTTGCTGCTCTCTAATAACATTCCGTCTGACGAATGTTCTATAATTTGGGTATATTTATTTTCCAGTTATTGAATAATCAAATTCATGCATGTGCAATTCCTAAGACATGCCTGATGAACGCCAATGTCACTATATTTGCTTTCAACCATAATCTCATTTAACTCAGGTGCGCACCAACTATGGCAAACAATCAGTTCAATTTTCAGCTTTTTCATTTTGGAATTCCATACCACTTTGCGTCAGAACTTCGCGTTCAATGTTCATATTAAAAAAAACATATGAAGAATGTTCTAACAGAAAGTATGTAGCATTAACTTTTTCTTAGTTTTTGTTCTGTTTTTTTTTCACCCTTATTACTTCAAGTATTCCGCTGTTATGGAGCCTTTATTTTTTATTAATGGTCATGTATATATCGAATTTTCTTGTCCTTTTTATTGTTACATTAATGGTTATGTATAGTTTGAAGTTCTTTTTCTTGTTGTTGTTGTTGTTCTTTGTACTGCATGTTTGGGTAAAAGTTTTTGTCCGTTACTGTCAATTTCGTTTAGTTCATTTAGTTTTGCTCCATTTGCTCCTTGCGATTGTATAATTTCTTTCGTTAGATTTATTGTAACTCCGGATCTAGTTTTGCATTCTCCCGTGCTTACATTCTTCGTTGTTTCCTTATATATGATTTTATTTAGTGCTCCGCGTTGCTTTAGAAAAGGCATATTTATAAATAACAGGAGGTCCTCTTACAGTCTTTGACTACGGCACCTCTTTCCTTATTTTATTATTTTTTATAACCTGTAATCTGTAACGAGTAAATCAATTTCAAAGTTCATATTACCTTTCCGCAACATGCTAGAACATTTTGGGGAAGAAAAATAAACAGGACGAATGAGTTTTCAACTTCAACAAACATGCGGAAATTTTTTCGACTATATGTGTGGCGGTCGAAATAACGCTGGTTGAACTGCTGTGGAATGACTCTTTAATGAAGGCAGCGATGAATACTCGGCGTGAATTTCTGAAGCTAGTCGACGTTTATACATTTCCAATAGGTATCGGGTCTTGAACAGCAAGCAACACGGCTTACACCCTAACCCCGAAGCGGCCGTATGACCTTGTCGTCTGTTGAAACTAGGACACACAACCGATGGTCGCTTCAGTGGAGCCGTAACAGCATAAGTCAGCTCGCTCACTCGCTTGTACATCACTACGTTTGTGATTTCCCGACGCGGTCACCTGATTTCCCTGTAGACCTCCAAATATTTCTTTTGTGTACTTTCACAGTATTTTGTTGCTGCAGTTTACCAATCTCTCAGGGGAGGTGAAACGCGGGACAGCACGCGAAGTAGTCAAAGCAAAAGAAAGCACACTTTCAACATTGACGGCAGACTAAAAATGCTGCACTAGTAAATACCGTGAGATGGATGCTGTTATACAAAGGGCGCAATAAATGTGCCCCTTTTCTCATCAGTTCCCTCTATATGTTTCACCAACTGCATTAGCTGCAGTTGCCACTTCCCGGCAACTGCAGCTTCTGCAACCGTAAAGTTTACTAGGAAATTTCTTGCGGTGAACACTACGCGCGAAGGCAAACTTTCTCAAACAGGACAGCGTGGTTTTCTCGGGGACAATCAGGGATAAACGACACTGACGGGCGCTGCAAATATGCGTTTCAAATGTGTCTTACCAATTCGCCCAAACGTCTGTTTTAACAAGGTTTCTGGCTTTGTTTTCTGTCCCTAGCACTGCCGGCGCCGCTGCTAAAGGAGACGCATGGATGGATCGATGTTATGAGTGTCTCCTTTGGAAAGGGGCAGTGGGTTGCGCCACGAAGCTCTTGCTGTTATATTGGCTAGTGTCGTGCCTACTTTAAAGAAATAAGAAAAGTTTAAAAAATTTTAACTAGCACCTATTCAGCAACAGAAAGCTGTGTCGGCAGTTTTTCGTGTTGCTCTACAATTTTCTCATTCACAATTTTAATCGAATTATAATATTTTAGAAGTAGATAAATTAATTAAGACTAAATATCCAATTAGGCGGAATTTGTCCTCATGTTGTTCCATTACGCTGCATATTAGGACGCGGCCAGCCTCACACACTGTCTCTCCTGTTAGTAGTAGTGACGTGCTGAACTACTGGTGAAGAAATTGGTTGATGCTAGTGATGGACAGAGTAAATGAGAAAGAAATATGGTGATCGTAATTAAGAGTCGAGCAAGCGATGCACACTGGACTTGAAGCGTGCTCACTTGATGTGACATCGGCAAAAATACCCTGCACCGAAAAGCGCAAGTAGTGGAAGCATGGATAGAGGACAGAAAAAATATAATCGGCAGAAGTTCCATTTATTAAAATATATCGATGACAAATCATCGTTCCGCACTAATTCTGGCGATAGTGGCAGATGCCAGAAGCATTGGCACAGAAAAAAAAAATTCGTTTTCAGTTGCAAAGAAGCACTCCGACCTCATCACACCAATAAATCGAGGAAATCTCGCGCATCGAGCAATGTTTCTTGAAATTGCTATTGGGCATAATTCTACCTTCGGGGTGCAAGCCAAGTGATTTCAAAACTCCCAAACCAGTGCCAAGTGCTTATAGACTTCACCGTGGAGCTTCTGACCAAAGGTGAGTCCTCAGATTTTGACACCTGCGACGATGGACTAGTGAGCTGGTTCGGAATAAGGCTTTGTGGGGGCGGCACGAACATTCACCTGTAAAATTTGTGTCGAAGAATCAATGACATTATTTTAAAGGTTAGATAATTCGAAATCAAAGAAGAGGAAGCTCCAAACGCTCAGCAAAAGATAGCTCCGGAAGTGCCTTTGGTTCCACGGTTATGTTGTTAATACAAGATGTCAGTAGTGTCCCGTTATCCTTTATAAAGCACGTTAAAGGTCCCGCGACCAATTATCAGGTATTCTATGGCTCGCAAGGGAAAACCAAAAGTTTAAAATGTGTGATGTCCACTTGATCATCAATATTTGCACGCAATTGCTTTATTCTTTGGCGCACGCGGCCGCCGCCTCCACTTGGAGAGATCACGGCTGCAGTCTCCACGCCTTAACTTTGTCTGGGTGGTCTTGCGCCAAATCACCCTCGCTCTCGGAAGTCTGTGTGAGCTGCGCATTTCTTGTCCGCGCAAGCACTGCGCCTCGGTAAGGCAAAACCAAAACGCCCAAAGCGCCTCAACGCACTCAGTTTCCTGCTTGGAATTCATAGCGGCGTTCAATTGAACATTGACGCTGTCGCATTCACAGCTCACAAGTGGTGCTTCGGTGTCACCGGATTTGTTTATTTCTTTCAGGAGTTTGTAGCCAAATGATTTCCAAATCTTAAATTGCGTTTAGTGACATATATAATAATTAATAATAAATAAATGCATACGTAGATAAATATATCAAAGGACTGTCAAGAATGAAATTCCAGCGATGGGACACAAAAAGAACTACAGCGCTGTGACAGATGCCATAGTATGGCTGTCTGCCGAATAATTTTGACCACGTTCGATTAATCAACTGTGCGCATAAATATTTGTGCCTAAGCTTTATTGCATGGCGCACCATCAGAATGCGGCTGATTCGTCTGGAAGTTAAACCAGCGATCTTGTGTTGAGCAATATAATAATTACTGCGGCGGCTGAAAAAAGAAGTGTGTGCATACTTCATACTCCGTGTAGCACTTCGACCCGTTGATGGAACACGTGACTTATGGAAAGAAAATACGGTATGTGACATTCTGTATTGATAGTGGAAAAATAACGTAGCTAGCCCGGAACGAAACGAAAATAAAGTGCTTTTACATTGTGCGCTTGGCACACTGGATGCGAGTCCTTAGAATCTTACCCTGGCTTCATACACTTTTCGCACAGAAACCCGCATAGAAACAAACAGCGTTGTGTTTAACGAACACATTTGATAAATTAAAAAAAAATTTGTGTGCTTAAATTCGTTAATGTTTGTGTGAATACCGACGCAACTTTTCATGCTTCCCACGACAGCTATGGATTTATGATAGAGCGCCGTTTTCAGTGCCCACAAAGATTAATACTGGTGTGAGTAATAGTACAGTGGTAAAACTATGCGAACTTGTGTTGCTAAGGAAGAGATGGTTTATGTGATTACTATCTGATTTTTTTTTGTCCTTTCCAAGCCTGATAAATTACCGGGATACCAATTGTGCATATCAAATGTGCTATGCGGTTCTATGAGAACTGCGTGCAGGATATACACTTCTCTTTTTACTACTTTAACGCCGTACTATTGCCTAATATTTAAGTAGCCAACTGCCTGGGTATTATCCCGTTTGAAGCATACAGTTCGCCAACTAGCGCGTCCAACATATATTGCCAATAGCGCTGCACTCCTGAGGTTCAGGAAAACATATATTCCGTTCCCTACAAAAAACAACACGACAATAATATTTGATTCAAGAATGCATGTTATAGGCAAACATCGGGCTCAGAAAATGAATAAATCAATGAATAAAGGAAGCTTGATTTAGTTTAGCGTTCCACCATGCATTGTACTTCGTTCGTTTATTGCTATGGTATCCATGTCTTGCTCCTAATTTTCGAATACCACCATACATAATACGTTCGCAAACAATTCGAATCTTCCTGCATTGCTCGTATTGTTATATACGTGTCTTTAGGCTGCCTCCTATGCGATAAGGTTTGCCAGTGTCCAAACGCTCTCTTGAGGTGTGTAACCATTTGAGTGTACTTTTATCCTTGTAATAATTTTACACTAAATATTTTTTTCGGCTGTACACGATTTGCAGTGCTAATTCGCGCTTGGGGTGGAGTAGATCTTGACGAATCACAATTTTTTTCAGTAATCTTTTTTTCAATGTAAATGTTTGTTAAAAGTCGAGTTCGCTCGTTCTTATTCATAGTGCCACCACTGCGAGAAAAAGAAATTACGTTGAATTCACTGGTACACAAATAAAAAAGTCAGTGTCACATTGCGAGTCTAGTAGTGAGATACCAAACTGGGAAACATGGCTACACTATTCGCTCATTGATGGAATATTTCCTAGTTAAAACACAAAAATTACACGTTGTGCAAATGAAACTGTGGCGTATACGTGCATTTCTCTGCAGCTGTCCCAGCATTCCGGTCCACTTCCCGTCAGGTCTTTCAAATCCGTATGTACCGTCTCCAAGCACATATTCAAAACTGTGGGGGAAAGACAGAAAGAGGTTATTAGGAGAGGCTGCTGAGATAGCAAGCGAGAAAGGAGCTCGATGGACTTTCCTAAAGGATTTAAATTCAAGAAGAGTATAGTATGGACCAAGATAAAGAAAACTTTCTGGGCACAATTGCGCAATTTCAAAGAAAGCACCACGCGGTAATTGTCGATAACTGACGGCGGGGGGCAACAAAAATAGACGCAATTTGGCACCCAATGCAAAGAAGGGACGCGATAGCTGGCGTAATAATATGGACAGTAAGTATTTCTAATTTTGGCGCGGTGTCGCCTTTAGAAAGCTTTCGCACATGCTTGTATGCTATTTCTATTTCACATGATGAAAAAAACTGTTCCATGAAGACTCTGGCTCAGATCATATTTATGGACACGGCGCACCAAATTGTGCCAAATCCGAGATATGGAGGTTGTGGCTGACCTTTGTTATCTTTACTTTTCGCTTTTCTTGAACCAACTATGAATAGATGTATAAAAAAAGACGCAATTATCGTTTGTTGGCATGCCGTTGTGTAATTTGTATGTCTATTTCAGCCCTAAAATATGGAGTTTGAGAATTTCTGTTGCTACGATTATTGCCGGACATTGAAAGTGTTGAAATTAAAATTGAACATTAAAACTTAACAGCTGCTGCAAGCTTTCACTCATTATTGAGGCCATATGAATTGTTGGCTGGTTTGTTTTCTTCAGTGAGTCGCTGTGTTTTCCTCTATACGCACTTTGAGGGAGGGGCTGAAAACAGGTTAGTCAGCAAAATAATTAGTCAAATCTTAAAGGAAACACTAACGAGGAATTTTTAGTAGTTAAGTAAAAAATGAAATGTGAGAAAGATTTAAGCATAAAGCAAAGAAATGGTATTGGTTCAGTGGAAACCTTCCCAACAGATGCACCGACAGTGACGTCCACCCCTTGACGGGCTAGCATATGCGAAGAAGCGACGCAGCACTATCCATCCAAAAACACAAGCGTTTACCTTCTGACGAATCAGCACCTGGTTCGCAATTCTGAGCACCAACTTGCTGCGATGCAGGGGAATGGTTGTATCGCAAGTACCGGCCTATTAGTTTTCTGTACTTCATCCCGAGGGTCCCGAAGTACCCCTGTAATCTAACAGCGCAATGTAGGGGTCACTCGCTTTCTAGATCAAATTTTGTGGAGCTATAGTCATCCGCTCGACCTGGCCATTAGCCGGCAGATATCTCAGGCTTATTGTGACGTGCTGAAAACCGTAATCTTGTACAAGACCCAAGAAATATGAAGGCTGAAAGCACCGCTCGTTGCCGAATCTTGCAATTAACGGTACGTCATCCCGCACACAATTGAACTGATAGTGGTTCACGACGCTGGTGCTATCTCATCTCGCAAGGCAAATATGTTTACGATACTATGAAAGGTAATTATTAATCGCAAGGTTACCTGCGCCATCGATCTGGCGTAGGACTGTGCCAACGTTTTGCCGCGGTAGTTGGGGTGTTTCTGTTTGTATGGGCGCTATAACGCAAAACTATTCCAAACTTTTCTATTCCTATTCTGCAATCAGTCCCCCGCTATTGGTCAAAAACTGCTTTGAACGACCTTCACTTCGCCTGTCTCTCACGCGACGTCAGGAAAACCGCAATAGCTCCCCATTTGATATGACGTTAACACACTGATTACGCATGACTGTAAAGAACAAAAGAAAAATAGTTGTTTGAGATTCGACGCCTTTTTGATTAGCGCTCCGCTATTGGTCAAAAGTTTTCGGGCTGCAGCCATTTCACCTGCCCGTCACCCGACGTCCCAAAACCACGAGAACTCACTACGTCAAATTGACGTGTACGCGTTAAAGATGCATTAATATGCAGAACAAAACTGAGTTTTCTTCTGAATAGGCACAGCCTGCGCCGCTCCGAAAGGAATGAAAGGTGACTGGCTAATAATAATGAAATAGAATGAAAGAGGCACTGACTAGTCGCACTAGCCGTAGAGCGTGGGTTTATTTGCATAAAATAAAGCATTTGTGTGGCTGTGTAATGTTTTCGAGCACTTTCGGCATGTTTACAACCTCGTTCTGCCAATTATTGTTTGCTGAGGATCTGTTTTAGCGGCATTCTTAAGCTTCCGCTGCATGCCGCCGCGATTTTCACCCAGCCACCACAAGCTCAGTAAGGGAAAGCGGATGGATCAATCCCAGGCGCCGGCACCACCCACTTAATCCGGTTCTCGATTGTCAGTGCAGTGGCTCGGCCCCATAGAATCCCTCTCCACTTTAGCGCGCTCCTCGCCTCTTTTCATCCAATTAGATAAGTCAAGACGCTCAGTGCAGGCAATGTTATTCGTTTTTAAATCAAACAAGAGTGTACGAACGAGGACAGCGTTTGATTGGTCTGTTCAGACAACCCTGCGGGTGACCGTCCGATGCTTGCGTGGGCGGTTACGGAAATTCGACGTTAGAAGATTGGAATAAAAACATATTGGAATAGTCTTACGTTATGGGGCCCAATGATACGTTCTGCTTTCTGGTCAAACGACATTGCGCACGCGCGACATTGTTTTATAAATTCGGCGAACTCTGAGCCCAATCCCGCACACTACAGGACATTCCGAAGTTATGGACCGCGACTTTATGATCTCTTGGTAGCCTGTCATACAATTGGCGCGGCGCAGCACTTCTGCCCCTTGTTACTGTGCCATGTTGAGCCGCGTGCGTTTCAATAACACATTACCCCAAACCGTAACAGACGCTGTTTACTGCCAATACAGATGCAAAAGAAATAGGAAACTGTTGTACTTGCGCCGTTCTCTTCTAAAAAAGCCAATCAAAGCTTTGAAAACGCAATCTCTATCCTGTCCTTTTTTCACTTTTTCTATGTTTCACATCTCGACCACTCCGGCAATGTACGCTTCCACGCAGCTAGTGATTTCTGGTGCGCAGGGCATTGCCCAGTGTGTTGGTGTCTCTCGCAGCGGCGACCTTGAAAGTGCATCCGCGGTTACTAGGTTTTTTCCAAGCTTGAAAAGAAGCACACACTTCAACCTCCCTAGCATCATGCTTAAGCGTTGAACACGTCGCGATAGCAGATCGAAAGTAATATTGTCTAACAATGTCACTAGAGGTTTGTGGTCAGTGTGAACTTATACTTCCAGAACTTTTAGGTAGGTTTCAAACTTCTCCGTAGACCAAGTTAACGCGAGCGCCTCCTTTTCGATCTGCGCACAGCGTGATTCCTTAGGGGCCAGGGCTCTAGATCCAAACAATAAACGAAGCCATTCCCCGTTCTCCTGCACCTGCAGAAAAAGCGCCCCAAGTCCAAAAGCAGAAGCTTCTCCGGAAAGTATCGATACGTACGCAGGATTAAACTCGGTCATGTATTTGCGGGAAGATAACAAGTCTTTTTTGCTATTCAAAGCAGCATCCTTTCATTCATCCCATTTATACGCGTGACCATTTTGAAGTAGCTGGCGCAATGTGGCGCTCTTTCCGGAGAGGTTGCGAAGAAACCAAGTGAGATGATTCTCCATGCCCCCCCCCCCCCCCCCCTAAGAAATGAAAATCAGCCTAAATAGGATTAATTGCTTGGTGTTAGCATGTTTTTGATGGCAGTCTCTCATTACAGATCGGTCTCTTTGACGTCTTTGATCATCAGGCAATGAAAAAGAATGTCATTAATGTCAAAACTACATTTGTCTCTTTTCAAGGTAACAATCGCATTTGCCTAACATATGTAACATCCTTTTTAAGCCTTCGTCGTGCTCAGCATTTCTTGCAAGTTTGGCTAGGATGTAATCTATTAAATTCAACACGCGTTTTCTGATAGCGCTTATCCCCGACATCCTTCTCTGAAAGCACTCGGGTACAGGAAGAATCAAGAATGGCAGTCACTGTAAACAGTATTTGCCGTAGGGCGTGGTAAAAGTGATTCTGGCACTCATCGGATAAATTGACTTGGTAAACCGGGAGTCAGCGTCTACCTTAAAGCAACATGCTACCACGCTAAACAACCCCGACGCTTTGACTACGGTGGGAAACATAGAGCGCTCTCGGCAACACTGCGATGGAACTGGTTTACAGCAAGGCAGATACGAACGTCTCCAGTTGGCTTTTGAACCGGGACCGCTCCGGCACACCGCCATTGTGTTGGCTCTTAAACATTTCTTATCATCCCCTGGGCTTCCACTTTGTCTAGCTCTCGCTTTACGGCGACAGTCAGTAGAATTTCCCGCCTACCATTGTCGGCTTTCAACCTAGAAATTCGTCCAAATCGATACGCCTTGTAATCTCTACCGCTTCAATGCGTAAATTGTGACATGTGCTGGAAGGTAATTAAGAATTCAATTAGTGATTTTGCGGAACTTGTTAAACATTTTGATGTCTGGTGCTAGTAAGTTGAGGATGAATAATTCCGCTCATGGACAAGGATTATTCTGTCTGCCACAGGCAATTTTGAAATATTCTGGAAAGAAGTGTCACTCCTGATACAATGTCTGTTCTATACAAATGTCTACCAGTGAACAGGCTGGTATAGCCCCTGCATGCTCGCCAAGGATGCGCCTCTGTGTCACTGCATGAGAAAAAAAGTTTCAAGGCGATTCAATCTCCAGTTGAAATCGATCAAATAAAGTGTCTTTCTGAGTGAATAGGGAGTGAGAACGAGAGGATGCCACTACTGACTCGCTGAGTGACGGGTTTAGGAGCCTAAAATTGTTGAAGTTTTTCACCGCAGCATTCTTGGAATCGGCCCACACTATGACGTACTCGGCAATTGCTTCGAAATATTTTTTGGGGAATTTTAGAAGCCGCCGCATCGATCTGATGGTGAGACTAGCCATGGTGAGGTAAAAGCGTGCGTGACTTTGTACTTACAGTATCGTGTTTCTGTGCCGGAGCTGCTCTGCATGAATCCAGCCATTGAACTATTTAATTTATACACTTATATACATACACCGCAGCGAAGAAGAGTTGCCGATGCCTAAGTAGCATCGCCACTTGCATGAGCTCGTGGTTGCTGCTTTTACCTGAACACCTCCGACTGCTGCCCTTTCGCCCACGTCCCGCTGCAAGGACACCAGTTGAAGTGGTAGAGGGGCTGGGCCTCGTATAATGTGCCTCCTCCTGTTGAAAGTAGCTCATGCGTCGTAAGTATAACTTGGTAACACTCTGGAGGAGGGGGCATGTAGGGTAAGGTAAACTGGACTATGTCTAACCGGTTGGCGAACGGGTTCAGTGGTGCGAAACAGTTGAGGAACCGTTAAAAAACTTTATTTCTCCTACCGAAAATTGAACCTCAACCAAATTTGGGTTCCTTGCACCCAAACATGACCCGAAACCTTTTTTTATTCGAGACCCTGGTCACAACAGCGTCCGTGAACACTGTCGAAGGCCGTCCACAGAGCGGGCTTACACGAGTTATATCTCTTGATAGCATACTGTCGTCATTCCAAGCATTAAGAGCTACAAAGGAAGCGTTGGCTCTGCCAGCGCAAGTAGGCGGCACTTTGCAAAGAAATAATTCTAAAGGTTCGGTGTTTCTTCTTGTGCAGGAGCCTTTTATCTCACAAATCGAGCGAATTTCCTTCAAAAGCAAAGCGAATACGCTTTTTGCCACAAATGGGAACGCCGTTCCTTATCATGGCTAGAGAGCCATGTGTGCAGATGGCTGTATTTATACTTATTATCGCAAGCTTAATTGCTTCTACTGCTGTTCATGATCCACGATGCGAAGATGAAACCATTTCCTGAAGCTCCCCTTAAGGTATTTTCGCAAGCTAAATATGCTGTCGATAATGCCCAGTCTTTGTGTAAAACGCAGAGACTTAGCGTTTCTTATGTAGTTTTACCCGTCCTTATTTCTTGTATCCAGCAACCACATCTAATACGTCCTCAAAGTGCATTACACAACAATCTATTGTAAGTACATCAATGTAAACCTCTATACCAATGACGTAAAAAGCGCTCCTGAACCAACTTCTAAACTTCCTTTTTTGATTCCTTGCTCCGCTGTTACGACGTAATGGAGCAAGGAAGTAGAAAAGCCTAGGAACGTGCTATTTTTAATGAAGCCTACCAGCTGCTAGCAGCCAGTTGGTGTGGTCGTTAAGCTTTGAAATTATTGTTCTGTGTTCTGACAAAAACCGAAATCCCATCACGCGACTGCGGAAGCCAACTGGTGCTCCGCTGTATATACACAAATTAGAACATACGTGCAGTTAAGGTATGGCATCAAGCTTTCGGTAATACTCTTGGTGAAGCCAGATACGATGAAGCCATCTTCATTCATCTCGATGTCGCAGTAGCGCGGAATCTGTAAAGGAGGAAAGAAGAAAAGGGCGTTAATAGTGCTGAGTTCAGAATGACCTGCGAACTCTATAAATTGTTGCTCTTATCAGCCTAGATGCATGGTTGCAAAGCAGGATTGTTAGCTACACACATTTTCACGTCCGTCCTCAAATTTTTCACGTTTCGCCTCTTTTCGGCTTCGATAGCTTCGTGTTGAAGGTTATTTCGCCTTGCCCAGTATTTGCACTTCTTCTGTATATATAAGAATGGGCCTTGTTTCTTTGTTATTTATTATCCGTTGTGCACCCTGCAATAATGCGTTTCATTAGGCGCTGCAGTTAATTTGCAGAAATAAATAAAATAAGAAAATGCTGGCGTGGCGCATATAGGTTTCATATAACGGCGATGAAGTTTAGGTATATTTGGCTAACGCCATCTCAAAACCATGTCTTAACTTACGACTTCTTCAAGGTAAAGTGGAAACAAAAAGGAAACGAAGCGCATATAAAATTTAGCGCTCCATCCAGCTTGACAGTTTCGACCCCTTGCTCATTTCTCCCAGTGTTTTGCTAGTATACGTCCCTTGTGTTAAGCTCCACACTTCTACAATTAAAGTTAGTATAGACAACTGGCTGCTACAATTACTGCTAACTACTGACGCTTGACAAATACATTGAATATTTTGTGCATTCAAAGGAAGTTCGTGTCAACGAAAGTGCAGCACTGATGGAATCAAAAGAACACATGAAAATCTGAGCGCACACAAAAGAACATATGCAGCCTGCGCCGACATCTTAACAAAGATGCTCTATTTTATAGAAGCCACGTTTATGCGTGCATTTGTGTTGTAGCTATGTAATCGGTTTATTTTTTTTGCCAATGGCAGATGCCAAAGAGTTGTTCCATATTGAACAGTAGCCATAGCGGAA
The DNA here is from genome assembly GCF_050947875.1 of Dermacentor variabilis. Classification (NCBI taxonomy): domain Eukaryota; kingdom Metazoa; phylum Arthropoda; class Arachnida; order Ixodida; family Ixodidae; genus Dermacentor; species Dermacentor variabilis. The sequence goes on from NC_134574.1 coordinate 59,855,646, forward strand.
ACTTTCTCCCCCATTTTTTAACGAAGGCAGACGTTACGACGGTTTTAACCACTATTACATTTAAAAAACAGTACTTCTTCAATTTCGGGAGACGTGGGTCGAAAATGCTTATTTTTACTTTGAAAACAATTTCTTTTCATTTTGTTAGGGAAATTGCGCTTCAGCATTCTGTTTTCGGAGCAAAAAAATCTTCAATATGTCTAAAAATTTCATTGAATTCTCCAATAAAAAGTAAACAACTACACTGATTGAATGCAACTCCTAAAACACACTCAAAAATCAGGCACGCCAATGCAAACTTCCTATAAAGACAACGTCTCAGGTGCAATTTTGAGGAGTACAAACCCTGCGAACGTAAGTAGCCGATCCCCAATCAACGATTGAGTGCTTCCCGTTGATTCATCATGCCTCTCGCACATTCTACTGCACGAAAGTCTATACAGGGCAAGCAATACTGACATGACTATACGAGTTTTTTGTCGCAGCTGTCGCAAAACAACGGTGCTGGCCAACTAGTACAATGTTTTGTGCTGCACTTTCATAGCTGCACTTTCATCCGTTTCATAGCTGCATGTACTTCGCAGTGCAGAACGAGCGGACGAGGATTATCAGTTTCGCAGCACATAGAAATTGTCCTTAACAAGATGAGGTGTAGTTACGTGCAATGATTCGTTGTCGTGCTTGTGAAAGCTGCATGATGGCACAAAGGAGTCGTACATGACCAAGGTAATGATAGGCCTCAAACATAGCACCGGATGCGTCGGGAATAAGGTTGTTAGGAGAAAACAACGTTGAAGGCTTGGGCAACGTCAATGCGAATAAAGACGTTGCCGCGACAATGTAACCTAAATTAGATGGTAGCCCATGGTATTTAAACACAACAAACGCCCTGCATAGTGGTACTGCAAAGATATAAACGAAATGAGGTCCCTGAATTCTGATAGGTGACTTTGCGTCATGTCGCTGTGACATCACTTGCAATATAGGCTGTGGCCTCATCGACGCTTAAAACGATGAAACCCTTAACACAGCCACTCCGTCCTCAGCTATGGCTCAAATAATACGTTTACACAAAAACTGAATATAAAGATAGCGCCAGCAGACATTAAAATTGAAATTAATCTCAAATGTCATGCCGCAGTCACGTTGGGATGGCAGGTGCAGGCAGGTGGTCCTGCGGAACGATGGAACAGTAGAAATATCGCTGTTATACAAAAAAAACGTCAACAAGATGCAGCGAGATTGTCTGAATGAAATCTATTGAAACTGTGAAATAATGGAATACCTCCGACAAAAAAAAAATTAGTGTAGGCCTTTGGGCTAACAGTTGCGAACAAAACATTCTAAAAATGTTCACTTTAACTCAATAAATATAGCCTATTTTTACGGTGGCAGCCTGGAAGACCTTAAGCTTGCGTATTACGTAGTTGGAATTCCACAGCAAACTGGGCCTTATAGAAAGAAAGTTACATATATCCCAAAACAGTAATGGGAAGAATGTTTCCATTCCACAATACTCTTTCTGAACTCTTACGCCAATATGTTTACCTTTCAAAGATTGTAATCTGTTCCCTAAACAGTAGCTTTTACACACAAAAGGGCGTAAAAAGGGTGTTATCACGTTTATACTCCATTCTTCACAATCTTTCACACCCTTACCATTATTTTGCAATACTGCGCCGTTTCATCACCATCATCATCAGCCTGGTTACGCCCACTGCAGGGCAAAGGCCTCTCCCATACTTCTCCAACTACCGCGGCCATGTACTAATTGTGGCCATGTTGTCCCTGCAAACTTCTTAATCTCATCCGCCCACCTAAATTTCTGCCACCCACTGCTGCGCTTTCCTTCCCTTTTCAGTAAGCTCTTAAAAATTTACACCCTTTGAGGCTTATCTTATTCACAACAATAATCGTAATCTGTCTTGCCTGTATTTCCTTTCTTTAACGCTGCGAGCCCGGTATTTCCATGTCACGAACGGCTAGGGCGTTATCAGCGGGAAACAGCGTTCTCGGCAGGAACGTAGCAAGGGCTGAGTCTTCAAGAAAGGACACGCAAGCAAGGCATGTTGATGATTATTTTTGTAGGACAAATACACGCCCCAAAGTGTGCAACTGCTTCAAGAGTGGTAGTTGCTTACGTCTGATAGGTACCAAGTGTGCGCCTTGATATTGAAGGGTGTAAGTGACATACGCACATTACATGTTATATATATATATATATATATATATATATATATATATATATATATATATATATATATATATATATATATATATATATATATGTGTGTGTGTGTGTGTGTGTGTGTGTGTGTGTGTGTGTGTGTGTGTGTGTGTGTGTGCGCGTGTGTGTGTGTGTGTACGTATTGGTCTTCGACAATGGGTATATATAACACAACCATAGCATTGGTGATAATAACGACACTTTATTCCGCAATAAAGTATTTAAGGCAGTTCACGTCAGATGTATACCGTAGTATTCAACTTCATAGGTACCTAATGCAATCAGCCACTTCTCATATCTAATTAACGAAAGTGCTTTAACTACAAAAGTAAAATCGGCATATACGCAAACTGTACTCAATATGCGCAAACTCGATAAGCGGCAGATGTTTCAAGGTGTATCTTCTTAAACATCGGGCAAGGTATGGCGCACTATTTTTCTATTTTAAATGAAATTCCTTTCTGGTCCATGTATCTGGAACACCATTGCATTATGCCACACAAATCAAGTGTATATTTTGCGATGTCTGTGCCGCTGGCAGCATTTCTGCCCAGATGGCTAAACTTCACATTGCCGGGCTTCAATTTGAAGAAACTATATACCCGCCGTGGTTGCTCAGTGGCTATGGTGTTGAGCTGCTGAGCACGAGGTCGCGGGATCGAATCCCGGCCACGGCGGCCGCATTTCGATGGGGGCGAAATGCGAAAACACCCGTGTGCTTAGATTTAGGTGCACGTTAAAGAACCCCAGGTGGTCAAAATTTCCGGAGTCCTCCACTACGGCGTGCCTCATAATCAGAAAGTGGTTTTGGCACGTAAAACCCCAAATATTATTATTAAGAAACTATATGCGATATCAAGATCTTAATGACAAAGAAGTTCTCTTGTGGATATTCGTTCGCCTAAATTAAACATTTCGTGGCCGCGACCATGAATTAAGGTACGGGCACACTGGCGTCAAAACGCGCGCGGCACGCCGCCGCCGGCGCGCCGCGTGCCGCGAAACCTGCGGCGGAAACGGTTTGGTCTGCCGCGCAGAGGATGGGTCGAGGAGCCATTTTCGGCGGCTTGCCACGTGCGGCGAACCAATCAGAGACGTCCGGGCCTTCTCCTAAGCGCCACCTCTTGGCTGCTGCCGAAGTTAACTTCCAGCGGCGGCGGCGAACCACGATCGACGACCGAGCGCTCCGAGCCAGCCGCGACAAACAGCGCGTCGTCAGAACATCGTCGTCTGCATCTGCCATTGCAGGAATCAACGCGATCAGCGCGTTAGATGACGAGTGACGAGGAGCTGGTATCTGCTAACCGAGCAAGGAAAAAGCGCGCGACAACAGCGATATCGCGCCTATGCTCGAGCAGTTCGAGACAAGGCGAGATCAGCGCTTCACGTGACTCTGTGGCGGCCGCCGCGCGCACAACCGATGTCGCCTCCCTGCCGCGCGGCGTTCTTGCCACCGGCGGCGTGCCGTGCGCGTTTTGACGCCATTGTGTCCGTACCTTAATATGTCGCCAACAAAATCACCCCTGTATATCCGAGCGATGTTTTTTTAAATTTTTTTCTTTATGTCGTCGGTGAAATGCCTAGTATATACAGAGTAACTTCGATGGATAGGCGCCGGCAGCAAATAGACGTGGCGCCAAGGGTAAGTACAAGCCATGCACGGAAGCGTTACCCTAAACGCACGCGGCTTCAACATCGCCATCTGTGTTTCCAAAACACGTGCAAGGGATGTTCACGGCGTTTGGATAGGAATGGGGTGTTATCCTTGCATTTTAATGCCCAAGCATTCTTTGGCGAGCACACCATGAAAATCTGTGCGTCACACGAAAACTGCAATATCTTGCACCACCATCGAAATACGTAATTTGCGAAGTTAAGACATTTAATCGTTATGATAGTGTAAATGTAGATAATTGCTAGCTATATACGCGATACAGAACCACTGAAGCTAAAATAAATTCACCAGAAATACCCTATGGGGTACATAGAGCTCCATAGTAAATGCATGGGGAAGCTTATAGTAGCGGTGATTCAACTGAAATTTGAAGGTGGGCCATCTTGATATTTTAGCATGGGCCAACTTGAATTTGGGAGTCGGCCGACTGAAATTTGGGAGTGAGATAACGCGAAATGTGGGGGCAGGTCAACTTGAAATTGGACGCTGGGCCAACTTGAATTAAGGGTCGGCCAACTAAAATTTGAGCGTGGGCTAGGTTAAATTTGAGGGTGGTCTAATTTGGGCGTTTACAGACTTGAAATTTTGGGGTGGGCTAACTGAAATTTAGGTGTGGCCTAACTTAAATTAGGGGCGTGCTACGGCATTGTGCGAGTGGGGCAGCTTGAAATTTGCTGGTGTGCTCACTTGAAATTTGGAATTGGGCTAACCTAAAATTTGGAAGTCGGCTAACATGAAATTTTGAGGTTGCCCAACTTTGAAGTGGGCGAACTTAAATATTAGGGCTGGGCTAACTGAAATTTGGGGATTGGTCGGCTGAAACTTGAAAATGGTTTAACATGAAATATGGTTGTAGGCCAAGTATAAATTTGGAGATGGGCCACCTAAAATTTAGGAATGGGCCAACTTGAAATTTAGAGGCGTCCCAAATGAAATTTAGAGGTAGCTCAAGGGAAATTTAGAGTTGGGCCAACTTGAAATTTAGAGGTGGCCTAAGTGAATTTTGGGAATGGACCAACTGAAATTAAGGGCGTAGGCTGACTGAAACTGGGGAGTGGGCCACCCTAAATTTGGGCGAGAGAAAACGTGAAATTTGGAGGTTGGCTAACCTGAATTAAGGTTTGGGCCAACTGGAAATGTAGAAGTGGAGGAGGAGGAAAGAACTTTATTGTGTGGCCTGCGAGTTGGTGATGAGGGCCAAAGGCCCCGCCTAGGTGACGGCCAGGAGTTCGTGGGTCCCGGCGGCATCCTCGGCCCGCTGGACAGCCCTTAGTTGACCTTCGAGGGCGGGGCTGACCAGCGCGGCTTCCCAGCGCGTGCGAAGGCTGCTGCTAGAGGCCGCGTTTTCTTTATCGTTATTTATCCCTCGGCATTCCCATAATATATGCTCCAGAGTCGCTCTGGATTCATATGTTTTGCATTTGTCCATAGGATATACATCCGGATATAGGATGTGCGAGAGCGCAGGATTCGGATACGTCCTACTTTGTAACTGCCGCCATGCGACAGACTGCTTTTTTGTGAATTTTGCGTGAGGTCGCGAGAATATGCGCCTCTGTAACCTATAATGTTTTGTAATGTCATTATATGTTGTCATTCTGTCCTCCCACTCCCACTTATTTACCGCACCCTCACGTCCGGAGGGTGTCGGGGCTTCACTTGCGACTGCGGCTCGGTGCGTAAGCCCTCGAGCTGCGTCGTGTGCCGCCTCGTTGTTGCCGTCCTCCGCGAGGGTGTGAGCGGGTGTCCAGGTGATGTATATCTTTCTTTTGTAATATTGGCCCCCTGCAAGAAGAATGCGTAGTGCCTCCGGGGAGATTCGGCCGTTGGGAAAGTTTCTTATTGCCGTCTGAGAGCCGCTGACTATCACGGTTGCGTTAGCCTGAGCTACTGCGAGCGCTATGGCTACTTGCTCCGCTATCTCGTTACTTGTGGTGCGTATCGTCGCGCACGTCTTGCACCGTTTCTCCCTATCGATTACGGCTGCCGTAAACCCCCGCCTGCGACTGTATCGAGCCGCGTCTACGAACACTGCGTCCTTGTCGCTGCCGAATTTCTTCTGTATTTGCTTCGCTCTGTTCTCTCTTCTGTCCTTATTGTGTTCTAGGTGGAAGTTCTTTGGTATGGGAGGTATTACCAATTTTTCCTTCGTCTCTCTCGGGATGTCCACCTTGACACCATGCTGTCTGTGGTAGCCTATGTCTCATCTCTCTAGGATGTGTCTGCCTGCTCTAGTCTTTGAGAGGCGTTCATATTGTACCTTACATTGCGCTTCAATGAGCTCGTCTATCGCGTTGTGTCGGCCTAATTGCAGCAACTTTTCCGTGCTGGTGCTGATCGGTAGTCCTATGGCAAGTTTGTATATTTTCCGAATGAGGCATTTGATTTTTTCCGCTACCTGCCGTTTTAAATACGGTGCTACGTATACTATTCTACTTATTACGAAGGCCTGTATTAACCTGATAGTGTTTTCCTCTTTCATCCCGCGATGTTTGTTTGTTATCCTTCTCATTAGCCTCATGCTTTGCGCTCCAGTTCCCTCCAGTCTTCTGAGGGTTTCTCTGTTGTTGCCCTTGGCTTCAAAGAGCAGCCCCAATACCCTGATCCTATCGACCTTGGGTATGGGTTTCCCATCGGCAGTCTTTAGCTGTATCTCCTCTTTATGGGCGAGATCTTCCCTGTAGTTGCCTGGTTTGCGAGCCCTGCGAGTCGGTCTGTAAGGCAACGGCTCCGATATCTCTGCCGAGCATGTCAGCCCTGTCCCCTCTAGATATTTTTAGATTGTTTCGACCGCTGTTTGAAGCGTTTGCTCTATCGGCCCGTCACTTCCGTTTCTCACCCATAGGATATCGTCAGCGTAAAAGGTATATTTAGACCCTCGATTTCTTGTAGCTTGGCTGCCAGCGCGATTAGCGCTAAATTGAATAGTATCGGTGATAAGACCGAGCCCTGTGGCATACCTGCGCTGCCTATCTCGATCTCCTCCGAAACTAGGTCCGCTATCGTGATCTTTGCCTTTCTGCCCGTTAGAAAATTGCGTACATAGTCGTACGTCCGTTTTCTTAGTCCTAGTTCGCCTACCCTATTTAGTATAGTTGGATCTGTTACGTTATCGAATGCCTTTTTTAGGTCCAACCTGAGAATTACCTTTATCGATCTACCCGAATCGTCTATGATCCGATGTTTTATTTGTAACAGAGCGTCCTGCGCTGAGAAGTTTCTCCTGAATCCTATCATCGGGGGTGGGAGCGCGTCCCAGTCTTCGAGGTAGGTGGTTATCCTCGCTAGGACCACGTACTCCATGAGTTTCCCCACGCAAGAAGTGACAGATATGGGTCTTAAGTTCTCAATTTGCAGACGCTTGCCCAGTTTAGGTATTAACACAATTAGTGCCGTCTTCCATTGCTGCGGAATCTGCCCTGCCTCCCAGCATTCGAAGTGGCCCAAGAAAAATTCGGGGCTGGGTCAACTTAAATTAGGTTCTGGGCCTACCGAAATTTGATGATGGACCAAATTGAGATTTAGGGGTGGGTCAACTTCATATTAGGAAGTGGGTCAACTTGAAATTTTGGGAACTCTAAAAAACTCACAACATGATTTCCCCCTTTCTGTTAACTTGCTCTGAATGAAATTCTGCATACAGATAAGATTTTATATTCCGGATAATTAAGTGTCACAATTTAGGCAGTTAATTAGTTTGTTTCTAAGATGCGCCCAAGTTACCCTTGTTTATGGGGAAAGCAAGCCCCTACCGAGAGTACAGTAGGAGAAACTTGTTTCTTCGCCTTTTGGCAGCTGCGGAAAAGAGTCGTTCTGGCAGAGTTGTGGCGTGTTCGAGAGAAGTGGGAAACATGCGGCAACCCTCCCGAAACAGCTGCTTTTGATACTGCCAATAGGCGGCGAAAAGCACTGGCTTGGCAAGAGCTTGGTCGTCTATTTTTTTGTCAAGAACTAGGCGAATTACTGTCCCAATTTTTACGTTGAACAATCCGAAAGATGAGGTTCACTCTTTCTGCAAAGTTTGAATGAGCGGAGAGCAGCGCTAACAGCAAAATAATTTTTTCAACGATTGTAAGAGAAAAAAAAAAGGCATGTGCTTGTATGAACAAGTCACGATCGGCTAACAGTAGATGCCACTGAAGGGTAGTATGAGAACTTGTGAGTTTGTTTCCTGCAACAGCCACCGCATAAAGCGAGTTGCGTAACAGAAGAGCAAACATTCAATCACCCAAGACGCTGACGGCTACTGTGCCCCGCTACGGCCACATCGCTGACACGTTCTCTTCATTTCTGTTGCAAAGAGTCGGATAAAGAGTACCCCAAATCTCCAGTTTCAAGCAGTGATCCCACCTATTACTGTCGTATATGCTGTTTCAGAGAGCACAAAAGAAGTCCACCTTCAGGACTGTAGGGACCACAATGGGGTTTCCGAGTGTCTCGGCGTCGTCTGCTCACGCTGTGCGCACAATAACAAATCCTTACTCGCAACCATTCATCGCGTGAAGGCTCATTCCGACTCATTCCAACCCTGTTTTTGTGTGTAATGCGCAAAAACATGATAACCACGCAGTGTAAAATTGGTGGAACAAATGTCCCGCGTTCATTTGGTTCGGCAAGCCTACCGGTTTGTTCAGCTTTGTATGCTGCCTCTGTCGCCGGACTGCCGCCTCCGTAAGTGCAGTAATGTCGTCGGTGCGTTGTTTAGTGTTCATGCCCGTCGTAAACGTTAGATGGTCGTGCCCTATGGAAGTGGGTACGATGGACGCGCTGGAGTCAGCACTTTCTACATACCCCGTGATCGACAACAAGGTGAGCTTATCGACCTTCGAATTCCTGACAAATCCCGGCTAACGTTGTCTTGCTGCTTAGACTGTATGCTACATGTCTCATTAATGCGCGATTAATAAATATGGGAATCCTCGCGGGTTGTCCGCTTAGGTCGCAGTTATTCAAGCCAGTACCTGGGAATCCTATCGAAATCCATATGAAAGGAGAAATCGCTTCGAAGTGAAGCTTTCTATGGCTCACTGGTTCTTCCGTGAGCATATAAAACGCAGTGCAGGAAAGCCAGCTTACACATCGGCGTAGAACACTGCAGTTTACATTCGCAGTACCGGGCCAGCGTCGAGTGGCTTGCCGTTCAGTGCCTGATAACGGCGCCAACCGACGAGCTCCGTAAGAGTAGCGCGTGCGCACAAAGTTCACTGGAAGCGCAAATTGCGTCTGCTAGGCATGACCACACACCTTTCGTGATTTACTGATCTTCCCTGCTTATTGGAGGCATTAACTGCAGGTGAACACGGGCTCATCTTAGGATTTCAAAAAGAAAACAATCAAACCCCCTTTATCAACGAAACATGGTTGAACGCCACGCTACCCGGACGAACTGTATATATCTGCATTGCATTACGCGCGTCACGCAGTGGCTTCGCGGCCGTCTCCATGGGTAGGCTGTGGGTGCAGCGCACGGCAGAAGACGCTCCTGTACGTGAAGGCAAGTGCAAGCGTGATCGGGCCCGTAAGGACGATCTCACGTATCGGCAACGGCACACAGAAGCCATGTGGGAGACGCTTGTACTGTCGAGTTTCCTGCTGGTCTTGTAATCATCAGCGCCTACATCAGACCGAAGATGTCTCGTTGTGACGCGGAAACGTTGCTGGTAGAAACAGTGAAGACATTGAAGCCACATAGTACGCCGATTCTCGTGGGCGGTGATTTTAATATACGCAGTGATGACATGCGCACACCGGACGACTTGTACTATTTTAACCGCCATCTTTTTCGGCTCTCGAATGCGCCTGTAACGTTCCAATGGCTAAAGGACCTGGCCCTTGCATACTAGAAGTGGTCGATGGCGTTGCTCTATTTGGATGACATATTCGTTTACACTCCCACGTCTTCCATACACCAGCGGCGTGTGCAGCTCGTTTTGCGCGCTCTAGATGATGTAGGCTGCGCATAAAGCTCTCAAAGTGTTTCTTCGGATGTTAAGAAGTTACCTACTTGGGTCATGTTGCGAGTAACCACAGAATCAGCCCTGACCCTTCGACGGTACAAGCTTTAACAAGCATTCCCTACAAGGGCTAAACAAGTTAAAACTTTTTTGGACTTCGCTTCCTACTTTCGTAGCTTCAATCATAACTTTGCTGCTCACGCTGCATTCCTCAATCAACTTATGAAGAAAAATCAGCGGAAGCTTCGGGGTTCTGACTAGGAATCAGCCTTCCAAAGCATTAGGGAAGTCCTCACGACTCCACCAACACTCACACACTATGAAGAGGACGCCCCCTAGAATCATCTACAATGAGGCCAGTGCTCTTAGCCTTGCGGCGGTTCTTCTACAATCCGACTCCGAACGGAATGAGAAGCCCGTTTCCCATGCCAGTCGCCACCTCAGTGACCCCGAGAGTTGCTGCCGCGTTACGAGCTTGAGCGCCTCGATGTAGTCTGGGCCATTGAGAAGTTTCGGCCTTACGTCCACGGCAAGCATTATACTATTCTTACTGACAAAGTTGCACTGCGCTGGCTGCAAACCAGAAAGCCCTAAATGCCAAACTTGCCCGGTGGTCCCTCACACTTCAAGACTACAACTTCACGGTCGTTCATCATAGTGGTTGTTGTCACAAAGACGCCGACTACCTTTCACGCAACCCTGTCGTTACTAACTTCTCTGCACCGGCATTTGCAATACTTGAAATCTTAGACGCACAATCAAATGATACCGAAATCTAAGACATCGTCCGGCGCCTCTGTGTTGATACCAGCACACCGAACTGTCACCGCAAGAGACTCATTAGCTTATACAGTCCAGTGTGGTATTCGTTATCATCGACGTACAGGAAGTAAATATTACCTACCTGCGGTGCATGTGGCCGTACGACCATCCATACCTTTCATGTGTCACGACGCCCCATCTGCTGGCCACCTAGGCCAGCGGAAGACTCTGGCTTGCATTAAGCAACGGTTGTGGGGTTTCGGGCAGATGCGCCGATATCTACATGTATGTGACGTGCCGCATCATTTGTCAATTTCATAACGTCGTCGCAAATCCACAACCTGTGCTCTCACAATGAGTCGCCCATTTTAATGAACACTTCAATATCATGGACACCGATCACATGGGCGCACTTCACCGCAGCAAGCATGACAACAAATTTCTCATTGTGGCCATGGGCTACCTCACAAAGTTGGTAGAAGTTCTAGCTATTCCTGATTCTGCAGTGCCTCATATGGGGATATGGGGATATGCATGGGGATTTGCCAGTATTCGCATCGGAGGCCTAGACTAGAGAAATATTCTGCACCCTGGAGAGAGTCAATGGCATCGTCGATATTGGCATCGGATATACGTCTTTGCGCGGGATCTTATTAAGGGCTCGATAATTGATGCAAAATCGTACAGAGCCGTCTTTCTTGCGAACCAGCACAACAGGAGACGGCCAAGAACTGGACGATGGCAAATGATGTCTCTTTTCAGCATGTCATCAACGTTATACGCAATGATTTTTCGTTTTGCGGGAGACACGCGATACGGGCGGCGGCGTACAATGGAACTGCCTTCGGTTTCGATGCGATGTACTGCGATGGAAGTGCGCCCCAGAAGCTTGGAGTGAACGTCAAAAAAGGCTCTGTGTGTGGCAATGCCAGAAGGTCTTCTTTCTGCGCAGCTGTCAGATCGGGATTTATAGCGGCCGGTAAAGCAGCGGCAGCAGTATGATAATCAGTTGTGGTAGACAAAGGTGGTAGTAATGTTTCGTTCGTTTTCCTTTGACAGCAGGCAGTCAACCCCGTTTGCAAGTTCGTCTGTAACCGCGCACACCAGATCGATCCTCTGCGGTTGTATCACAGCCCCCGGGCGATGTATGCCTACGGGCAGCGTAGCTAGGTTAGCTCGAATGGTCTTTCCGAATGCCGACTCGAGCCTTACTGTTCCCGATGGCTCCTGTAAAACGACCGGCAACATACTTTTACGGACGACCGTTATCTCACTACCTGTGTCCAACACAGCTTCTGTTGCTATATTCCCGCACATGATAGGGATAAAGTCCAGCTTTGACCTCCCTGAACTAGCATTTTGAGCTACGACTTGCACTCTAGCGCTTAGCACCCTTTCTTGCTCTGGTGGAGGTTCTTCACTTACAACAGCAGCCTTCTGTACCCTTTGTTTTTGCACAGTCGGCGCCTTCCCCTGCTGTTCTTTATTTGAAGCTTTTGGGCAGTCTCTGGCTAGGTGACCCTGTACATGACACACGTGGCATTTTAAGTTTGTCCTCTGCGGGCTAGCTAGTTTTGAGTGCTGCAGCAGTGAGGCTGTTGCGGCTGGCTTAGTTGCTCGTCCTTTCCCTTTAGCTTGCTCGAAAGTCTCGAGCACTTTCGCCACCTCCATTGGCTTAAACCAATCTTCACCCTCCCGCAAAAGAACATATTCAAGGGCTTCTGAGCTTAGACTGGCTTTCATACGGTCAGCGACCATAAGCTCCGTCATAGCTTCTTTGGTGTTTGCATTTCGAGATTGAAGGTAATAGGCCAAATAAGTTCTCCCGCGAGACGCGAACTGAGCCCAAGTTTCCTCCTTTCGTTTAGATGCCTTTTCAAACCTCTCCAAGTATTTGGCTGGCGTGAGCTTAAGTTCATCTAATACTGCCTTCTTTACAGTCTCATAATCTGTACATTCCTCGTCATTGAGGCCACGCAACAGATAACGAACCCGCTCGGCCAGCGCAGGCATGATCAAATGTACACGGCTATGTGCTGGTACTTGAAAAGATGCAAACAACTTTTCGACCTCATCAAACCATATCGGAACGTCAGCGTCACACGGCAACCGGTATGCCTTAAGCACTTTAGCACATTGTGCTATTCCATCCGTGATGGCACCGCGCCGATCGCTTCCTTCCGACACCGAAGGCGGCCTGCCCGACTGCTCAAGCTCCACTCTCCGTAGAGCAATGCGCTCGCACTCTAGCTGTAGGCGCACCTTTTCCAGCTCCAGCTGCAGGCGTCTCACCGCCATGGCTTCTGGATCCGTCGTGCTCGGAGCCTGCGCAGCGCCTTGCGCCTCACTATCCATTTCAGTATCCGACGTCTCAGACTCGGTCTCTCCGACGCGTTGCAGCTCCTGCCGTCTCTGACCCTCTATTTGTTCAGATGCAGTATCAATGTTTATGTTAGCCTCAATCGCATTTGCTGTTCTGCGCGTGAACACCATTAACCTCACTGAACAAAAGCCATGCCAACCTCGACAAAACGCAAGGAATCCCGCTCACCCGTTGCAGCTGGGGGCGCCGCCTGACGTCCTCGTCCAGATGAAGTGCAACCCTTGCGGAATTGGCTGGTGGCCCTCTGATGCCTTGCGCCTGGCTCGCTGCTCGTTGCTCGTTGTGGGGCTTGCCGATCCTGTCGTGCTGCGCCAGTAATGTTTCGTTCGTTTTCCTTTGACAGCAGGCAGTCAACCCCGTTTGCAAGTTCGTCTGTAACCGCGCACACCAGATCGATCCTCTGCGGTTGTATCACAGCCCCCGGGCGATGTATGCCTACGGGCAGCGTAGCTAGGTTAGCTCGAATGGTCTTTCCGAATGCCGACTCGAGCCTTACTGTTCCCGATGGCTCCTGTAAAACGACCGGCAACATACTTTTACGGACGACCGTTATCTCACTACCTGTGTCCAACACAGCTTCTGTTGCTATATTCCCGCACATGATAGGGATAAAGTCCAGCTTTGACCTCCCTGAACTAGCATTTTGAGCTACGACTTGCACTCTAGCGCTTAGCACCCTTTCTTGCTCTGGTGGAGGTTCTTCACTTACTGGCGCAGCCGACAGGATCGGCAAGCCCCACAACGAGCAACGAGCAGCGAGCCAGGCGCAAGGCATCAGAGGGCCACCAGCGAATTCCGCAAGGGTTGCAATTCATCTGGACGAGGACGTCAGGCGGCGCCCCCAGCAGCAACGGGTGAGCGGGATTTCTTGCGTTTTGTCTAGGTTGGCATGGCTGTTGTTCAGTGAGGTTAATGGTGTTCACGCGCAGAACAGCAAATGCGATTGAGGCTAACGTAAACATTGATACTGCATCTGAACAAATAGAGGGTCAGAGACGGCAGGAGCTGCAACGCGTCGGAGAGACTTGGCTGAAATCAGGATTACTGATAGATCAGTGAGGCTCCGTACCATGTACGTTAGACTTGGCTGAAATCAGGATTGCTGATAGATCAGTGAGGCTCCGTGCTATGTACGTTAAAACGAGTCTGGGCTCTAACAGTCATTGAGACAGTCGAAGAGTGAGACTTTGTTTCTCAATTGTTCAACTTTGTAATGTATTTGTTTTACCTGCCATGTATATAGAAAAGTTTGCGTATAAATATTTCTTGTACATCTGATCTGCATCGCTTCCTGTCTGCGTTTGATCAACAACTGCCGATCATCGTCCGAGAAGCTTCAAGTTCCAACGGTGAAGCGAGGACGGAGAACGAACGAAACTTTACTGTGGTGATTCGGTGTGAAGCGGCACCAGCGAAAGAGGTTCGGTGTCAGTAAAGCATGTCAAGTAGTGCCCTGGGAGAGCACAACTGGCGAAAAAGTATGGTTAAGAACAGCGGCTAACGCTCTACCACCCTGAAACCGCATGAGGCTAGGAGTAAGGCTAAGCCCACCAGAAATGCAGCGGCCATTTTGTGCAAGGAACACATAACCATTAAGAATAGTGTCAGAAGTGAGTGTCAGAATATGCTCATTGTCCACGGGAATGAAACAGTCGGTATACGTGACGAAACACGGGCTATGAGCATCGACAGCGAACGAAGATTCAGCGTCCATCATACGAATAGTTCGCTGGCTTCAAGAGATCAAAGCTGAGGCGGAGGACAGGAAGTCTCATCCCAATATCATCGCGTAGGAACATGAAGACAGCACGACGAATTGAATGTGGTGAAGGATGCCACCAATGAAAACGCGCGCAGTGCAAACACCGGAGGGCTGAACAAGAACTGCATTAGCACAACGAAGAGGAAGGCCATTATACGGTGCCTTCACTTTTCGCAATCGAGAACACAAGTCTGTACTAATAACGGAAAGCGATGCACCTGTGTCAACCAAGGCTTCGATTCCGACACCTTCACCACGCACCAAAAGTACATTTGACGGGCGCCCCGGAGGAGTTTCACGTTGTCCAAAATATGCAGCTTTCCCTCCTTAAGCTGCGCCATTTAGTTTTCCAGGCGGTGATCGCAGGACGAAGTAGCCGGTCGTAGAGGAGAAGAAGAGTGCCGCATCGGTGATGAAGAGTGACGACGCGGGAAATGCAATGCACCTGCAATGTTGAAGTCCTGTGGAGATGGGGAAAGTCGTGGATAATACTCGTAGTCAGAAAGCCGACGTCGTGCTACAGGGCCAGAAAACTGATCCCTTTAAACCCGTCATAGCCACGTCTTTCATCTTGCTGACGGCGTCGGCAACACCTGGAAATGTGGCCACGGATGCCGCAGTAGTAACAAACCGGTCTAGGTGGGCTCCATGCGTTGTAAGATGGAACAGGCCGTGGTCTTGCAGTGACAGGATTCAGGGGCACGTGCGGTGCAGGTGCATGTTGTGGTGGCTGCTGGGAGGGTGGCACTATAGAGGCAACCTGAGTGTATTTTGGCGTAGGGATAGGATGCGGGCTGGCGGTTCGCGGGCAGGTCACGGCAGCTATCTCTTCCCTCACGATATGGCGTAGGCCGCCACCAGGAGGCGTCAGATGGGCCTCAGGAGGGTTTCACGAAGCTTGGGCGTGCAGTTCCTCACGGATGATGGAGGGAATCAAGGCCCGTAGCTCGCTGTCATTGGACGCCTTGAAATCAGATGTGTCAGGGTGTGGGCGGATCATATCAAGCTCATCGAGACGCTGACACGTATTGATGATATCAGCGACGGTTGTGGGATTCAGCTCTACAAGATCATTGAATGCCGCAGTCCCAATACTCTTGAGCAGGTGGCGTACACGGTCACTCTCTGCCATCGAGGTGTTCACACGGCGGCAGAGGGTGAGGACGTCCTCGATGTACGAAGTGTAGGACTCGTCCGAGTGCTGAACACGCTCTGCAAGCTTCTTGGCGATATCGGAGAGGACAGACGAGTTCGCGAAAATCTGGCGTAGATGGTGTGTAAAAATGTTCCAGTTGACGCAATCGATCTCATGATTGCAAAACCAAGTTTTCGCAACGCCGGTTAGGTAGAAGGCGACGTGAGCAAGTTTTGCTGATTCGTTCCAGTGGTCAAAGTCACTCACGCGCTCGTATAGCTCCAACCTGTCTTCAACGTCGTCATCTGGAAGCCCAGCAAACACCGGCGGATCCTTCTGAGTGGTGCTGACTGCCCAAGAAGGGGTTCCCGGAGGAGTAGGCAATGTGGATGTCGTGGTACTGGTCTGCAGGTCTTGCGACATGGTTGAGTGCAGTTCGTAGAGGCGGTGACCCGAGCGGAACTCCAGGGATGTAGCGTACGTGAAGCTGAAGAGATGCCGGGAGCGAGAGGGCGAAGGAACCAGAGAGCACACTCCACCACTTGTGAGACGAGGTTTTAGACTACCAGCTTCTTTATTCTCTCGAGTCAGAGCCCCACCACCAGGCCACAAAATGGGGATGATGAATATGTACAGGTCAGAGAGAGAGAGAGAGAAACAACTTTATTTGCCACTGCAGGGCAGGAAGTTAGGGCAGGTAGGCCTAGTGTGGCTCCCAGGTGGGGGCGACGTCTTGGGCCCACGAGACGAGTGCCAGTTGCGTTTTCTTGTCTGCTCTTGTCAGCAGCTGGTTCCAACCCTCATCGGAGGGAGCTGGCAGTAATGATTGTGGAGGAGGGTTACCCTCGCATCCCCAGAGCATGTGTGCCCGAGTGGCGAACACTCCATGGTCGCACTTAGTAAATACGGGGTCGTAATCCCCTCCAGTAATTAAATAAACCCTAGAATGACTCAGAATTGAATCAGTCTGCAGTCTGCGAAGCATGGTGGCTTGCGCTCGTTCGAGGTCGGGGTGGGGAGGCGGGTACACGTGTCTCGTCTCCTTGTAGAAATTTGTAATTTCAGCATAGGATTTGGGGGCCTCTGCGAGCACATCTGGGTTCGAGGGGCCGGCCTCCCGGTTAGTTAGGCCTCGGGCTAAACGGTCGACCCCTTCATTCCCAGAGTTCCCCGCGTGAGCAGGTACCCACACTAAGCTTACAGTTCTGTCGAGAGCGCAACCGCGGAGGATGTGTGTGGCGGGGAGACAGAGTGAGTTTTTTGAGAAATTTTGGATGGCTTGTTTAGAGTCACTGAGGACCGTGCTTCTGCGGGGATCCGCGATGGTTAGCGCGATAGCGACCTCTTCGGCAGTGGTGGAGGAGTGCGTGCGCATGGTAGCGGCACTGATGAGAGTGGTGGTTGGCGTCGCTACGCAGGCTACGTATGTCTTAGAGTCGCATTTCGCCGCGTCCACGTACATGGCATGTTCGTCAGCGGAGTAGGTGACGTCTAAGGCTTGTGCCTTCAGTTGGCGGCGCCTGTCGTGGCGGCCGGTAGCTTATTCTTGGCCATGGGTTTGATGACCAGCCGACTGAAGACTCCAGTCGGGAGGGGAGCAGTGGGGTGGATGTCACCTGTAGGGTTGATGTTAAGACGGTGAAGAATGTAACGACCGTGTTTGGTGCCAGAAAGACGGTGTATCTGTGCAGTCTTGGGTGCCTCTATCAGCTCTGTGAGGGTGTTATATACTCCAAGTTGGAGCAGACGCTGTGTCCTGGCGGACTGGGGCAGTCCCATTGCCGCCTTATACGCTGAGCGGATGATGCTATTTACCGCCTCTTCGTCTTTGCGGCGGAGGTGGTAACAAGGATATGTGTAGACAATCCTACTATTGAGGTAGGCTTGTGTGAGGGGGCAGAGGTCGGTCTCCTGCATTCCCCTACGGCGAGTGGCAATGCGGCGGATTAGGCCGTTGATTTGGTGGGCTGTGGTTCGGAGGCGTTGTATGGCTTCCGAGTTCTGCGTGTTGTTCTGCACCAGCATGCCTAACACGCGGATGGTCTGTACGGGGGCTATGGGGTGGGTGGCAATATGGAGCGTGATTGGCTCTCAAGGGTCGGGGACGGGTCGGCGAACACGTCTGTCTCGTACAACTAACAGTTCAGACTTGGTGGGCGAACAAACGAGACCGCTTGCCTGCACGTAAGCGTAGACGGTGTCGATTGCCTGCTGAAGTGAATCTTGTATCTCGCCGTCCGAGATTGTCCAGAGGGTAATATCGTCGGCGTATATTGAGTGCTTAATGTGGGGTATGGTGTCGAGAAGTGTGGGAAGGCCTCGCGTAGTAATGTTGAATAGGAACGGGGACAAAACAGCTCCCTGTGGTGTTCCTCGGGTGCCCATGGTGACTTTGTCACTGCAGAGGTCTCCAATGTGGAGTTCAGCAGTGCGGTTGTGAAGGAAGTTGGCAATATAGTTGTAGGTGCGAGTGCCTACATTCATCAGCGAGAGATTGGCCAGTATAGAAGCGTGCGACACGTTGTCGAACGCTTTACTGACGTCGAGGCCGAGAACGGCGCGCGTCGCTCGGATGGGACCCGGGTCGAGTATGTCGTGTTGTATCTGCCACATGATGTCTTGGGTAGAGAGTCCAGCCCGGAACCCAAGCATGGTGGGGGGGGGGGAGGAGATCCTTCTTGTCTGCGTGAGTGTGGTGTCTGTTCAGAACTACGTGCTTCATTACCTTCCCCAGGCAAGACGTGAGCGAGATGGGCCGGAGGTCGCCCAGATCGAGTCGTTTGCCTGGTTTGGGTATGAAGATTACCTTGGCATGCTTCCAGGAGTCTGGAAGGCGACCTTCATGCCAGTGGTGGTTGAAAAGGTCCGCAAGTGCTGCGACCGACTGGTCGTCGAGGTTGCGGAGCATTATGTTGGTGATATGGTCATCGCCGGCGGCCGCGGTAGTCTTGATGCGGTTGAGAGCAGCGCGGACTTCCGACGCCATGATGTCTCTGTTCATGTCTGGGTTCTGGGAGCCTTTGTAATTTAAGGGGGTGGGAATGTCGGTGGAGGTGTTTATGTATTTGTCTTTCAATGTAGCGAGGAGTTCCTGGTTCGTACCTGGAAACGCGTGTATGACTCGGTTGAGATTCTTGTGTGATGCAGACTTGGTGTCGGTCGGATCAAGCAAGTGCTTGAACAGAAACCATGTGTTCTTGCATCCCAACTGCCCGTCGAGTCGGTCGCAAGTCTGATGCCATTGTTCCTGACGAAGTTTGGTGGAGTAGGCTTCGATCTCTCGTTCGAGGCGAGCGAGGCGAAGCTTGAGAGGGCGGTTGTGTTTGCGTCTGAGCCAGCCAGCGTGGAGGCTGCGCTGGGCCTCCCACATATGCATGAGTTTAGCATCTGGGGTGGGGCCACCCTCCTCCTGGGTGACTGTGGATGTGGCGTTGGCTGCGTCGCGGAGCAGAGTATCTGTCCATGTGTCGAGGTCGTCTATGGCGCTTTGCGGACGCTGAGCTCGTACGTACCGGAAAGCGTCCCAGTTGGTGTGTTTGAATGTGCGGCGGGGGCCCTTGCTGTGTGTGGCTGAGAATATAGTGAGAACAGGTGAGAATACGAAGCGTATGACTAATGCTCACAATATATATATATATATATATATATATATATATATATATATATATATATATATATATTGTGCTGTAAAAAGAGGAGCAGTGGGGCTGTGGCTAGGAGAGGACAATGACGACGAGAAAAAGCAACCTTGTTTCGGTGCTCGATCGGCTACACTGTCTCTCGCTGCTCCAACGTTCTAGTCGCGAACGCCTACTGAACAAAGTGCTTCGCGACATTTTGTGGAAGATGCTGGACCTTTTGCAAACCTGAAACTCCGAAGCCGGACTATCCCTCTTACATCTCCCATGCCTGAGGAGACTCGTCCTACCGCGCCACCTATGGCACCGCCTCCGGTCGTCTGTCCTGGTGCGCCATACCAACAGGATCCTCCCATATTCAATGGCACTGACCATCATGATGTAGACGACTGGCTGTGATCGTACAACCGAGTTTGTGCCCACAACAAATGGTCTGAAGCTGAGAAGCTTGGTTACGTACCATTCTACCTTTCCGGGACCGCCCATCTTTGGTTCCACAACCATGAGGCTGACTTTTCCACCTGGACACCATTCCGAACGGCACTTCAAGAAGTCTTCGGTCGCCCTGCTGTGCGCAAACTTCGGGCTGAACCACAGCTTCGCTGTCGTGCCCAACAAAAGGGCGAATCTTTTACGAGCTACATTGAAGATGTAGTTGACATTGCCGGCGTATCAACCCAGATATGACCGAAGATGACAAGGTCAAGAACTTCTTGACAGGCATAGAAGATGACGCCTTCCAAATGCTCTTGGCAAGGAATCCTCAGACGGTCAACGACCTCATAACGCTTTGACAGAACTATGAGGAGCTGCGCAAACAGCGGCTTTCTACGGGCCGAGCTCTCGCTCCGGACGTCGCCCTTTCAGCTCTGAGTGATGATGTCAATCCTACATGTTGCAGTTCGGAAATTTTCGACAAAATCAAGCAATTTGTACGAGAAGAAGTGGCATGCCAACTCGCTCTTCTGCCAGTCAGTCCAGCCTCAGAGCCGCTCTTGTCTCCCGATCTCCGTCAGCTGATAGAAGAACAAGTCGCTAACGCAGTACAACTTGTTCATCAACCGCCTCCTGTGCGTGTGCCACTTACATGCGCTGCTGTTGTCGCGAATGCAAGGCCTCCGTCTGCAGGTATTCGATCCAGACTTACCAGCGCCTTTCCCTCACCTCCGCAAGCAGCTGAGTCATATGCGCCTCAGCCCTTTGAAGCCTCGCCTTTTCCTTCCCGACCCTTCAATACCCGTCGGTCTCCGTCTCCCCGTCGGCGTTCTCTGTCGCCGCTTATCCGTCGCCCTGAAGCAATCCGAGAAGAAAACTAAGGAGCGCAGTTACGGAGGCAAGAACTGCGATCTCAACGAACTCCTCAAGACCTCATTTATTTCCTGCGAACGTCCTTGAAGCATATGCAGAAGCCATTGCCGTTCTTGCGCTTGTAGACACGGGAGCAGCAATATCAGTGATTTCGGACCAGGTTCGTCTTACCCTTAAAAAAGTCGCGACGACATATTTAGCCATTTGATTACGTACAGCAAGCGCTGCGCCGATTGAACCCTTAATGAAGTATACCGTGCCTGTTGTTACAAGCAGCCCTTTATGCCATGTTGAGTTCGTTGTTCTGCCTCGCTGCTCCCATGCCATGATTTTAAGATGGGACTTTCTGTCCTGTCATCATGCCGTTATAAATTGTGCCCATGCTGAATTCGCGCTGCCACCATTCGGCACCAACGGTTTTGAAGACAGTGACGACGCTTCCGGTCGTGTGTTGGTCACCGCCGACACCAAGATTCGTCCATACTCTGCCGCACTTTTGCCCAATTCCTGCTTTGGGTTTTTCGACTCCATAGTTCTTTTCACGCCGTCTAAGCTTGTTACTCGCCGTCATCCTTTCTTGCTTCCTTTTGCCCTTCTTGCCATTCTACAAGGTTCTACAGTTTTGCCACCATAATAGCACCTTTACCGGAGCTTCTTCGTGCTAGCCACAACCTTTCAACCTGGTCACCGGATTGCGATACCGCCTTCACAAAGCTGCGCCGTCTCTTGACGTCACCACCAATCCTGCGCTATTTCGACCCAAATGCTCCAACTGAAATACACAAGGATGCCAGTGGCGTTGGCCTTGGGGCCCTTCTCCCTCAGGGAAAGGCTGGCTCCGATGAGTACGTCATTGCCTTCGCCAGTCGTGAACTCACTAAACCTGAATCGAACTATTCTGTCACAGAAAAGGAATGCCTGGCGATAATTTGGGCCATAACCAAATTCCCTCCGTATCCTTATGCCCGCCCATTTGACGTGATAACTGATCACCATTCGCTGTGCTGGCTATCGTGCCCTAAAGAACCATCCGGTCGTCTTGCTCGATGGGCCCTTCGACTGCAGGAGTACGCCATTCGCGTGCCGCACCGTTCTGGCCGAGTACACTCGGATGCGGACACCTTGTCACGTTCGCCACTAACATACGAGGCTAGCTCCCCGAAGGCCTCATTGTCCGAGTCTTCCCTTGCTGCCACTGACATTTTTATGGAGCAGAAGAAAGACCCATGCATTGTGTCCATGCTGCGTTTCTTGTCCAGCCCATCACACCCACTACCAATCGCGCATTACGTCGCCAAGCGCATCACTTCTCCGTTCGCGACGGACTCTTGTGCCGTCGTAACTACCTCCCGGACGGCCGGAAATGGTTGCTTCTTATCCCGCGGCTTCTGCGTTCGGATATTTGTGCAGCGTTCCAAGACGATCCCCAGTGCACGCATGCAGGTGTACTGAAGACATACGCGCATCCACGCCTTCGTTACTACTGGCGGGGGATGTATCGATTCATCCATCATTATGTCCGCTCCTGTCTCGTTTGCCAACGCCATAAAGATCCCTCTCGTCGTTCAACCGCCCCATTGCAGCCTTTACCTTGCCCAGCACGTGCTTTTGATCGCGTAGGCATCAACGCTTATGGACCTCTACCAACCACGTAAGACGGCAATCGCTGGGTAATCCTGGCCATCGACCGTCTTACGCGCTATGCGGAAACTTCTCCTTTGTCCAACGCTTCTGCACGTGACGTCGCCTTGTTTCTCCTGCGCCACATCATCCTTCGCCACGGCACTCCCAGGGAATTACTCAGTGACAGAGGCCGCGTCTTCCTCTCCGACGTCATCGAGGCTCTCCTCAAGTTATGTCGCATCATTCATCGCACCACTGCTGCCTATCATCCGCAGACTAATGGCATGAGCGAGCACTTTAATCGCACTCTTGGTGACATGCTACCCATGTACGTTGCATCCAACGAAACCAAATGGGACCATGTTCTACCTTTTCTGACCTACGCTTACAACATCGCCACGCAGACTACCACGGTATTTTCGCCCTTGATTCTCCTGTACGGACGCGAACCTTTTTCCACAATGGATACTATGCTTCCGTACCGCCCTGACTCCACGGAAACAACCACCCTATCCGAAGCGGCTGTACACGCAGAAGAGTGTCGCAAGCATTCCCGCATATTTACGTCAGAAGACTAGCAACACCAGAAGCAACATCGAGAAACTTCCAATGCTCCTGTATTCTATGCTCCTGGCTCGCTAGTGTGGCTTTGGGTTCGAGCCGCTACCCCTGGAGTGTTACCGAAACTCGCGTCGAACTTACCGAAGAAACTCTGGGGCGTGCTGACGTCAGAGCCACTTCCTCGATGCCTTGAAATACGCTAGCGTCACCTGAAAGAACATTCAGGAAGGCTCACGTATGGCGCACTCTTAACCAAATACCTCTCTGCTACCAATTTGGTGAGGCTGGCCACCTGTACAGAATGTGCCACAATCGCCAGGTAGGGCTTCGTGATTTTCTGGTGAACGCACCTTGCTCTTGAAATAGTAAGCGTCTATTTGATATCGAAGAGTTCTCGTCTACTCGTCAAAGCTCCGCATACGCCTACCAGCAGAACCAAACTCGATAAACAGCGCCGTTGAGGTAGCAGTCACCGAGCCCCCGTCAGTCATGAAGCTCCCCAAGACGCCGTTCACAGAGCCCGCGTCGGGAAAACTAGTCATCGACCTCGAAAGGTAAGGTCGCTGCCGACGTGAAAAGAGAAGAACCTATATCGATGACTCCAAACGACGACGATGGACTCAGAAACCAGTACCGTAAGAGCGACGTTGCTTCCGATTCACGTGTGTTTATTACGGTTACGAAGTGAACGCGTTAGTGGATACAGATGCAGATTACTCGGTAATGAGTAGTGAGCTTGCCAGGAAACTGAAGAAGTGCTGACTCCTTGGAAAGGGCCACAAGTTCGCACCACAGCAGTACACCTAATCAACCGGACGGGCAAGTGTACGGCTAGAATTGGAATACAAGGCTTCCCGTACGTCGCTAGCTTTATCGTGGTTTTCTAGTGCTCCAGAGGCTTGATTATTGGCATGGACTTCTTGTAGGATAACGGCGCTGTAATCAACTTGCGGGAATCAAGTCTTTTCTTTTCGACAAAGCACACCTTCGCAGCATTTAGCACTGAAGAAGAATGAGATGACCTTTGCAGTGCCAATGACGACGGCATGCTTCCTCCGAGATCCAGCTTAACGGTTGCAGTAAGAAACGATGGGTTCAGTGACTACGAAGGAATTGCGGACAGCAACACCCGTCTCCAACTCGGAAAAGAGATCTGCATGGCAAGAGGCCTTCTTAAGCTGCATGGTGGATGTGCCAACGTTTTCCTCACTAATTTTGCAAATGAGGTGCAACATCTCGCGAAGGAAACCTTTATTGCCAGCCTTCATAACATCGTCCAAGTTACAGACCTGAGCATTCCAGAGATTTCAGCAACGAATTTACGAGGTGTGGTTTCTGTCCTTGCGGCCATCGGAATCGAATCAGATCTATCGCCTAGACAGAAGGAGCGAATGGACGCCCTCGTAAGAGAATTCGCCGAATGTTTTTTCAATGTCGTCTAAAGTCCGACGGACATCTATTGCCACAAATCAGATAAGTGTCAACGAATCACTAAGGCCTATTGGCAAAGAGAAAGGAGCCATTGGAAGTCAAGTTAAGGAAAGGCTTGAAGAAGACACAATTCAGCCGTCGGCAAGTCCGTGGGCGTCGCTTGTGGTACATGTAAAGAAAAGGCAGCAGACCTTGCGCTTCTGCATTGATTGCCGAAAGCTGAACGTCGTCACAAAGCGGGATGCGTACCCACTTCCAAAAGTGGATGACACTCTAGGTAGACTAGGAGCTGCGAAGTTATTTTTCTCCCTGGACCTCAAAAGCAGCTACTAGCAGATAGAAGTGGACGAATGAGATTGCTAAAAGACTGCGTTTGTGACGCCAGATGGACTATACGAGTTCAAGTTGCTTCCGTTCAGTCTTTGTTTCGCATCTACCACATTTCAGTGGATGATGGACACTGTGCTCAACGGTCTGAAATGGCAAACCAGTTTCGTTTATCTTGACGATGTCGTGGTTTTTTTCTGCCACCTTCGAGCAGCATGCCGAACGAATGCGGGCTGTGATGAAAGCTATTATATCCGCAGGTCGGCCGATACAACCACACAAATGCCATTTCGGCTTTCGCGAGCTTCTTTTCAGTTCAAGAGGCCTTTGCCGGGACCCTGAGAAAAATGCGGCAGCGGAAAAGTTTCCAAACCCAACCGACAAAAAGGCTGTTAGGCGATTTTTAGTACTCTGCGCCTACTACAGGCGCTCTGGCAAAATTTTTCAAGGGTCGCCGAACCACTAGCGCGGCTAACAAAAGAATACGCGCCTTTCGTCTGCTTGAATGAGCAGGAGAATACTTTAAATGAGCTCCGAAAGCGTCTTCAGAACAAACCAGTTCTGGCTCATTTTGACGAAGAAGCAGAAACTGATGTTCACATAGACGCAAACTATTCAGGCCTCTGTGCCGTCCTCATTCAGGAGCAAACTGGAGAGAAACGAGTCATTCCTTATGCTAGTCGAACACTTTTGAAGGCTGACGTGATCTCAGCGAGACAAAAAGAATGCCTCGCAGTGATATGGGCAATCAGAAAATTTAGAAAATAGTTATATGGCCGACCATTTTGAGCTATCAGCGACCATCATGCATTGTGTTGTTGGCGAATCTCAGACCCATCTGGTCGGCTTGTAAGATGGAGCCTACGGCTGCAGGAACACGATATAACTGTCGATTACAAGTGCAGTCAGAAGCACAGTAATGCTGATTGCTTGTCGCGTGCACCGATTGAATACAAGGAATCTACACTTACGGAAATTGGACAGGATTGCCCGTTCCTAGGAGCTGTCACAACATCGCAACTGGCCCAGCATCAGCGATTTGACAGGGAGTTACGCCTGTTCATTGATTATCTAGAAGGACACCCTGTCGACATTCCACGAGCTTTCTGTATGCAGCTTGTCGTCGTTCGTCCTGAGAAATAATGTTCTGTATAAAAGAAATTTTGAACATAGTTCAGAGACATTTGTGGTCGACGTATGTTCAATGTTATCACTCCAAATATTGGAAGCGTGATATGATGACCCATAAGCATGGCATTTAGGAGTGAGCAGAACATTCGCACGCATCCACATGAAGTATTACTAGCCAATGTTGTTGAATTCTGTGCAACACTACGTCAGAACCTTACTGCCAAAGACGTAAAATACCACCATTAAATCGAGCAGAACTCCCAAAGCCCATACAGCCAACGGAAACTCTATTCGCACAAGCCGGAATGGATTTACTTGGCCTCATTCCCACATCGTCATCAGGGAAACGTTGGATTGTAGTTGCATCTGACCACATACTCTATATGCCGAGACAGGGACTCCTGTCAAAGGAAACGCCAGTGAAGTAGCTGATTTTTTTGTCACTAACATAGTACTACGGCATGGCTCTCCTCAAGTTCTCATCACGGACAGAGGAATCATATTTACTGCCCATTTGACAATCTATTATGAAATTGACGCGCACGAGTCATAGGACAACCACCCCATATCATCCGCAGACGAATGGTCTGTCTGAACGACTCAGCACAACGCTGACTGATATGTTGTCAATACAAGTGGACATGGAGCACCGAACATGGGACAAGAAACTACCGTACGCAACGTTCGCGTACAATACCGCTACGCAAGAGACGACTCAAATGACACCTTTCCAACTCGTTTTTGGCTGGACCTTCACCTCAAACTTAGATGTAATGTTACGTATAGATGAGACCTCTGGAAATGATCATGAGGTCAGCGACATCACACACGCATCCCACAACCAACTTTCTGGTGCCAACGTGTGCGCTCTCGCTCCGCCCCGGCGACGAGTGCCCCTGTGCGGTCCCCTGTGCCCTGTGCGGTCCCCTGTGCGGTCCCGGACCCCTGTGCGGTCCGGGATCGCAACGCAGCCCGCAAGGGGCCTTCACGTTTCATTGCGCCATTGGGTTTCGAGAGACCCATTGACTCGCGCACATGTTAGGCTCGTCCGTGTTCCGTGTTCGGTCCGTGTTCCAAGATGGGTCGGGTGGGTTACCGACCTACTCGCCGCAAACCACGATAGCGCCTCCACGGGAGAATCGCCCCGCTCGCAGCGGCTTCTCTCCGGCCATCCCGCCGCCACGGGACCAACCCGGACGACAGGAGACGACAAGCTTGTCGAGCGGGCTCTCCGCTCCGTTTCCGGAGGGCGTCATCGTTCGGGCCTCCCGACAGCCGGGAGAAGCCCATAGGGCCTGATCGGGGTGACGAACTTCTCGTGCACGGCGAGGTATAACTCCCGCGAGCCGTCTCCGAAGGGACGGGCAGGTCACCTCCATAGCCGGACTCAAAGTCGTACTTTTCCCATTGACCCGCGTCCGTCGCGGCGTTCTACCGGCGGTGGGAAGTGCGCACCCTGGAGACCGCGTCTGCGTGCCAGAAGACGGAAGAGCCCCCGAAGGGGGCCGTTTACGCAACACCGCCGACTCCGCGGTCTTCCGAAGACTGAATCCCACCGCTTTCGAGCTTCGAGAGCCCACCCGTTTTACTCTAAGCGGTTTCACTACTCTTGAACTCTCTCTTCAAAGTTCTTTTCAACTTTCCCTCACGGGACTTGTGAACTAACGGTCTCTCGGTCGTATTTAGCCTTATATAGAGTTTACCACCCACTTAGGGCTGCACTCTCAAGCAACCCGACTCACGGGAGGCTTCATCCCGGGCGCGCAACGGCGGAGACGGGCCTGGCACCAACTCTGGGACAAACCCCTGTGAGGGGGACTTGCACCGTCGCAAATGCCCGAGAACGTCGCCTCCCATACACCACATTTCCCGATCGCCTGCAAGGACGGAGGATTCGGTGCTGGGCTCAAGGTTCGGACTGTGTCAAGGTCAAAGCACCTCGACACAGTAATAGCAAATTGTCGCCGCAAGTTGTTTTTTCTAAGACGCGTATTAAAATCCTCCACAACAACAGTGCGTCAATTGGCATACAAAACACTAGTCCGCCCCGTTTTAGAATATGCTATAGTTATATGGGACCCGTTCACTAAAAGCGATATTGGAAAGCTAGAAAGCTTACAGAAAAAAGCAGTTCGATTCATCTACAATACATATGGGCGTAGTTCTATTACTAACCTTTTATCTCGGAGCGGCTTGCCTTCTATAAGTGACAGAAATCGTGCATGTCGTTTAAAATTCTTTTTCCAAATAGTAAATGGTCACTACAACATCGACATGTCTCACATTATCACCTATGCAACAGGTTACGCTACCAGACAGGGACACTCACTACCTGTAACTCCATTTGCAACACGTGTCAACTGCTTCAAGTATTCCTTTTTTCCGAGAAGTATAGTAGATTGGAATAAGCTGGCCGATAAAACTGTAATACAGGACTCATTATCACTTTTCTAAACGTATCTTTAACTTTTTTTGCACTTGCTGAGATTGTCAGTGATAGCACTGTTTTACTGTATGATTGGGAAAGATCGCTGATGTAACGTTGAAGCGCTTGTTTTTGCGCCTTTGTTTTTTGCGCCTGTTCCTTGCGCCTGTTTTTTGCGCTTGTGTGAAGCGCTTGTTTGAAGAATTTTTGAGTGTCGTTCCCCATTTTTGTATTTCTATTGTTTCGTGAACTTACTCGTGTACCACGCTGCTAAGATCTTGTTTAAGATCGCAGTAATTATAAATAAATATAAATAAAAATAAAAAGAGGTGAAGAAGCAGGTCAGCTGGCGCGACAGCGTATTCAGCAGCAAACCGACGTGGACCGATACCACTTGCAACAAAGAGACGTCCAGTACGCACAATATCATCATCATCATCATCAACTGCAGGGCAAAGGCTTCTCCCACACTTCTCCAACTACCCCGGTCATGTGCTTACTGTGGCGATGTCGTTCCTCCAAACTTCTTAATCTCGTCCGCGCAACTATCTCTGCCGCCCGCTGCTACGCTTCCCTTCTCTTGGAATCCAGCCCGTAAACCTTAATGACCATCGTTTATCTTCCCTCCTTATTACATGCTCTGCATATGCCCATTTATATTATTTTTTTATTTCAACTAAGACGTCATTAACTCACCTTTGTTCCCTCACCCAATCTGCTCTCTTCTTATTCCCCCCTTAACGTTACACCCATCATTCGTCTTTCCATAGCTCGTTGCTTCGTCCTCAATTTAAGTAGAACCCTTCTCGTGAGCCTCCAGGTTTCTGTCCTGTAGGTGAGTACTGGTAAGGCGCAGCTGTTGTACACATTTTCCTTAGGGATAATGGCAACCTGCTGTTCATGAACTAACAATGCCTGCCAAACGCACCCCAGCCTTATTCTTATTTTTCTGATTATTTCAGTCTCATGATCCGGATTCGCGGTCACTACCTGCCCTAAGTAGATGTATTCCGTTACCATTTCCAGTGCCTCATTACCTGTCGTAAACTGCTGTTCTCTTCTGAGACTGTTAAACATTACTTTAGTTTTCTGCAGCTTCATTTTTAGACCCACTCTTCTCCTTTGCCTGTACAGGTCACTGACCATGCATTGCAATTGGACTCCTGAGTTTCTAAGCAAGGCAATATCAGCGAATTGCAAGTTACTAACGTATTCTCCATTAACTCTTATCCCCAATTCTCTCCAATCCAGATCTCTGAATGCCTCCTGTAAACACGCGGTGAATAGCATTGGGGAGATCGTATCTCCCTTCCTGACGCCCTTCTTTACTGGGATTTTGTTGCTTTCTTTTAGAAGACTATGGTGGCTGCGGAACCACTATAGATATCTTTAAGTATTTTTTACATACGGCTGGTCTGCACTCTGATTCCGTAATGCCTGCATGACTGCTAAGTTTTCAACTGAAACAAACGCTTTCTCGTAATCAATGAAAGCTATATATAAGTGGTGGTTATACTACGCACATTTCTCTATCACCTGATTGATAGTATGAATATGGCCTATTGTTGAGTAGGCCTTAAGAAATCCTGCCTCGTTGATTGGTTGACATAAGTGTAAGGTGTTCCTGGTTATATTTGCGATTACCTTTGTGAATACTTTGTAGGCAACGAACAGTAAGCTCATCGGTCTGCAATTTTTCAAGTCTTCGGCGCCCCTTTTCTTATGGATTGAGATTATGTTGGCGTTCTTCCACGATTCCGGCACGCTCGAGGTCATGATGCTTTGCGTATACAGGGTGGGCAGTTTCTCTAGAACAATCTGTCCACCATTCTTCAACAAATCTGCTGTTACCTGATCCTCCCCAGTTGCCTTCCCCCTTAGCATAGCTCCCATAGCTCCCAAGGCTTCGTTTACTTCTTGCGGCGTTATTGTGGAATCTGAAATTCATCTAGACCATTCCTTTTTCCATTATCGTGGTGGGTACCACTGGTACTGTATAAATCGCTATAGAACTTCTCAGACACTTGAACTATTTTATCTATATTAGTAATGATATAGCTGGCTTCGTGTATATATATATATATATATATATATATATATATATATATATATATATATATATATATATATATATATATATATATATGTGTGTGTGTGTGTGTGTGTGTGTGTGTGTTTACGTAACTGAAATTGAACTTCTAAGGGCGCTTAAGTTAATACAACTGTGAGCAATAGCCATGGGTGTGCTTCATCTATAAAGTGTGCCGCTTTAATGTTCGGTTCAGGCTGCTTCACCAACATGCTATAAAGGCTTACACTCATCTTAGCACCTTTCACATTGGGTGTTAAACCAAAGGAAGTAATTGAAGGGTATAGCTGACACTCTTTGGTTCGGGCATTTTCACAACAACCTACAGTTTCCATACATGGGCACGCACCACGGTTTGCCAAAAAAGGCATCTTTTTAAAAAAAAATTACTCCTCTAGGGTGTCGTCTCAGTGACAAGCTTGTTTACATTCTTTTGCGTGTAAATACATTTACTGGGTGCTTAAAATTATGGGTTTTGTTAGACTTGTGCCCTTTAGAAATAGCCTTCAACCACTACTCATGTCCAGTTCTCCGTATCTGGTTAACGCAATTATTAATAATCGAACACGATGCTGGTGTTCACTGGCGAATAATGTCGCTTTCGCAGTATACGAATTCGTAGCCAAAGAAATCACCGTAGTTTGCCGTCGTTCTCACAGGTGCTCAGGCGAAAGGTTTGCTTCCTGCATATATGAAAAGCTCACAGATGAAAAGCTGTTTTGTTCGTGCACACTTCTGAAAATGGTCACATCTATAGTCATACTCAAGTTTGGGAAAGGCCGCATATACTTAGTAGGTTGTATAGGACCTCGGCGTCCTTCTAAATTGGGACTTGGGCTTTGACTATACAGAGTGACCAGAGAAAAATTGTTTCTAGAAAACTGTTAGCTGAGGCTCAATCTCGTCATCACAGTTTAGCAAACAAAGCCCTGTTGGAGTAGGAAGCTCGCAAGCATTCATTGTGAGGCACAGCTTTCCGATAGATATATACAAGGGCCCATTTCTAAAAAGCTTCCTGAAAGTTCGATAAAATTACTCAGATGTTGAAAGTTCAGTCTATATTAACGGAAATATCCGCGAACGAAGTGACAACCGGCAGCATCCAACGTTGTATTATGAATTATTGTGTGTTAGACTAAACATACAACCAGCACATCCTTGAAAGCCACGACAGAATGGTTCAATTTGAGAGCATTTCAATATACCCACAGATATTCACTATTTCTTTAACATAATAATTACGCACTTACTTGTATGACACCCACTCTCAAGTGGCAAGTCATCGTGAAATTGCTGAAAAATGAAGAATCTTGAGGTTTTCTATAGTTGATACCTCCGCGCGGAGCCGTTCGCAAATGCACTCGGACAAATTTTGCAGCCAATATGTTACATAGGTAACGCGGCGAATCACGTGTTCCTTCCTGTCCCCCCATTGGCCTCCTTGCATGCCCGTCCCTTGCCAACTCTTTTTCTTGCACCGCCCATGCGGTATGCAAATGGGAACTAATATTGAAAATATAGCCTCATTTGAGAGGCAAATAACAGCCGCAATTGAAAGTGATATCTACAGTAGACGCATTCATTGACAGTACCACGTGATGGTCGACGCGCCGGCCAATCAGCGCCTTGAACGGCCGAAGTTCATGAGACTAGCAATATCAAGAGAGGCCGTTAAACGACCAGGAAGAAAGTAGCGAGTTCTCCTCTCTTCGCGCCGTTACAAGGCCCGACCGCCTGACCAGTGGACGGTCGCACCGTACTGCTGAACAATCGGTCCAGTACACAACGATTGCATATTTTGACAAACGCTGATCACGCTGTGAAAGCTATCTGTTACAGAACTAGGCTCTTAACGCCCCCATTATTGTGGCTGAATCGAGTCTCGTATCGGCGGTGTGTCATCGTTGTATTTTCGCTGGTGCTTAATCGACCGGCATTCATTAAGAGACTTTGAATGCAAACGTTTGCCTTAAAATATTGCTTGCAGAATAGAACGTGAATGAGAACAATAACAATTTTCGCTTTCAGATCCATCTCTGAGCGTCATAAGCCCTCAGCAGTATCGATAAAAAGACTGTCAATAATTTCTCTCCTTTTATCAGTTTATATTATTAAACTTTTCCCTCAGTACAATGTAAATGTCCAGCAAAGAACACGGAGCTGCATCGATTGATCGATTGGTGGTTTCTTGTTGCATGCGAAAAGGAGGGACAATTGAAGAGATAGTAGACGTGGAGAAAAGTGAAAGTGTGGCAAGGGGCATCCTAATTTTCCCACTTCCTTGTGGGCACCTGAACTTGTAGGAATGGTAAAGTAAATGAGTAAGGGCCAGGGAAAGGGAATGACGAGGATCACGCATGAAAGAAGAAAGGAGGTTGGAAGGAAGAGGAGAAAAGAGAAATGGAGTTCTGCGGGCCACATATCCCGGCTTTTGTCGTGGACATCTGACACCTTCCCGTGGTGAGGCACCGTTGAAAGTGAGGCATATGTACAGATGTGATGATTTTAATTGACATCCTTATTAGGAACTAGACAGTGAGAAATAGTTAACTAGCCTGCTTGAGCTAATCCAGTTTCATGATATCTATTCTATCCAAGCACGTTATTTACTTCTGGTTGAACGTTTCTCCCTTCAATAATATATCCCTCTACATTACACAGCTACCTAAGCTGGTAGCAACCCCGACTTCATCGATCCTATTGCTCTTGTTTATTACGATAAGTATTATTTGCCTACTTCTTTTCCTTAGCCTATCTATCTATCTATCTATCTATCTATCTATCTATCTATCTATCTATCTATCTATCTATCTATCTATCTATCTATCTATCTATCTATCTATCTATCTATCTATCTATCTATCTATCTATCTATCTATCTATCTACGTGGCACTCAATCAGTCAATAATCAAATCAAACTATCTATTATTGCATGAGCATTCTTCTGGGAGTTCCTGTGCTCCATCACACGAAAAATGCAAGGCCTTGTTTTTACACATAGGTGAATAACTTGTAAAGTAGACATTTAGTCCTTGTAATAGTTAAATGTATATGATTGGTAGCTTTACAGGCGATAAGTAGCTATTAAAAACAGATAATACCCGTAGAGTTAAGAGGGCGAATCAGATAGTCCTTGCCGCTATATTTTTTAGGCAAATTGCGGCTGTAAATGTGAAGTAAACATGTCCATTGCCAGCGGTGGACTTTTCTTGAACCAGCCCAGACTTATCTGCCGATTGCCGAGCGGCACGGCGCTGCTGTCAGTTATTCAAGATGGCAGTTTCTATTCAGACGTCTTCGGTGTACGAGCAACGATGTGTGATTAGTTTTCTATAAAGCAATTGACAAAAGCCCATCGAAATCGGCAGGGCACGCTACCATGCAGGCATCTGTGGTGACGGTCCCTTTTTTGACGCAGGCCTACCTTGTGTTGGTCTTTCGAAGTCTTCCCGCCTGCTTTGCAAGCATCTGGGTACAGCATATCACCGTTTATCAGTATCTGGCCAACTTTTGAACGAAAGGAAGACAGGAGCTGCTACGTGGCCCCTGATTCCTGCCGTTACTCATGCTCTCACCTGGCAACATGAAGCTACCTTGCGCGCGGTCAACATCACTGGGCTATTAAATCCGCTTCCGATCCGCTACCAGTCGGGGCACGCTACCGCGCAGGCATTTGTCATGACGGTCCCTTTCTTGACGCAAGTTAGTTACTTAACTCATGCTGGCTTCATTTCGCAGCAGTAACCCATTCTTGCTTGCGGTATCGGGCCCCCCTGCCATTAGTGATTTTTGTCGACGTTTTTTGAAACTTCGTTATTCGTATGATGCAAGTGCTATTGTCGTGGCTCCAACACTCATCTTGTGTGGGCGCGTCGAACTTAATTACAGTCCCAATAAAAACAACGCACCGTTCCTTAAATCCATTTTAATACCTTCTCGCTACTTTTCTATCTGAGATAACATTGATCCCTGCAGCCCAGGGCAATACTTTGCTCCTGGTCAAATCTATCTCGTATTAGTCAAATCCAACTCGTATTGATGCCTCAGAAGAACTCTTTCAAAGTAACCGTTGCGCCGTTTCGGAGTCATTTTCCTCCCCGATTGCGGAAATTGCCTTACTTACTATTCAAGCAAAGGCCTTAGCCGAGAAGTGCGACAACTCGGAAAATGGTCAGCGCTGATCAAACCTGTTATTGTTTTGAATTCCAAATGTGAATGGGGAGAACTGGATGTGATACGAGTCGACTGTTATCTCATACTGTGCTGGAAAGCTAGGCATTATGATTAACAGCAGTGATATTGGAAGGACTGATAGAATAGATCATTTGCAGGTTAGAAAGAACCGTGCGATAATTGCCAAGCTTTCGACGTCAAAGGATAGAAGTTCACTTCTTTGTACAACAGCAAAGCTGACGGATACAGCCTTTACAATTCGCGACGGTTACTCGGCACGTGCCAAGATAGCCCGCCGGAGACTCCTCGCTCGTGCCAAAGAGGCTGGGTCCATTTCCCTTAAAATTCGTTTTGACAAGCTAGCAAAGAACAACAATTTATTTATTTACGATTCCGTGACTGATACCGTTAGAGAGCAAAATTCCTAACGTTCACCGCAAACTCATTCGCTGTTTTACTGCCACGCTACACCGTCGCATTCACACCTGCCTAAATCCTAGCGTAAGACAGCATGTCATTCCTTGTCCGAAACCTACATAGCTACTTCCGAAAAAGAGGTAACAGAAGCCGTTGTAGATGTCTGTTTAACCGACATTGACATATAAACCGACACATGTCTTACTACTGATATAGACACGCAATAACTTTTGTCCAATGACGTGTTCAAAGCCTTTAGATTAGACAGGGTTCATCGCCGGGGCCGGGTGGCTGGTGTTCTCTTCTGATTAAAATCTGTATCTCTCCGCTATAGCAATTAACAATGATCAAGAAATTCTTTGCGTTAACGTGTCTGTTTCTTCTTTCTCAGATATGCCTATCGCATGCCCGGCTTCGATAAATCATCTACGAGACTTACACAACTACTCTTGTATTTACTACATTTCCCAAAACTAACTTGATCCTTTGCACTGTGCTATAATATTTGTAATCAGGGATAAGGTGCCTCAGAAAGGCTGGTCAACGTTTCGATAGGAGGACCTCCACTTTTGACCTTTTGTGATGAACTACATGTTGTCACATGTGCGACCGGGTGTTATTTAGGCTCTATTAGACATAATCTAGCAGTGTTTTTTGTCACTGCCATAGGAAAGTGGGCAACTCTCTCCTCATAGAGGCGGCACACCACTATGCCATTTCACCCTCACTGTCGTTCTCGCAGGCCTGTGCTATGCGCACGTTCCTTGCCCACGCTAGCTCTCGCCTGAGTTCTGTCTGAGCATGATGATAGTCTGGAGGCAGTACTCAAGGTAGTGTGTGTTTGTATAATATTTAGAAATATGCAGCTGAGAGCCCTTGGAGACGAGCAATGCGCCTTTGTGGCTAGATTTGATTGTGTCATTAAGGGCTCACTGTGCATCCAACAGCACAAAACAGTTCTACTTCCCTTTATTTTCAGCAGTCGCTGACACTCGGAAGTGAGAGGAATCGATTTTCTGTAAGGCATCAGTCTCATTGGCGTCATTTGTGTGTTTGTTGATTTGATCACTTGTTTGAAAAACTTCCTAAATTACATGACGCTTGCTTGCAGCGCAGATTTACAGGCTGCACAAATTAGGCAAACGCGTTCCGCTGAGCCGTCGTATCATCAGCCTTACGACCTCGCCTCCGTCGCGATCCAGCAGTGATAAAAAACTCATTGCTTTGTATTTTCGCAGAAAAAAGAAGCTGACACCCTATGGTGCAACAATCGAACATCACAAGGGATAAAAGCCTGGTAGACCGCTTCTTGGCAGCGCTGCAGCCAGTCTTGAGCAAACCACATTATGATGACTGCTAGGCTAGGCACACAAACGCTGTTTGGAACGTACGTCTTGATGAGGGTGTCTCACGGAGTTTACATGCTCAAACGCATTGGTTGGTCGAAGCAGCGACAATTCGGTTAGCTCATTCGGCGATGATGGAACGGTGGCTTGCAGTATGTCATACAACAATCAAGATACCCGTGCTTACAAACTCGTTGAACGACGCTTTCGAAAATGCACGCAACACGCACCAAGCAGCGGGCACTTTTGAAACGCGCTTATACAAAAAGCACGGTGAACACAAGAAGCAATGCTCAGGTTGTGTTGCTGCAGTTGTCCAGCTTGCTGATATTACAGCCTCGCCAAGCAATAGGGCGTTCTTTGTTGAAGAAAACGAAGCCGCTGTGTCTAAGGTCTTAAAGGGCAAAACAACGCATTTTGCTTTTTAATGGACAATTTTTTTGATCATTTTGTTCACCAGTCGGCACTCCTACTATGCACAAGAGCTGCCTTACTTTTCTGTTCTTGCTGCCTCAAGATAGTGTTCAACAGGCTTACCTCTTCAAAGAGAACAATCCCTATTTCTTGCCTTTGTCACAACGTTTGCTACAGAATTATGCGTTCAATACTTGTAGCTAGTGCAGTTCATACTAACTGAAAATCAATAAGCTGTATTTTTGCATCTTTTGGTGTATTTTACGCATCTGTGTAAGCAAATACGAGATATAAAACTAATCCCAAAAGTGATCGCCCGAGAGTCAAGCCATTCAGGCCGAGAAGTTCGTTTGAAATTAAGCACTACTTAAAAGACCATACAACTGTTTCATTTGGGGACAGTACCGGGCCGGTACTAGCCCCTTCCGACAGGCACCGCATTTACAAAGAGCCTCTCATTGTCGCCATCATCCGAGATTCGTGAACTCATTGACGTCGAGCCGCCGAGCAGCGGAGGAGTTTACCAGCTCACCGGCCAAAAAAAATTACTCGTTTCTGGAAGCGGCCATCAAACCGAACGCGCTGCGTCACCATAACGATGCGATTGAACGTAGTCGAAGCGCGAAAAGCCGCATGGTAATGACGCCTAGTGACCGTAACAGCGATTACAAGGACAGCGAAAACGGCATCGATTCTAACAAAAAAGAAATTTTGACTTCGGTCGACTTGTCTATGGATTCAACCGAGATGTAAAGGTACCAGTTGCCAACGTAACGTCAAAAACCGCAGAGTTTAGAATATTTGTTTTGTAATCGTAAATTTTCTCGTTATTTGAATGTAAGGAGATGGTCGAGTTCAAGCAAAAAATACCACAAGAAAACGCCCGTTACAATCGAGTAAGTATGATAGCTAATCATTCTTTACTGTTCCAACTTCGCTGCATCTGCAGTGCGTCTATAGTTAAATTATCATTAATAAATTCTGTATGCATCTCACAAAAGACTTGTATTCAGGCAAACATTTCTTTATGAGTGTCCTATTCCTTACTTCCCCCCCACCCTTCATAGTATGTACAGGACTTGCACAAATTTAAAATTCACAGATTCACACATGCGATATAAAGCAAATGAAATGTACACCTATGGATTGTGTTACACCTATGGCACGTCGAACAGCCACCTGATCGACGTGCTGCATAAATACTTGACCGATCACAAAACATTTGCTGTGGGAGTTCGTCAGTGAAAAAGATTTTTCTTCATGGCATGGGTAAAGACGATAAGAAGGTGTGTTGCTCGCTCGAGTAGCTCTTTAGTACCTAATTTCAACCACAAAAGAAATAGGTTTGCGTTCTGACATGATATATTTAGGCTAGCCATTAAAATCACTTTGTGAACTTTGATAGTAAGCCCACAGCAGTTTTCATGCAGCCCGAGGGTAGGATCCATACTCAGGCACATCAAGATCTGAAGTAGAATGCTATACAGTAACCACAAGTTGATAGTGTATATGAACC
This sequence comes from Dermacentor variabilis, assembly GCF_050947875.1. Lineage (NCBI taxonomy): Eukaryota > Metazoa > Arthropoda > Arachnida > Ixodida > Ixodidae > Dermacentor > Dermacentor variabilis. Next base: position 59,893,944 of record NC_134574.1, read on the forward strand.
GAGTACCGGGATGCACGGTTGGGCGTCGGCAGTGATATTGCACATACGCTGGTGACCGAGACGAGGCCGCAGAGAGCATTAGTCCTCTCTCCTTACTCTGACCAGGCTGAATGACCCAGACCGGGGGTCAAATTCGTTTGCCTGACTAGCCAAAATAGGGAGAAGTGCTCTGGCACCGTAATGCAAGCGTTATTTCAAAACGCCTGCACTCGATATGCCCTGGACGTGCTGGCCAAGTGCCATCTCTTCAAGAAATGGTTAGGCCGTAATGCGTAGCTGGTGCTACAGTAGTAGGGAACCCCAGCACTATATCACGGGAGTCGACGAAGCGGAGCGCTGGCCGGACTGGCATGCTCTTGCCCCTACAACCACAGTCACGTTGCTCGACGTGCCCCACAGGGACTTGACCGTTGTGGAGTTCTGGTTAAAAACACATCCTGTAGAAATGTGCGAAGCCCCACATTAGTACATCAAATATCGGATAATACCCGATGACGACAGTCGAGTCCGCGCGACGAAACAGTCCTTCCGGGACTTCCCACTCGAAGCACGGATGGACCACTGTTTCTGATTTCTCCCTTTCTCCCCTATTTAACTCGTTTCCTTATATATGCTTTCATGTCAGTTCTTTCTGTATACATACGAATTTGTCACTTGCTTGTTGTATTTTCAGGAACTGTAGTTTTAGCCATTTGTATTTTTGTTTTATCACAAATGAAGTGTGGTTTTGGTGCACAGGTAGAGCATCCACTTGATTGCTGTAGGTTTCATGGCATGAAGCCACATAATGTAGAGAACTTTGCAATTATTTTTCCTTTCTCGTGGCTTGGAATGTGATGTAACAAGCAACCCTTATGTTCCAAGGAAGCCTTATAATGAAGGAATATGCTCATACCCATGTTTTAAATGCTTAGCGTTATAAAACTAGAAGTTGTGGGTTTTATTTATTGTGTTTAGTTTTCCTATTATGTCAAAGTTATGGTTATGGTTCGTACGTTTTGCTGAAATTTCCTTTTGATGTTCTTTTACATCATTTTCCTGCATAAGGTCACTAGTTTTGGGAAGCTTAATTTCATTTCAAGCATTTTTATAGCCTCTTACCACAGTAAATGTGGCATTCCTTAGCATTTCTCATAGCACTTCACAGTTTCATGTAATTCGCTTTGTACCATCATGTTGCAGCTACGCCGACTTGGAAACCAATCAGGTCTCTGGGTGGAACTGACGCTATCGAGAGAGGTATACCTGCATCATTTACGCTGCTGGTCAGCCTCTGCAATAGGGAAGGCTGTCAGTGCGCAAATGACTTCCTGCTGTTATTCTACCCTAAGTGCAATGAAGGCTACTTCAGACGTGCTGCCGAGTCTGTAAGCTTAGACAGAAAGATCCACCGAACCCATGGGAGGACATAGTATCCTACCTTAGTGGTAATGTGCTGTGTTCTTGTGACTTACATTGGGGAGAAGGACAGTATTTGTGTTATATAGAATTATAAGTTGTGTACCGCCGTGAAATTAGGTGAAGTTGTGAGAAAGCAAACAAATGAGAAGCTTGAACTAAGTTGAAAGACAACGTATATTGTGTTGTTGTTGTAGTTGTTTGTGAAGTGTATTATTCTTCGCTACAATACTAAAATAATAATAAAATAATAAAAGTGACTTTTTTTCGAAGTGTCATTATTTGTTTGCTAGTAGGATGGAACCAGATAGTAAATAAATGCATGGCTTGACAGTATAAGCAGGTTTGACTCGGATATATTTGGTGTTACTTAAGGTGTATCAAGGCATATTCGCACACTGCGTGGGACCTGCAAGTTATTTGTAAATATGTTGGAGCTGTATTCGTAAAGTGTTTGCACTCTATTCGAACTGTATTCGTAACTATAGGAACTGAAGCGATGGTCCGGAAAGAGTGGCAAGCAATTTTTTCTTCCTGTATGTCGCTCCCTTTCTGGTTGTTTGCGGGCACTTTCATGTGCGAATGTCATTTAATTGCTTGGTTGATCGCTGCCATTGTTGCTCTCAACACACGAAATACACAAAAACACGCACACTGTGAAATATACTAACAAAACAGACGCACGCACGAGCGAGTGCACACACACACACATTATATATATATATATATATATATATATACATATATATATATATATATATATATATATATATATATATATATATATATATATATAAGAACAGTGAAGTAGAGGCGCGTATGCACTGATTTATTGCCGTTTCAGCCACATCTACACAAACACACGGACGCTTGCGTGTGTATATATATATATATATATATATATATATATATATATATATATATATATATATATATATATATATATATATATATGTATACATATATATATATTTATTTATTTATTTATATATGGAGAGAGAGACAAGAGGTTTATTGGCGGCTCCTAATGCAAAGGCACAGCGACCAGGAACGGCGAGGCAGCCCGAAGCACTGTCCAAACAGGCGCCAGCAATCAACAGCGCGATCCGAGCCAAGCCGCGCGCTTGCGATGCGGCTGTGCAGCGACACGCGTCTGCTTCTTCACATTCTTCCCCCGGACAAAAAGGCGCTGTTGTTGCTCTGCCGTAATGGAGCGCGCTAGCTGGTGGAATTCTTCGGCTTGTCGGTCGACGTCGGACACAGGTAGACACTCGGAGGCGTCAGGACGGTATGGAAGGAGCGTGTCGATGGTATGCGTAGGCTCGCGGCCATACAGGAAGAAGAAAGGTGAAAATCCCGTAGTGGCCTGGATCGCCGTGTTGTACGCGAACGTGATGAATGGAAGGATGCGGTTGCTGTTACCATGATCAGATGCCACGTACATCGACAGCATATCACCAAGTGTGCGGTTAAATCGCTCTGTGAGCCCGTTAGTCTGGAGATGGTATGCCATGCTTGTGCGATGAATAATATGGCCTTCCGAAAGCAAACTTTCGACGACTTCGGAGAGAAAGGCGCGACCTCGATCGCTGAGGACTTGTCGAGGTGCGCCGTGTCGAAGCACGAAGCGATGCAGGACGAAAGAGGCTACATCCCGCGCTGTACCACTCGGTAAAGCAGCAGTTACGGCGTAGCGTGACAAAATGCTAAACAGCAAATACGATCCACCGATTGCCTTCAGGCGTCATAGGAAGCGGGCCGTATAGGTCGATGCCGGCGGGATCGAAGGGTGTGGCAGGGCACAGGAGCGGCTCCGAGGCACCAGACGGGCGTAAAGGCGTTGACAGTCAGTACAGTACCGAACAAACTCTACTGAACAAGATTGTGCATGCCGCGCCAGTAGTAGCGATGGCGAATTCGTTCGTACGTCTTGAAGACTCCGGCGTGGCCACACTGCGGATCGTTGTGGAAAGAGGCACAGATTTCTGACCTTAAGCTGCGGGGAATCACCAGAAGCCACCGACGGCCTTCAGGAGTGTAATAGCGTCGGTGGAGCGCTGGTCCAGAATGGCGAAATCAACTGCTTGCCGTCGGAGGGTTCGGGATACAGGGGTGGTCGATGATCTAGATAGATAGTCAAAAAGAGTAGCAATCGACGCGTCACGACGCTGTGCGGTGTCATAGGAGTCCATAGCGAGGGATAACACGGAGTGTGCGGAAGTTGTTCCACAGGCCGAGTCTGGAGGTAAAGGTGAACGAGACAGGGCGTCTGCGTCTGAGTGTGTGCGTCCGCTGCGGTATAGGACGCGAATATGGTACTCCTGGTTTTGCAGCGCCTAACGGGCTAGGCAGCCAGTGGAATCTTTCAAGTTGGCGAGCCGACAGAGCGCGTGGTGGTCTGTGACCAAGTCGAATGGGCGCCCCTACAGGTATGGTCGGAACTTTCCAAGTGCCCATTCTAAGGCCAAGCACTCTTTTTCGGTCACGCTGTAATTGGCTTCAGGCTTCGTCAGCATGCGACTTGCATACGCAACTACGTATTCGGGTAGCAGGGCTTTTGTTGGGCGAGGACGGCTCCGAGACCGACCCCGCTGGCGTATGTATGTACCTCAGTTGCAGCTGGCAGGTCGAAATGGCGAAGAATAGGTGGGGAGGTCAAAAGACGACGCAGCGCAACAAAGGCGGAGTGACATGCAGGGGACCAGGAGGAGAGGGCGGCATCACCGCGTAGAAGCTGAGTCAATGGCGTCATGATCGATGCAAAGTTCCGAACAAAGCGCCGGAAATATGAGCATAGGCCCACAAACTTTCGAAGTTCTTTGATGGTCTGAGGCTTCGAAAACTCAGCGACTGCTCCAAGGTTTGCCGTGCTTGGACACAACATGGCCTAAAATGGTGAGCTCACGCGCAGCGAAGCGGCACTTTTTGAGGTTGATTTGAAGGCCAGCGTTCGTTAGACAGGTCAAAACGAGTCTGAGGCGGAACAGGTGAGCATCAGGTGAGAAACCCACGACATCGGCGAGGTAACACAGACATATACACCACTTGAGGACACGCAGCGTCTTGTCCATGAGACGTTCAAAGGGGGCAGGGGCGTTACAAAGCCCGAAAGGCACCACGCTAAACTTATATAAGCCGTCAGGCGTAATGAATGTGGTTTTCTGGCAATCGGTCGCAGCCAGGACCTGCTAGTACCCTGAACGCAAGTCGAGGGACGAGATAAATTCTGCTCCGTGAAGACTATCAAGGGCGTTGTCGATGCGTGGCGAAGGATAGACATGTTTGCGCGTTACCTTATTTAACCGACGGTAGTCGACTCAAAAGCGAATGGACCCGCCCTTCTTGCAAACGAGAACGACAGATGCCTAGGAACTGTACGAAGGTTGAATAACGTCACGGCGCAGCATATCCTCGACTTCGGTGGTAATGACGCGACGCTCTTCGGCAGAGACGAGGTACGTCGTTGACGAAACGGTTGATGTGAACCGGTGTGAATGTAGCGCTGCACTTCCGACGTGCGGCCCAGGTGAGGTTGTGAAACATCGAATTAACTTCTAAAGTGGTGCAGGAGATCAAGAAGGTCGGCGCGTTCGGCAGGTGTGAGGGTATCGGCGATGGCACTCGAGAACGCATCCGTGGACGTCTCCTCAAGCGCGGAAATCGAAGATGGCTGGCCGGAGTGGACATCAAAAGAGTCTCCGGGAACGTCTACCAAAGACGAAGAGTCGAGGAGTACCACGAAGCCAAGGCATTCACCAACGAGCAACGTAATAGGCGCACAGAGGGGATTGCAAAAGTGTATATTGCTTTAGCTGCCGGCCATGTCAAGCGTCGCGAAGGGTAGGGAGAGAGATTTACGGCTGTTAAAGACGTCGTATGGTGTGAAGAGGACCCTTGCATCAGGGATGGCATCGCAAGAGACGGGTACGATGGCGAAGGAGGCAGGTGGAATATGTGTCCTTGCGCACGGTAAGTTAAGAAGCGCTGTCACAATCTTTGTCCAAGGGTGCGTCACAAGGGGAAAACTCAACTTCGGCGCGTGCGCAGTCGATCACGGCTTTATGACTGGATAAGAAGTCCCATCCGAGGATGACATCATGCGAGTAGGTGGGAAGAACAATACACTGGACGATGTAAACAATGCCGTGAATGAGCACTCGCACAGTAGAGGCTGCCTTCGGAGTGACGTCCTGCGCGCTTGCCATACGAAGCGACAGTCCAGAAAACGGCGTGGTCACCTTGCGCAGCGAACGGCACAGTCAGGCGGCTATCACAGATACGGTTGCGCCAGTATCCACAAGAGCGAATGCAGGAACACCCTCTGCACAAATATCGACCACGTTAGCAGGAAAGGCGCGAGGACTTAGACAGTTCGAATGGGGTGCAGTCCTTGCCTCTGGAACTGCAACGTTCAGTTTTCCTGGTCAGGTGGTGCGGGTCGCGGACGCATTGGGGAGAGTGAGCGTCGGCGAGGGGGTGGCGAGCGACGCGAAGGAAATTCTGGGAGGTCAACACGAGCATACGGTTAGGGGGGGGAGTAGCGGCATATTGGTGAAAGGGCCGGCTGCCGTACTGGAAGGGCCGAGAGGCGTCGCCGAACGCTTGAGGGTGACGGCGGCAATATCGGGCGACGTGTTAGGGAGTGCAGCAAGAATAACAGATGGAACGATTCTCAGGCATCCTCCAAGGATTAGCTCTCCGTGTGGTCGAAGGTGCAGCATGGGCTTCCGGTGGCACCGGTTGGGAGTGGGTCGCGAAAGACGCCGGCGTAGCCTGCGTACTGCCTGCGCGTACGTAAGAGGCGCGGCTACAGGCAGGACTGGCTGCGCAAAGGTGAGAGGCGTGGTGACAGGCTGCACTGCCAGCGCAGAGTTGGAATGAGCGGCTGCAGACGGCTGATGGTGTGCGGAAGGGACAAGCTGAGTGATCTCTTCGGGAATGAGAGTGCGGAGCGTGTTTGGAAAATGGGAGGTTGGTTCCTGAGTTAAGGGGACTAAAGATAGTTGGCGGGCAATAACCTCACGCAAGAAGTCCTTGACCCGCTGAAGGAATGTGGATGGGTCGTACATGCTGACAAGGCTCGCCAACGAGTCGTCGCTTCCCATAGCACGCCGAGACGAAGCGCGTTGCTTCCTTAACTCATCGTAACGTCGGCATAGGCTTGGACACAGGGCGCGGATTCCTGGCTAGGAGCATCTGGAATGCGCCCTCATCGTTGCCTTTCTGTATATGGTGAATTCGCTCAGCTTCGGGCATCGCGGCGTTGACTCGTTTACAAAGTTCCACGACGTCTTCAATGTAGCTCGTGAACGTCTCTGCCCTCTGCTGTGATCGGGCGCGCAGGCGTTCTTCAGCGCGCAGCTTGCGAACAGCGGTTCGGCCGAACACTTCCGTAAAGGCTGTGTTGAAGACTGACCATGTGGGTAACGTCACTTTCGTGGTTGTGAAATCACAGTTGCACAACACCAGCCAGATAAAAGATGACGTGGGTTAACTTCGCTGGATCATCCCACTTGTTGTGCGCGCTCGCCGGTTCATATGACGCGAACCAGTCTTCTACGTCTTCGTCGTGGGCACCGCTGAAGATCTTGGGGTCTCGTTGTGGTGGAACGCCGGTGCAGGTGACGGACTGTGGCGTCGGCGCCGTTTGGGATGAGCTGTCGGTCATGGCGGGTGGTAGCGTCCTTGATCCCAGCTCCAGGGTTTCAAGCGACGGGGTTTGAGTCCCACCACCCCCACCAATTGAGACGAAGTTTATTGGCGGCTCCTAATGCAAAGACACAGAGTCCACGAACGGCGAGACAGCCCGAAGCCCTGTCCGAAAAGACGCCAGCAAGCAACAGCGCGAGCCGAGCCGAGCGCTGTTGTATATACAGACGCTGTGTATAGTTGCATATAGACGCTATATATATATATATATATATATATATATATATAATATGTAAAAGCACGCGAGCGCGCGTGTGTTTGTCTATGTCCACTTTTTTATCTAAAGGTACTTCCAAACGCTGCTTCGTGGAACGGATGACCCTGTTCCGCGCATAAGGTAAGTGCTCAGCGCCATTTCATTCCTCAGCCATCGCCTCTTCGAGCTTTGCTCACCGACATCGAATAATGTAGAGGAGGTTTCGTTCCAGAAACAGTAGACTGCCCCAAACATTTTCATATTGTAAGATGTATTTTTCTAGTTCGAACTACATCACCATATTCACAAATCGTAAAGAAAGACAGGACGCACAGCGCAGTGAGCTATCAACCAGCGTTGGGTCCATCCTGCCTTTCTTTCGACAAGGGGATTTGCCTTTAGTGGTGGCAGCAGCTGCTTCTCTAAGCAGCCTTTTTACGTGCCATATTGCTTTTCCTACTCATCGAAGAATTTAGTCCGTCACCTGTAAATTCCAATAGCTTCAAACCAGTACGTCTGTCATTGGATAGGTAGCTTTGCAGCTGGAATGCGGCAGCCATGCTACGATAGCCGCGCTGATTACACGACGAGGGCTCGTAACTTGCATGACTTGCTACGCTCGCTACTACGTTAAAACAAATTTGGATTGCTTTCATAGGGCTGCCACATCCAATTTCTTACATTTGTGAAAAAAAGACGCGCATATTGGTTGTGCCAGCGCGCTTGATTTTATCGTAGTTATATACACTAAGCACTACGTTGGTACGACATGCCCGCAAAATATTTTGCAAGAATCGCGTCAATGGAAAATGCGGTACGGATAGTTTCATATTGAAAAGTACTCAAAAGTATAACACCAGGCAACAGAGCCAGCGCAAAAAGGATCCAGCGAACAAGATCCGGAGACCTCTTCAGCCCGTAGCCAACTTGTAAGAAATGGCTCGTGAACCGGGCGGCGATAGCATTATATCAGCCAGCGCAAACCCCGGCTAAGGGGCCCGACATTGTGAGTTATCAATAAGAATGACTGCACTAATAAAGCTTTTATATATCTATCTAGTCAATGAGAACGATCTCATAGCTATCTACACTCGTGTGAGGCCCTCTCCGAAGGCCGAACTACATCAATAGCAATGTTTTGCCATGGGCCTTCTAGTAGGGATACACGGTATAATAGAATGTGTGCTACTCTTTTCAGCGATTGGTAGGATAGTGCGGTTGTTAATGACGATTTAGATTTACTTATCCATGCCGAACGACCGTCCGCAGAGGTTTTGCGAGAGTACCGACATAACGTCGCCACAACCACTGCGTCCCCCGCTCATGGGCAGAGGCCACCCAGCCCGGCCGGCATCCACCAGCTCGACTCTCCTAAAATGTCAGCATATCACACGCACCTTTTGCAGCTACTGTCATGACCTCATAAAAGCAGATATAGCCTTCCTGATTGTTTTTAGTACGAAAGTAGTAAAAAGTTAGCGGGTGCGTTTTCAGCGCGCTGTAATTTAAAGTTTGAATAACCGAAATATGACACCGAAGAAGCACAAGACAATGCTAACTTGCATTTGAATTCTGTATTCAAGGAATAAGGAGCACACGCGCATATATATATATATATATATATATATATATATATATATATATATATATATATATATATATATATGTGTATATATATATATATATATATATATATGTGTGTGTGTGTGTGTGTGTGTGTGTGTGTGTGTGTGTGTGTGTGTGTGTGTGTGTGTGTGTGTGTGTGTGTGTGTGTGTGTGCGTGTCTGTGGCTTGGGAATGCACGTAAAAATTCTCACGTGAACATGAACACACAGTGCTAATTGCCAGGCAAACAGAATGGTGCCAGCCACATCCGTTTCCGAAGCTAGCACCTACGTGTACCCAAAAGCACACCTACAGAACATAACTCTCACAGCTAAACGGTCGTCTGTACGCCACAAAACGACGACAAGAGGCTACGTCATCATTTTCCGCATCAGCTTCACTAAATCAGGCTGAAAACACTATGCTTTGTACGACACGACCATTCGTCTTCGAACTAACGCCTCTGCGGCAAATTGCTTTCTGATCTGTAGTGGCATTTCCAGGCTCAGAGGTATCAGGTGCCTTGAAAACTCCTTGTGTCCAAATTATTTAGTAAATTCTGTTCAATAAGCACTTGTTTGTTTCTATTAATCGCTATTATCCGTCACCGTTCTGAGGTACCATCTTGACTGATCGTCTTCCTTCTTACTAGACATATTTTGTACAGCGCGAACAGGCACCATTCTGTACACCAGGGTAGCACGAGTGCAGCATTCCTGCTCAAGAAAAACTACGTAAAAGGTTCAGCTTTCCACAGCACACCGTTAACCTATAAGCAACAAAAAGTGCGAGGAGGTTATGATAGAGGGGAGCACGCTGCCATCGAAGTATTAGGCTGAAATACATTTAGCTTCAACGACATTCTTAAGAATGGCGCTCGCAGCGTGCTACCAATAGCTCCAGCGTGAACACGGTGAGCGAGAGCAGGCAGCAAGCGCCCCACATCCAGAAGATCGAGTAGGTGTCACTGAAGCGCAGAACGCCATCTTCTTCGAGCACTGCGCAGTGGTCGATTGACGGGAGGGTATACTCCAGGTGGTGAGGTGTGAGGCCGCTTTCGTCGTAACGTGCGACACTGCAACAGGATGACAGATAATGTAAGCAGCAGTGGCAAGTTCCAGTAAAAAATACAGAACTCGTCGTTAGTTTTCCACGTGTAATAAAGAATCCAGAAAATGCCCAGCGTTCCAGAATCCAGAAAATATTCAAGCGCTCCTGCTAGACATCTTGGTAGGTTGATATAATGAACCTAGTCATTTGGTAATGAGCGCGTACTTTTGCACGAGCAGCAGGCATGCAACGTTACTAAAAAGATAAGTTGGAAGCTACGGTGAAATGTCTGGCTCGGTCGCATACTGCACAAATCACTGACATATAGACTTCAATAGCTCTCTAGCTTACCCATCCAACTACTTCCAGAATCATGTACACCAAAAGACATTGAACACATGCACTGTGAAACTCCATAGCTTAATATTGCTTACAACTGGTCAATGCGTTGCTTCAATGGCTGCGGCAGCTTATCACTCACGTAGAGGACAAACCGCCACGTGTTTATTGTTTCATCAGCAAAGTAGAACTCTCCCACCTGTTTTTTCTTGCAGAATGCCGACACCTGTGAAAAAGGAGAGGCAATGTGCCTTGTAAAAGTTTGTCATATGTGAAGAAGAACGAAGTAAAAGCATAATGGCTTAATTACAAAGCGAATGACTCCTGTAGTCGTTGCGCTTGTGTTCTCGCGAGGCGTGACAGCTTAACCTCGCGCGAAAGCAGCAATTGGTGAACCGCTCATTGAAGCACAAACTTCATCGGCAGTCAGGACGCCATGAAATCATGGACCGATTTCATGACGTGCCTAACAGCACGCTCCTTTGTCGTGGTCAGTCAGAATGCAGGCGGATAAAGGCACTGCGCTAGAAGCCATAGAGCTATAGAATAGTGTTCTAGAATAAAAAAAAAGATGGCAATCATTTTATTACTGCTAACAGAATATTATTACGCCATTGCAGCAATTGCAAAAGTTGTGTAGACAACAAATTTTCACTTCGTTAACCAGACAACAATCGTCATGCAATGGCTAAGGGCGAGCACGAAGGTTTCGTGCTGTTTGTTGTCCTGCGTTTTTCATTTACCTCGTTTACGTAGGTCTGCCTACTCTCCAATAGACAAAGTTGGGAGAGAGGGAGGAAGTGTGTTGGCTAGTGACTACCACCACTGGTAGTAACCCAGTCGCCAGTCCGTACTAGCATCTTTTACACTATTGTTTTTGTCTTACAGTGCCATTATTTACACTACAAATGTGTAGTAGTTGGCTGGCTAATACAAGTACCAATACCGACATAGTTACTAAAAATGGTTAAGGCCTTCAACAAGAACGCAGCTGCCCTTATGCCAGTCACAATGCAACACAATACAAGAAGAGAATGTTAAAACAAGGATTCAGGTATTGCATAAAATATTTGTTTTTTATGTTATTCAGCCGGAAAAAAAAAAAACCAGTGCAATTGGCCGTCCCGACTTGGTGAATTCGAGACTTGGGCCATTCTCTCGAAAGTCGGCACTGCTCCGCCGAATTCACCATTGTTGGCGACCCTGTTGTCACGTCTAGCTGTCTCTTTGCAAGAATAGAGCAGCCACGGCCGCATGACAGTATCAAAGCAAAGCTATCTTTAAATTACGGATGCAGCGGCGACTACTTATGACCGGTTAAATATGAGCTACGCAGTACACCAGACAACGCTCACGAAGGAGAATAAGCAGTTCAGGCGACAAGTTAACCACAAGTCAACCTTGGTATATGTCATTACACGTACTGCCATTGGCTTACTTGCTTGCTGAACAAGTGCTTGCTTTTATGATCTCTAACTAAGTCACCGTTTATCAGGACGCATTTTGTGACCAATCTTTGTGTACCAAAATTCACAGGGTCACGAATGTCATTCCGAAGACGACTTTCATTTCCAAGTGCATTAAAGACGGACACAAAACTTAGACATTCCCCTTAATTCACTTAGTTTACTTCATTTAGTCATCCCTCCTAATTCGCTTACTGATCCTCTTAATTCGCTTAGGGTACTTCGCTTATTCGTGCCACATAATTCCAAAGGTCGAGGTTTCGACTGTCTTAATGAACTATATCTTAATTAACTGTGCCTTAATTCGCCTTCATTAAAACCAAAGGTCGTCGGTTCGAACCCACCTATTTTCGTGGATTCGACTCGTACCAAAGGTCGCGGCATAGAATGCCTTAAGTAAGTGTATGTTAATTACGTGTGCCTTAATTAACCACGCCCTAAAAGCCACCAAAGGTAGTGGCTTTGACTACCATGAAATGTCGTGGGTTCGAGTGCCTTAACTATATACTAATTAACTGTCTCCGAATTAACTTCGCCTTCATTAACACCAAATGTCATGGGTTCGACTTCCACACATGGTCATGGTTCGACTCCCATTAACGGTATAGGTTTCGTTGCCTTTTTAAGCCTTTCTTGTTGTCGACGTGTTTTCACTCAAGGCCAATTGACTAATAAGACGTACAAGGCTGTTGCGTAAATTATTTCGCATGGTGGTGGGGACTAAAGTGACGTGTGTTCAAGGCTGCTGTGCAACTCCTGTGCTTTGAAATTCATGTTGAAAGCTGCCGATCGGGTATGCTGAGGCATCGGCATGCCGACAGCACTCCTCCTGGAGGCCAACAAACGCCGATCGTAAGTGGAAGACTGACTGCCCCCGCCCGGGAAATCACTTTATTACAGTGAACCATAATTGGTCCACCAGGCGCCATCTATGTTAAGCTCGGCACTCTATAATCAGCCATATGCAAGTCCGTCCTCCTTGGCATACGAATAGTTTGGCCGTAACGAGAAACTGAGGGCTCGCACACTGTTGGTGGGGTACGACCGTGGGATGGCGCAACGCGACTTGAACGGTTCGCTCTGGTCGGGATGAGGCACCCGATTATGGTGTGTCAGCCACCGGGTTGGAGCGGCTAGCTGATAACGTGGGGAATGTTCGCGACGAGATGAATGTGGTTGTGCTGCTCTACACCATTGGGGTATCCATGACATACGAGCGCAGACCTTGTGCAGCGCTCAAGACGACCACTGGAATCTTGATGCGACAGACCAAAACGTCTTCGACAGACCAAAACGTCTTCAACAGGCAGAAGTGGACGGAGCTTGTGGATAGCGTGCCTTCTGTTGAAGTTTCTTGTCTGTTTGCACGTCAGCGTGGCTTGTGTGGTCGACTTGATTCGAGGACGGCCAACTCGGCATCAAAAGGTTACTTGTCTTGGAAAGGTTTGCTGTGAGGCGTCTGCCCATCAGCAGCTGAACAGTGCTAGCTCCATGCATGCCGGGTGTGTCTAGATTAGGTGGGAGGGACGGGTCCTCCCACTTGCCTAGGACGTATTAGACAGTTCACACCTAACGTTGCACCTCGCCATTTGATTGCGGAAATCGAGGACTACTGGCGGCATTACAAATGCCATGAGACCGTGTTAACTCCCTCATTTACTTGGCTTCATATTGAGGTCCAATGAGTGCACTATCTGCGTCAAACTAAACGTGAATAGCGGAGGGCATAACAGAAGGTAAAGTGCGCAGCGCCCAGTCATCACCGTTGACAGGCGCACACTTGCCGTTTGAGTGCACTGCGCGATGATGTTCCCTCTATACTGCGGTGCTCAAGCGAAGCTTTTATTTCCTCACTAGTGTCGGTGTTGCCGTACAAAACAATTAAAGCTGCACGAAAATAAAAACTGCTTGTCGGGCTACAGATTCAAACCACCGACTTTCGGTCAAGACGAAGGCAACGAAAAAGCATCCACAGCTGCCCGAGAGAGTGTCCACCGTAGGCATGAGTTTGTCGGCCATGTAGAGTACATTGAACTAGCAGCTATGAGCTTCAGGCAGAAGCGTTGGAGTTTGGTAGCAAAAGGTCATTTCCCATGCTACCCAACAGAGCAACAAGATGATGTTTCTTGCGCTAAGTGCTAAGAAGATGGTGGTTGCTCTCTGGGGTGAAGTCCAGATTGCGCACATACTGGTCGAGCCTTTGCACAACCGAACTGGCTACTAACGCTTCCTTTTTGGTTTAGCTATACCTTTTCATGACGGTGTGAGCGACCTTGAAGCTCGCGTTCATGCGATGGTTGTTCTTGTAAAGGCACAGCTCCCACACCAAAGCACCTTACGTCTGAATAAGATGTCTTGTACAGGGTGTTGTACCTGGCAACGTACTGCTCAGATTAAAGCCGTTCTTTCAGTTAAGCAAAAGTGTGCTGGCCGGGGCTCCCTAGTCCACTCAGTTTTTCCAGCAGCGGGGCTCAGATGGAAACATTGAAGTCAGAGACGTTTGGCAATATATGTCCCTATGATTCACCCGGCCGAATAGACGACGAACACCGGAGACGTTTTCTGTAGGTGGCCTACGCTTGATGGCTGCTACTTTGTGGAGGTCTGTTGAAATGCCGTGAGCACTCATGATAACTGAGGTTGACGTTGCTGGTGCTGAATAAACATGTGTCCAGGCTGAGATGCCCATCTTGGAGCGTCTACCAAAGCTGCCAGATGTACTGGTCATGCTCTTCACGAGTCTTTCCGAAAATGAGGATATCATCAATCATATTCATCATGCCGTCCTTACCTTCGAGTATTCTGGACAGTTTCTTGCTGGAAGTACTCGGGCGCCGATATAGTGTTGAATGGCAGCGGCAGCAAGCAGTAGCGACCAAACGGGGCTATAAATGTTGTGTGCAGTTGGGATTCAGGATACTGCATGAATTGATGAATATTTGATGTAGTATCGAGTCTTCAAAAATGTTGGAGTCTACAAACAAGCCCAGGCACTGTTCCATTGTCGGCAGCGCTCGGCTTTTGCTAACAGCAGATTTTCTTTAAGCTGCGAGAGATATATGCAGGCCCTTTGATCCCTCGGGCCTTTTGGGACACCTAACACCCCAGCAAGCCATTCATTCAGAGTATCGGCACAACGGATCACCCCCTCTGTTTCCATCTCCTCCAGTTTCTTCTTTGCAGACTCATGAAGACGTAATTGGGGGCGCCGAGTTGCGCTTGAGGAAGCGCTGCTAGCGCGCGACGGCGTAAGACGTGGCGCATATCGGCTCCGTTGATTTTCGGCTTGAGTCGGGGCTCAATCCTCTGCATCCCAACAAGACTGATGTAAATCGACGCAGCAAACCGTCTGGACCACGTGGATACTAATGTTCACCAGATGAGACCACTTTTTAAGATTGTAGGACCGAATTACACCCACCAACGCGGGCGACGCCGTTAGGCCACACGGCGACGCCGACGTCCGGCGGCGTGGAACCGGTCTACCCAGGTAAAATGGCACCTCCCGCGTCATTCCTGAGGGGTTACGATCCCGACGCCACGGCCTGGACGACGGTTTCAACATCAGAAGATCAAAACTCCGCTCTTATCCGAAATTTCGGCACCAATCCCTCAACGAAGCGATCGCGCATCGCTCGCTCGTTCAAGCCAAGACGGCGGCGTCCATCGCAGCCCCGGCCTCCGGCACACCGGCCGGCAAGACGCAGCCTCCTGCCTCGCGCGCTGCGGGAAGCAAAGGCCTTACCTTACCAACTGGAAGCCTCGACCATTTCCAAAACCGGCCCTGACGACTTCGTAGTCGTGCTCAAGCCACGCCAACATGTCTTGCTGCACCAAGCCTTTTCGGAGAACTGCTACGGTGCCGCCATTACGGCCTACCTCGGGCTGAGGTGGCAAGGTCTCTTACGGTTCTGCTGTCCCGTGAAGAAAACCTGATATTGATCCACACCCCGAACCTGGCGGCTGCAGATGGGATGCTCGGGGACTTCTCAATCAACACCGAGCATGGGGCGATTCCGCTTCATGGATATCTTAGACAAGAAGGAGGCGATGTCTGCCACGGCGTCCTCGTCCTCCGCAACCCTGATACCATCGAATCGCTTCGGCAGCAGGTGCAATGGAGAGCAGGCACCATCATCGAGGTGAGGAAATTCGGCTCCTCTAACAAAGCTCAGCTAAACTTCGCCTGGAGGGAGAAACCGCGTTTTGTGCACTATGAGAACATGCTCATCCCTGTGCAAACCTACTACGGGACAATCCCGGCCTGCGGCCTGTCTGGAGATGTCGGCCACGGAGCGGATGCTTGTTCCAACACGTAGCAGAACACGTGCGGACTCTGCGGGCAACAAGCGCCGCTTGTGGAGGGGCTGCGGGCCCCTCATGAGTGCGTTCGGTGGTTCTCTCTTTGTGGCGGTAGACATGCCACAAACTCGCGGGAGTGTGGGGCGAAATTCTGCATGCACAAGATGGAAGCGCGGGGCAAAGAGGAAAATGGCGGCCAAGAAAAAGAGCCGCAATCTTTGCCTCGCCAGTGAGTCACCGAGCCGAGACGACAGCAACACCAGCAACACCGAGAAGCCGGCGCCACATACCGGAGGAAATATGCTCATGTAAAACTCTTGCTTGGGCTAGAATACCGGAGGAGCCGGCAAGCGACCGCTGACGCAGCCGCCACCACACGGCGGCACAGGAAAGCTGTCGACGTCGTAATCAAGCGTCGAGGCCAGGGCCTGGGCCAACGCCGTAAAACACGGAACGCAGGTGAGTGGTACGGACAGGACTGCCTCCTCCTCTCCTATCTCCTCCCCCCTGCGGCACGCAGTGCCAAGCAAGTCAAGATAGCAGCTCCGGAGGGCCAAATTGAGATGCTTCTCCAGAAAGTTGCGCTCCTTAATCGCAGTCAATACAGCCAACCACTCCCCCTCTACCCCCGCAACCGAGGCTATGGAGAGTGAGCCCACAGCACCGAAGCCAGCACTGAGCGCGGAAGCTGCACTTGAGGCACTAGAGGCCCGCATGGACGCCCGTTTCAATACCCTAGAAAGTCAAATTTCCGCAGTTATCACCTACGCCATCACCTAAATAACTGAAACATACCGACAATCGTCGCACAGCACATATAGCAATCCTCGCGTGGCGTCCGACGAACCGGCGGTCTTATCAAATACGTATCTGGCCGCTGTCCGAAAGCGTCGCGCCACACCACTGAAACTGAAGTAGAAGACAATGACAGCTGCTCACTCTCCGGAATGGAGGATGCTCCCGTCCCCGCGAGTGCTGGCTCCGGAGCAGCGTCCCTGCAATCGGTCTTTCCCGTCAAGGTCCATCGCGGACAGCCCTCCAATTAGGCGCTCTCCCCGTACCGATTCGGCGACCCCCGCCCAAATTACCCCATGACACTGCCGGGGATTCTGCTCCCGCGCAAAACGGGCAGACCTGCGGCTTTTCCTGTCAACAATCTCTTCACTCCCCGCGGTGGTTGCCCTCCAGGAGCCAGGGAGCGGAGCCACCCTTACGAAATATACCACGCTCCAGCGGGAGCCCTCTTCCTGTATCTGCGTGCACAAAATTATACATCCAACCAGGTTGACTTGGAACTCAATACTGATTATTGGTATGTGATGGTCACCATTCTTTCGCTTAAGAAAGAGAACGCACCATTGCATGTACTCAACATCCATTGTCCTCCCAAAGGCAAAAAATCAACCTTCACAGCCCTCTTCAGTCGCGCACTGAAGGCTGCGGGCAGGGACCCCCTAGTTATCGTGGACGCTTTAAACGCTCACAGCACACTCTGGGGGTACGTGCGTGAAGAGAAGCGCAGGCGTAAACTAGCAAAACCTGCGTCTACACTGACGCTGCACATCCAACGCGGATGGGTAACTCCGTGACTCGGGACACGTGTCCGGACCTTACCTTCCCCAGAACATTAGACACGCAGAATGGGCCAACGCCGAGAAAACTCTGGGCAGTGACCACTGCGTACTTAACTCAACCGTCAGAAGCAAACCATTGGCATGATCCCACGCCCAGGCCCGCCTACCCGACTGGACCAAGTTCCGGTAAAACTAAACTAATTTGGCCCTATGCACAAACAAGGTTACCACGCGTGGTCACACGAATTGGTTACACACCTTCGTTTGATGGAAACTCAAGTTCAACTATCGGAGGCCACGCTGCAAGTGGACAACCACCTCCTGCTCCTGCACCTATGGGAGGCGTGGCACAGCCTCGTCCGTAGGTGGCGCCGCTAAAAACACAATAGGAAGCTCAAAATTTGCATCGCCGATCTCATCCAACGAGCGGCAACGTACGCGGCCCAGCTCACCCACTCGAATCGGGTGGACCGATGCAATACGACTGCTAGACAAATGTCTAGCCGGAGCACCTGGCGTCTTTTTCGTGCCTTGATCGATCCGACTCAAACGAGAGCCGAGACACAAGGGCACCTCCAACGGGCTATCCATAGCTTAACAGAGACATCTCAAAATTACCATGCAAACTACGCAATAAATACTTCTGCATACAACAAAACCCCCGAGGGCCAGTGTACTCGTATGCAGGTTCCGAGAACGCGGTGCTGGTGCTGCGGCTCCATGACCTGAACGCGGCCCTCACTGAAATGAAGTGAGGAACGGCGCCGGAAGAAACAAAATAACAGTGAAATTGCTTGCCGACCTTCCCGACCCGTCTTAGAAGGCGCTCCTCGCATACATAACCTCAATCTGACTCAGTGAGGCACCCTCCCAATCGAATGAAAGACCGCCTTGGTTCCTTTCATTCCGAAAACCGGCAAGGCCATGACCACTGAGAACCTGGCCCCATCTCCTTCAAGTCTTGCCCGGAAAAGCTGATGGAGGCTATCGCACGAGATAGGCTGTCCCGAGTTTCTGGAAAACCAAAACGATTTCGCAGAAACCATGTTCGGGTTCCGCCCGCACCGGTCTGTTCAAGCTGTCCTACTTCAACTAGACCGCGCAAGTCTAAATACCGTCGAATACCTCCTCAATGAGAAGGCAGTACTCGCCCTCGATTTGAAGGGGGCTTTTGACAATGCCACACATGACATAATTCTGACGCACCTCTCCCAAACCAACTGTGAAAATAACACATTTCAATACGTTAAGCAATTTCTCTCCGACCGGCAATCGCACATCCGGATACAAGATCAAGTACACGGCCCCAACCAATTAGGCACAAGGGGTACCCGGCAGGTCGCGGTCCTCTGACCCCTAATCACGGAGCAAGAAATATTTAGGAGTGGAAACTCCGCTGTTTGCGGCGACCCGAAAAGGTCACACGCCCGCGGAGCCATTATCGTGCTGGCGGCGCCTGGCGGGCTGGAAAGAAATTACCGCCGTTGAGAGCGCGCCGGAGTGGCCGGAGCCGCCTGCCCGGGCGGTGCATTTTTTTTTTCGCTGCGGCTTCTACGACGCGCCGCATGGCGCCGCCACTGTATATGGCCCCTTCGGCGCATACAACAATTGTGACTTTATGTGGTCGCCCGCGCTCGCTCGCGCTGACGGGAGTTTCACCTCCTATATGTGTTACTCCGTGCCCCTACTATTCAATTTCGCAACGCTGAAACTCCCGGCTCAGCTGGGGAATGTAGAAGGCATACAGCACGCGCTGTATGCCGACGGCATCACCATATGGGCTAAACAAGGATCGGTAGGAGATATTGAAGCCAACCTGCAGCAAGCGGCGGAGATCGTCGATGCCTACGCCCGCCGCTGCGGCCTTCAATGCTCCCCGGCCAAAATGCAATTTGTGCGCATTCGCCCATCGCCGCAGTGCACTACCAAAATCGAACTGTCCCTACCAAATGGACCCATCACAGAACACGATGAGATCAGAGTACTGGGTCTCTTTATTCATAAACACCGCCCAGTCGACACAACACTGGCCAAACTGCATGATTCCGCATGGTTCGCCAGGTTTCCAATAAGCGGGGGAGGGGGGAGGGTACGGTGCAAAGCTGCCTTGCGGCCGGCGCACGCAGTCGTAGACGGCTGAGTGTTGTACTCGACTTGCTTTGGAATACGAACCTGGCAACGTTTAACGATAGAACGTTATCTAGTGAGGTGAGTCTAGCAGTGCTATTGGAGGAATTAGAGGGCAGTAAATGGGATACAATATGTCTCAGTGAAGTTAGGAGGCCAAAAGACGCATATACAGTGCTGAAGAGCGGGCACGTCCTGTGCCACTGGGGCTTAGTGGAGAGACGAGAACTAGGTGTCGCATTCCTGATTAATAAGAATATAGCTGGTAACATACAGGAATTCTATAGCAATAACGAGAGGTTGGCAGGTCTAGTTGTGAAACTTAATAAGAGGTACAAAATGAAGGTTGTACAGGCCTACGCCCCAACATCTCGTCATGATGACCAGGAAGTTGAAAGCTTCTATGAAGACGTGGAATCGGGGACGGGTAAAGTCAAAACAAAATACACTATACTGATGGTGAGCAAAACGTGAACAAGGTGAATGCAGGAGCCAACGTTTCGACAAGTGGACTTGTCTTCTTCAAGGCAACAAGTCCACTTGTCGAAACGTTGGCTCCTGCATTCACCTTGTTCACGTTTTGCTCATCGTCTTGAATTGCCATCTCCCGCATTCCCCGTCTTTTCTCTGAACTATACTGATGGGCGACTTATACTGATGGGGTAGGCAAGAAGCCGGCTGGAGACGAGGCAGTGGGGAAATATGGCGTAGGCGCTAGGAATAGCAG
The DNA here is from genome assembly GCF_050947875.1 of Dermacentor variabilis. Lineage (NCBI taxonomy): Eukaryota > Metazoa > Arthropoda > Arachnida > Ixodida > Ixodidae > Dermacentor > Dermacentor variabilis. The sequence continues at coordinate 59,914,437 of NC_134574.1, forward strand.
GGGGGAGTTGTTACTAAAGCTTGCGGAACAGAATAATATGCGGATAATGAATACCTTCTTCCGCAAGCGGGATAGCCGAAAGTGGACGTGGAGGAGCCCGAACGGCGAGACTAGAAATGAAATAGACTTAATAATCTGCGCAAACTCTGGCATCATACAAGATGTGGACGTGCTCAGCAAGGTGCGCTGCAGCGACTATAGGATGGTAAGAACTCGAATTAGCCTAGACTTGAGGAGGGAACGGAAGAAACTGGTACATAAGAAGCCGATCCATGAGTTAGCTGTAAGAGGGAAAATAGAGGAATTCTAGATGAAGCTACAGAACAGGTATTCGACTTTAACTCCGGACGAGGACCTTAGTGTTGAAGCAATGAACGACAATCTTGTGGCGATCAGTAAGGAGTGTGCAAGAGAAGTCGGTGCTACCTCCGCTAGACAGGATACCAGTAAGCTATCGCAGGAGACGAAAGATCTCATCAAGAAACGCCAATGTACGAAAGCCTCTAACCCCACAGCTAGAATAGAACTGGCAGAACTTTCGAAGTTAATCAACAAGCGTAAGACAGCTGACATAAGGAAGTATAATATGGATAGAACTGAACATGCTATCAGGAACAGAGGAAGCCTAAAAGCAGTGAAGAAGAAACTAGGAATTGGCAAGAATCAGATGCATGCGTTAAGAGACAAAGCCGGCAATATCATTACTAATATGGATGAGATACTTCAAGTGCCTGAGGAGTTCTATAGAGATATACACAGTACCAGTGGCACCCACGATCATAATGGAAGAGGGAGTAGTGTAGAGGAATTGGAAATCCCACAGGTAACGCCGGAATTAGTAAAGAAAGCCTTGGGAGCTATGCAAAGGGGGAAGGCAGCTGGGGAGGAACAGGTAACAGCAGATTTGTTGAAGGATTGTGGGCACATTGTTCTAGAGAAACTGGCCACCCTGTATACGCAATGCCTCATGACTTTGAGCGTACCGGAATCTTGGAGAAATGCTAACGTTATCCTAATCCATAATAAAAGGGACTCCAAAGACTTGAAAAATTATGGACCGATTAGCTTACTGTCCGTTGCCTACAAAGTATTTACTAAGGTAATTGCAAATAGAATCAGGAACACCTTAGACTTCCGTCAACCAAAGGACCAGGCAGGATTCCGTAAAGGATACTCAACAATAGACCATATTCACACAATCAATCAGGTGATAGAAAAATATGCGGAATATAACCAACCTTTATATATAGCTTTCATTGATTACGAGAAAGTGTTTGATTCAGTCGAAACCTCAGCAGTCATGGAGGCATGGAGGAATCAGGGTGTAGACGAGCAATATGTAAATATACTGAAAGATATCTATAGAGGCTCCACAGCCTCCGTAGTCCTCCTTAAAGAAGGCCCAAGAAATATGAAAGAAACCACGGGACGGAGCGCTTGCACAGTAGTATTGCGCTGCTCTCAAGCGTGCGTTCGGTGAACAAGGTCGGCTCGCGTCGGATGACGGCGAAAATGAATGCTGCTGGTCGAGCGCTGCCGATGACACAAAGAACGCCCTGCCACTTCCTAGTAGCCAGTCGCTCTTGGTGTGAAAGACAATAGTGTGTTTTAAGCTAAAACAGGAACCGAGGTACATCTAACTATATCGCAGGCAGTCCTACCAGTCACATAAGTACACCATGAATTACTTGGCATCCGTTCTAGTGAAGCATTTAAAGTGAATGCCATCAACTTCACGTACGATTTATCTTGGCTACCTAAAACAAAACTCGTTCAGGTAGTCGCGTTCTTGTTTACTGACTTGTAACCTAACGGTCTTCGTTTCGTCAATGAAAAAGTTTACACACAAATTTCCTGAGACTGGAATACGCCGAGAGTTATATCTGAGATTCGCACGAATTTAATCATGTCTATATGCTCGAGACGATTTCACACTTGTCCAGTAAGTTTCGTACACTTTATTTTTACGCCCCTTTGTCTCTGTTCTTTATCGAAAGGTGCACAGAAAAACCACTGGCTTTACGGGGTAATAATTGCATCATTTGTCTATACCAAGCATTAAGAATTGTTCTGCGCAATTTGAGATAACATTCCACCCCATGAATTTTACCACGCAGAAGCCACTACGAAACTGTCGATGCAGCGCGAGCCTGCACACTCCGCTATCTTATATCATGGTTTGTCGAAGTAGCAATGGACTAAAACTGTCTACTAGTTAAGAGGCCACGGCACTAATGAGTCAAAGGAAGGAGATTTTCAAACAATTCATGGCATATTTTTAGTCGCCCGCTCTTTATGCGTCGCAGAATCACTGATAGAAAGTAGTTGCATGAATCCTTACTACATTTATCCGAATGAGCTGCCTCGCTCAGTTGAAGTTAGAGATGATCGAAGTGTTGTACTGGTAATTTAACTGGGCTGCCAGGTTGCATAATGACTTAAAACAAATGATTTCGCAAGAGAACCACAACTAGCGGTAGGAAAATTCAATCCTCCCATACTGTATTTATAGTAATTTTTTAATTTCGCAGCGACCCCTTTTTGGCCCGTACCCATAGCTTTATGTTTACGTCGTATTTTATATCGTACAGGTAATTCATTAAAATACAATTTTGCTTTTTCACACTAGAAATTTTCCAATAGTAAGTATTGTTATCATCTTTCCAGAATGCAGGGAAAAACAAACGCAGCTATAATGAGCCAAAAACTTCCCATACAATTTTATATTTCTTAGACAATATGCCTTAACTCGCTTCCTAAATTATGCTTACCGGCTCGCCCCTTCGAGTACTTTCATTTTTCCATCTTAGATAATGGTTATTTCAACCTTGATTTCCTTATATTACTGCGCGAATATGGATTATTCTAACTCCTCCTCTCCCTCCCTCCCGTTATATATGTTTAAACTGCACCCGCTTACAGTAAACAGATGAAAAAAGAGTGGCCAAATTATGTATATGTTCAGTTGTTTCGATTTTGTTCATCATTTGTACACTGCGCATTATAATTTGGCCGATCCGCCAAACAACATTAGCCAGTTTTTACTGACTCTATGACGGAGGACATAAATAATTGAATATAAAAAGTATCATTAGAATTTGTTGCCGAGCTTCAATGGACAAAAACGACCTACATTCCTTCATACGTACCCCGATTCGTAGGATCGTTTCCACGTGAATTATGACCGCCTTGCCCGTGGACACTTCCATGAGCATCTTGTCACTGAATGCGTACAGTCGATCGATGAGACTTCCATGGCGCTTCATCATGGCAAATAATTTTTGGTAGTCCGGACGGCTGCTGTGCTGCGTGCATAAAAAAAAAGATGTGGCACTTTTGCGCGAAAGGCGAAGCATCGATTGCGACAGCAAATAAGCACACGGCATGCAAAGTCCAGGTTAGTTGTATTGTCCCAACCAAGTTGTTAATATTCACTCATTAACTAAATCAACCCGCATGGTGTCAGTCTGCACAGGCAAATATGAAAACATAGTGAGGCTTACACCGCACGAAACGACGAGCACACAGAAAGACGTGGTACACGCAGGGGCACGGTGCTCACAGTGCATTTGCGTACCACCTCTTTCCGTGTCCTCGTCTTTTCCTGCGCTACAAGCGTCATTATGTGATACCATCACGCCCAAAACGATGCGTTACTGCACATGATCACATCACACTTGATGAACGCGGGCACTCGCTGTAGAAACGCTGGTCTGAGGAAGCGTGCCAGCAGCAGTGATCGAAGTATCCTTTGTGCTGCCGATCCCTACAACGGAAACAGAATGTCTAGAACACAGCATGCACAAAAGTATTAGGCGTTGCCGCTAAAGATTTTTGCCTCCAACGCATATCGCTTTCAACAGCCCGCGCGGCCTCGCAATACGCATTTGCTACCAGAGTACAACGGCACCCCCCGTTACTCTGCTTGCTTTGGTGCCTCGGGGGTAACGGAAAACGGCGCGCTTCCATCCGCTTTCCTCTCCCTTGCGCGCGAGAGTGAGGAGCGATCATCGGCTACCTATGCACGATTTTTCTCGCAAATACAGCATACGACACGGTGTGACGGCGTTACCACCATTGTATTTCATACAGAACGTCATGTCGACGCCGATGGCAATAACAACGGCAAAAATGCGCCTGAAAGGCCCGTATCAACGCTATCGCAATAATAGACAGTTTTAGTATAGCGTAAAGCAGCAAACGCAAAGAGTTAGCGTTAGCGTTAGCGTTGCGTGCACCACACTGCGCATGCGCTATACGTAAACGCTGCTGGAGCTCTTACGTACGTACGCTATTTTCAGGATTTAGCGTTGAACGCTAACGCACGCAAGGGGAGCCTTACGTACGGCAAGATGGCGGCGCCAGTCGAAGTGAGAGCGGCCCGCTTCGGATCTATCGAGTCGTCTGCCTGCACTGCTAGGCTCTATCCTTCCCCACTAATGCTCGTGTTCGCCTTAGATTTGTGTGATGATGCTTCGGCAGGGGCGCACAGGTGACAAATGGGCGTTGTTTGCGATATACGTCCTCGATTAGCCGGGCAGTAGGCTTAACTAGAGGGTTTGCTAATGTTTGCTCATGTTTACTGCATCCGCCTCGAGATGGCACCCAAGTGTATTTCGCTCGTTCGCTTGGTGTAAAGCCGCATGTGAAGCCGATGCCTGTCATGTTTTCGGCGGCAAAACACAGTAGTGTGGTCGGTGCTGTGGTCACAATGCGTGTGCGTTTTACCAACGACGACGATATGAACCTCGTGAAGGAGGTTTTCGCCTTGAACCCATTCGGATGGACGTCAAGGTGGGCGTCCGTTGCAAAAAATTGGAAAGAAGTGGGAAATCCGCTTTCTGGAAGCGAAATTGCCGGCGAAACGTCCCCTCCGGTATGGCTTCGACGTTGAGTGGATCTTGAGGACACGTATAACCTGCGCGGTCGCTCTCATTCCCGAAGCATGAGGGCGTCTATGTCATCCCAACTTAAAAAGGACACGTAATATGAGTCCCACAGAACACTCGATCGCGCCATGCCAAGAATAATCGGTGTGTTTCGCGACTCTCGACAAAACAACGCTCAAACCAAACACCTACATGCGTAATTAACGCAGCGACTGTGGCTTTCGATTAGCTTGACTTAGGGACACACTTGCGGATTCCGCATTGGATTAGCTCGACATTTCGTGTGGATTTGGCTTTTCAGTACTTTGTGTTTTTACATCTAGATGGCGCTGCATTTGTTTGCGTTAACGTTAACGCTTTTCTCCGTTCCGCTATTCTAAAACACTACCTTGTGCCGCGCAGTGCAGTCTTGCTTTGCGTTAGCGTTGCGTCGCACGCTAACGCTAACGCAAGGATTTTACGCTATACTAAAACTCTCTAATAAGGGACACATATAAGACTACTGCCAGAACAGAAGGCCCACAAAGAATTTTCATTTATTTATCAATTGACTGCGTTGTCGCCGCGGCTACCTTCGCCGAGCCTACATGCCTGATTTCGCTAGTCCAGTCCCTTCTTCTACCGCGGGGCTCTATGAGTACTGTCCACAACATGGCTCCCCCTAGCGATGAAGGTACTGCCGTTGAGCATTTTATCTTGTGGAGACGGCACTGCCATAGTTCAGAGTCCGACGGCCAGAAATCGGGAAGTTTGATTGTGGCGACCGAACAAGTTCCGTCTTCTTCGAGATGTCGTTGTTAGGCGGCCGGTTCTATGGTGTCGAGAAGATAGTTGGTAGACGTATACAGTTCTGATATGGTGTCACGTCCGGGCCACCAATAGTAGGAACAGAAGACCAAGAAAGAATTGCATTTATTTATCAGCTGACTACTTTGACGCCGCGGCTACCATTGCCGAGCCTATATACCTGATGGCGCTAGTCCAGTCTCTCCTTCCACCGCGGCGCTGTATGAGTGCTGTCCACTACACTACCATACAGACCACGCCCCTGGCAGGCACTTTAATAGTTTTCACTGCTAAGGCACCCTTTGCTTACATAATCAATACTGAGCGCAGGCAATAAAATTCGAAGGTGACGTGATCCTCACACGACACCAGTCAGTCTATTTGAATACGCACAAGCGTATGGACGCGGCGAACATGCACAGTGAGCACTGTGGCGTCGAAGCACAAACGGAACGGACGCGAACACTGCGATTTTCTTCAGTGCAAGGCACCTTGTTCCTCTGGCGCTTGCTTCGCTCGTGTCTTCAAACACAATCTCGACGATTTATCAGAAGGGCCTCCTATCGCCAAACGTAAAAACGCATTAGTTTTTAAGGCGAAAGCCTTAAGTGGCCCATTTGAATGGCTTATACCCGAGAGAGATGCGAACATTTATTTCAACCATCGAAATCATTGCTCTTGAGGTCGAGTGGGTGGCGTCCTCATTCCAGGCCTGCAGTGGCCATGGCTGCTCGACGAACTTGTTGGACGTGTGCTTATTGGCCCGCCAGGGTATCGCCGGTGGGCTGTACCTCCCAGCGCTCATACGAGGTGCTAGGCGTCTTTAAGTGCTGAGGTTTATTGCCCCCGCACCCCCAAGACATGTGGAATAATGTACGCCGTGTGCCTCCACACTAGGGGTAGATGCCACGATATGTTAGTGGGTACATTTCGCTGTATCTGTGTACGCTTGGAAATATGTTTGGAAAAGTCTCAGAGCTACCGCCTCTTCAGTGCTGACGTTTTGTGAGGCGGAGGATAAATTCTGTCGTTGAGACGCTGGATATCTATCCCGTCGCGGTAATTTGATGGCAGGGGCACGAAGTTAAAGAGTGGGGATTGATTGGGCGATTGGTTTTGTCCCGCTCGGTTGACTAGCACTCCATCTAAAGCGTTCTACCTTTCGTTCTCCTCCAGTACTGCATGGAGCCTCCACGTGGTTCGATGGGATTCTTCCAGGCTCGGGCCTACGATATAAGGCGTCAGCAGCGGTGTTTGCCTCTAGGTAAAGTTGCGGCAGGCCTGATGTATGTCGGCAACAATGTCAACTACTTCCCAGCCTACCTTGACTTGTCACTTTGTTAATAGTGCCGCAGCTATGGTATGAGCCAGAGTTGGGGTCTCTGCCCTGACGGAGGGCGCAACGGTCAAGGAGTTCTTTCTCCCGTTCACGGTGGCTGCCGCGAAGACGTACGCCGCCACGTCCACGTACGTTGCGTACGGGTCACGCTTAAATCTTCGGCGTTGTCTCAACGCAAGGGTTCGAGAGGTTTATGACTCGTGTGCTTCGGTTCGGGGCTTGCCGTGGTGCTGAATCTGACCTCGGCCGGGATTGATCGTTGTCCACGCAGAGCTCTCAGCTCTGTGGGCGTTTCGATCCGGTGGAAGCTAGCTCTGGCCGCCACACTGTTCTGTAGTCTGAGTTTTTTGGAGCTAGAAAAGCAGGCGACAGCCCGTCGCAGGTTTGTGGACACAGAGCAATGCTACCTTCCCGTTTGAAGTGGCGACCGCGAGAACCAGGGCCATTTTGCACGCGCCTCTCATGATAGCATCGACTCCTGCGTGTCTTTTGATTAGCGAGTGGTAGTGATCATCATCAGCAGCAACCTGGTTACGCCCACTGCAGGGCAAAGGCCTCTCCCATACTTTTTCAACTAGCCCGGTCAAGTGCTAATTGTGGCCATGTCGTCCCTGCAAACTTCTTAATCTCATCAGCCCTCCTAAATTTCTCTTGCCCCCTGCTACGCTTCCCTTCTCTTGGAATCCAGTCCATAACCCTTAATGACCATCGGCTGTCTACGCTCCTCATTACATGTCCTGCCCATGCCCATTTATTTTTCTCCATTTCAACTAAGCTGTCATTAACTCGCGTTTGTTCCCTCACTCAATCTGCTCTTTTCTTAACGCTTAACGTTACACCCACAATTCTTCTTTCCATAGCTCGTTGCGTCGTCTTCAATTTTAGTAGAACCCTTTTAGTAAGCCTCCAGGTTTCTGTACCGTGGGTGAGTACTGGTAAAACACAGCTGTTATGCATTTCGCTCCTCAGGGATAATGGCAACCTTCTGTTCATGATCTGAGAATGCCTGCCAAACACAGCCCAGCCCATTCTTGTTCTTCTGATTATTTCAGTTTCATGATCCGGATCCGCGCTCACTACCTGTCCTAAGTAGATGTATTCCCTTACCCCTTCCTGTGCCTCAATACCTATCGTAAACTGCTGTTCTCTTCCGAGGCAATTAAACATAATTTTAGTTTTCTGCAGATTAATTTTTAGACCCACCCTTTTGCTTTGCCTCTCCAGGTCAGGGAGCATGCATCGAAATTCGCCCCCTGAGTTACCAAGAAAGGTAATATCATCAGCGAATCACAAGATACTAAGGTATTCTCCATTAACTCTTATCCCCAATTCTTCCCAATCCAGGTCTCTGGGTACCTCCTGCAAACACGCTATGAATAGCATTGGACAGATCGTATCTCCCTGCCTGACGCCTTTCTTTATTGGGATTTTCTTACTTTCATTTTGGAGGACTATGGTGCCTGTCGAGTCGCTATAGATATCTTTCAGTATTTTTACATGCGGCTTGTCTACACCCTGATTCCGTAATGGCTCCATGATTGCTGAGGTATCGACTGAAACAAACGCTTTCTCGGGATCAATGAACGCTATATAGAAATGTTGGTTATATTCCGCACATTTCTCTATCACCTGATTGATAATGTGAATATGGTCTATTGTTTAGTAGCATTTACGGAATCCTGCGTGGTTCTTTGAGGGACAGAAGTCTGATGTGTTCCTGATTCTATTTGTTATTACTTTAGTAAATACTTTGTAGGCAACGGACAGTAAGCTGATCTGTCTATAATTTTTCAAGTTTTTGGCGTTCCCTTTCTTATGGATTACGATTATATTAGCTTTCTTGTAAAATTCCTGTACGCTCGAGGTCATGAGTCATTGCTTATACAGGGTGGAAAGTTTTTCTAGAACAATCTGCTCACCATCCTTCAACAAATCTGCTGTTACACTCCTGGCTGAAGGTTGCCAGCAACACTTTCGTGTTTCCTCCGTGCAGTCGAGCGATCCCTCTTGCGACGCAAATTTCACGGTCGAGCAGCAGACTTTGGTCACCTTCGATGACGCCTCCTACGTCAGCGGGTGTTTCGGTGCCGACCGAAATAAGGATGCTCGAACTAGGCGGGATGCTCACTTGATCTTCAAGCACTCTCAAGGCATGGTGACTACGAGGGCTCTCCGGAGGTATCGCATGATCTTCCGACAGCGTTATTGACTTCGACTTCAGGTCGATGACTGCGCCGTGTTGGTTGAGGAAGTCCATGCCGAGAATGACGTCTCGTGAACACTGTTGGAGGATAACGAAGGTTACAGGGTAAGTCCGGTCGTGAATGGTAATTTTTGCCGTGCACATTCCAGTCGGCCTTATGAGGTGTCCTCCAGTGGTCCGAATTCACAGGCTTTCCCATGCAGTCTTAACTTTCTTCAAATGGGCGGCGATGGGTTCCCTCATGACGGAGTAATCGGCTCCTGTGTCTCCTAAGGCGGTGACTGCGTGGTCGTCGAGAAGCACGTCGAGGTCGGTGGTTCTTTGTCTTGCGTTATAGTTAGGCCTTGGCGTCGGATCACGGCTGCGTCGCGTTGACATGTGGCTGGTACGTGGCGTCGTCAGGTGGCCTTTCGTCGACGTATTCTTTGTTTCCAGTCTTCGTCGGCATGGCGGCGAGTCGTTGTTATGTCGTCGAGGCAGTCTCTTCGTAGTCTTCGTAGGCGGCGGAGAATCTTCGTCAGTTCGACGAACAGCAACCGCACCTCCATCGGCTGCTGCTTTTAGTTTTCCGGATTTGGGCTCACGGATTGGCCCCGGGCTGGGCCAGTGTATGGTCGGCACTGCGGCGACAGGTAGCGGCCTGGTGATGCTGAACGCGACGGTCGTCGAGAGCTCCAATGAGTAACGGCGAGGTAGTCATCGATATCGCGAGGGCGTTCACCTTGCTGCGGGCGCGGAGCGTTGACGACGAAACCTCGCAGTCCCATCTCCCGGTATGGACATCGCCGGTAGACGTGACCCGCTTCTCCGCAGTGGTAGCAGAGCGGGCGGTGGTCAGGAGCGCGCCAAACGTCTGTCCTCCTCGGGTAGCTGCTCAGGGCGACGGGTTGGCGTGCTGGCGGCGGCGGCGGCGGTGGTGGAGGGAATTGCGGCGTTACAGAGCCCTGGTGCGTTCGCGGAGGAGGACCTTGACGGCGGCGTAGGTCATCGCTTCTGGCTGGGGTTGCAGTATTTGAGGCTGGACCTCCGGAACTCCAAGCGACCGCTGAACCTCATCTTTGACGATGTCAGTGATCGAGGCGACTTCAGGCTGCGACGACGGGAAGATCTTCTGAAGCTCCTCTCGTACGACTGCCCTGATAGCCTCGCGCAGGTCGTCGGAGGCCAGTGATTGAACTCCGGCATAGCTTGTAGAGTTGGTGAGGCGGTCGAATTGCCGGTTTCGCATCTCGAGTGTCTTCTCGATGCTGGTGGCCTCACGAAGAAACTCGTCGATGGTCATCGGTGGGCTTCGTACCATTCCGACAAAAAGTTCCCCCTTCACACCACGCATGAGTAGGCGGACTTTCTTCTCCTCGAGCATTTCAGGGTCGGCGGGGCGGAATAGACGGCTATTTCCTCCGTGAAGATCGCGGTTGCCTCATTAGGTAGCTGCACCCGGGTTTCTAATAGCGCTTGGGCTCGTTGTCGGCGTACGACGGTTGCGAATGTCTGCAGGAAGGCGCTTCGGAACAGGTCCCAGGTCTTTAAGGTGGCTTATCGGTTCTCGAACCACGTCCTGGCGGCGTCCTCCAATGCAAAATAGACATGTCGCAGTTTGTCGTCGCTTTCCCAGCCGTTAAAGGTAGCCACCCTCTCATACGTTTCTAGCCAGCTTTCCGGGTCCTCAAATGTGGAACCGCGGAATGTCGGTGGTTCCCTGGGCTGCTGAAGAATAATTTGGGCTGCTGCGGCTGCCATTAGGGATGTCTTCTTGGTCGTTTCTGGACGATCTTCTTCAAATGTCTTCTTGGTCGTATCTGGTAGAAGACCGTGTTCCGGGGGCAGCTGCTGTAGCCGGCGGCTTGCTCGGTGTTCTTGGACGACGTTGGTGTTGTCTTTGCGGTCCGGCCTTGGATTACGGCTTGTCGGGGGCGCCCGATACATGAGCGTAAAGCCCCTCCACCAGTTGTCACGTGGTGGTGACGTTGAAGAACACAGTAGCGATACTGTGAACGACAAAATAGCTTTTATTGGGCGAACCTGTGCCCACAAAACAAGCTACACATATAGCACAACGATAGCGGCGAACACTGTCGGCGATCGTCGAAAATCGGATCAGCGGGTCCAGCGCGTCGGCTTTTATACAGCAGTCATCGAATGTTTCAGCCTAATCGTTGGGACCTGCGTGCCTTCCACAAAGTTCTACACCATTCGCGTCACGCGATGAAATCACACAACACATGGTTCGGCGACAACAGACAGCGGATAGAAGCATCGATAACTTTCCAAAAACTTCGGATACTTGCAGGCGCGTCCCGCGCCGTGCGATAACATTTGTTAAGCGACGAAATGTGGTCGCCCGATAAAGATAAGTACACGTGTCAATATGCTGCCGAATTTTTATTTTCGGTCCGGATTGACGTAATATTGATGACGTGGGATAGGACGTAGTCACTGCAAACATTACGGCGAACAAGAAGCCTTTTAGACAGCTGAATGAAATATTCTCTGATCGAGTCAAGACTATTGTTAGAGGCAGTACTATTCCGGTTAATAGCAAGGAGTATGACGAGGCAAGTTTGCAGTTAGCGCCGCCAATTGCTTCTTCGCTGTGCTCCTGTTCCGATCGCCAATCCCATTCCAATTGGCCTATTGCTTTTTAGACGCGTAAAAACGTGGCAAGACGCAATATATCTTCACGCATTTCGCACAGTCCTAGCAGGAATACTGCATTTAGAACAATCGAGTGTCGAAATTCCTCTTCCTTCGATATAATACTTCCGTTCTGCATTGAGGCACGGCCTCATCACATGTAGTACACCACGTTGTCTAGTATATTCCACTGTGTACAGAGGAGATATTTATTACTACAGCCCGTCTTAAAAGCCCCTGCTGAGGTGACAGATCTCATGTCGATTAAGTACCGTTGCCTGCCTTCATTGTGACGGAGCTAAACAAGAGCACACCACTCATGCGGCACTATCGAGATGCCGCGGATGTGGAGGTGAATGAACTCGATGGATAACTGGTCACACATTAAAACTTAGAATTCGAAATATTTTGGAGGGCCTCAGTTGTCATACTTCGGTCGCCAGTCTTGCATATATACCTACCAGGGATACAATGGTATTTAATGTTGGATCTCTGTCTTCTTTGATGGCCTGCAAGCACCGGCAGCCCCCCCCCTCCCCCAGTCGAAGCAAATTTTGCAAGTGAACAACAGAGACGTAGGAGCACTCGTTTATAATCTGTTTGTACGACAAGCGCTCACAAGGGCTGTGATATTGGCATTCTAAATTTCTAATACCCTAAGCTATCAATGCCAAAATGACCACACGTGTATTAGTTAAACGGAAGTTTTTCTGGGATTCTGGTGAAGTTTCTGTCAGCAATCTTCACTGCCGAAACGTCCGCCGAAGCGTCATCACACCATATGAAAACATGTTAAAGAGAGATCAAAGAATGAAAAATGATTGATAGAGAGAGTTAGTCAATGATAACGTTATAATGGTGATCGGTAAAGGTTAATAATGACTACTAATGACTTGTAACGACTACTAATAACTACGAAATGACCAATATGTCTAACCACGGCTTGTAATAACCAAAATTGATTACAAATGACTAATAAATATTAATAATTATTGATTAATAATTATTGAAATTATTTGTAATGACTATTAATGACTACGAAATGACCAGTATGTCTAAGGACAACTTGTAACGACTCCAATTCATTAGAAATGACTAAAATGTTTAGTAACGACCATTAAAGACTACTAGTGACTGAAATGACTTGTAGGAACTAATGAGTATGATATGCGCAACATGCCTAACGACGGGTTATAATGAGCAGAATTGATTACAAACGACTAACGATGCTTAAAATTGAGCAGTAATGACTAAAAGAAAGAATAGAAAGAGAAGAGGCAAAGAGAAAGAGGCGAATGATAGGAGGAAAAAGATTAGGCTTTCGCTGTTCACTTCTTCAGAGAGATCTTAAGAGACGCTGTAATTTTTAGTGGATTATAAAAGTAGTTTTTTTTTTATATACTACCCCGGAACACTGTTGCGGGAGCAAAAGAAAAACTGAAGCGCCAGTGCAGGTTCCACATGTACGTCCACTCACAGTGTCCCACAGTCACCCACGTTCGTGCACACGACCAGTCAGAATCGTCGTCGCTGCCTTTCGGTCATGCGTACGTTAAGTGGAACTCACTCTCTTTCCCACGTCCGCTCACACCCTTCCATATGAACGCTTTTCCACAGGTATGTGAAGTGAGTGTCGAGCAAGTATGGGACAGGCCGCTCTAATTAGCGAGTATGTAGCACTATGCGCAACAGCAACCCTAAGCGTCCAGCCTTCAAAGTAGTTCTAAAATGTGCGCTTCCACTTGTGAACTTCACTTTGGGAAATTACATAATACCGATGCGGATGTAGCCACATCGACGCAGCGTGTGCTTGTTTAATGAGCATTCGCAATCGTCGCAAACATTACAGCAGCAATGATCGCATCAAACACGGTACCCTAGTATATGTATGAAAGCACTAATTACCTGTATAAACCAGGCCGCCTCGTTGTTAGCAAGCCCGTAAGGCACCAAACCTGCAGTGGCCGCCCTGTTGGCGACTTCCTGCACCGTCTTGATCTTTGGCACCTCCGACTTGACCAAGAGGCAAGCCCTCATCTGGCCAGCGAAGGCGTTCATTAAAACCACCACCGCAATCCACCACACACCAACCAAAATACGGATAGGGGTTTCCCTAGGAGTCTCCGGCGACGCTGAAATTTAGATACACGAGCGAAAAGTTATGGTTTCCGAACGTGCACACACGTGGTATGCTTGACAATATGCTATGTTATGCAGCCTTACTGGAAAAAATAATTACTTTGCTCCCGAAGCTGATTGAATGCGCGCTAACAGTTAAAGTAGATTAACGGCCGATAATATCAGTGACTGCTGTAATTAAGGAGTGAGTTACCTAACTTTAACTCTTTCAGTTCGGCAGGAAATGATTGAAATGGTACACTTAGACTCTGAGCATAATATGACAATATGCAGCAAAAGAAGAAAATAAATTGAATCAATATATAACGATAAAAGAATCAATATATTAAGATTTTTTCTCTAGAATTGGGAGCAAATCACAGCGTTAGAGCGGATTGGGGCTCTTGGAACATTTAATTCGCAACTCGAACAGTGTAAATTTTGCCTACGGAATGTCTGAAGAAGATTTTTATCCACGCAGGTCCTGTGATATGCCTTAACCAGCATCGTGATGCATGAGCGTGAGAAGAAAAATCGACAGAGAAGACTCACTAAACCTGCGCGCTTTGTGCGATAGAAGGCGTGAGGGAACGGGGCCATCTCTCGAGAGAGACGTCAAGGGGCCACACGTGCCGAGTGCAGGAGGCTTCTCAGCGCTGCAGGAGCAAGTGCCAAAGCGATAATTTTTTTGTTTGATAATTCGCACATTAATTTTTTTTTGAGTGTTCGTATAGCCGAGTAATCATTATGAAATATTTTTCATACAATTCAGATTCTAAGGCTTTTGCTTAGATATGAGCACCTAAGGAATAACTGTACTTTTTTCAACAAGTAGGGTCATTTTGTACTGCGGCTTGTTATCATTAAATGATGGTTAGTACAATGGGGAAACCACCCCTGCGTTGTTCAGAGTGCGAGCGCTCATACGCGTTGGAAGAAAAGCAGTTTGAGTTAGAACGCGGAGAGAACGGTGGAGCTATTATCGGTAGGATGCATGTGCGAAGGTCGCGGCTTGGCCGTCTAAAGCAGGAGAAGGATGAGCTAGTTAAGCGGGTTAGAAAGCTGGAAAGAGAACTCAAGAGCGAAAAGAAGCAGCAGAAGGAAGTAGAAGAAAAGATAACCAAGGTAGAAATGAAGTAAAGGGCCGCCATTCCGCAAAGCAATGGTGAACGCTTCGATTCGAGCACCGCGAAAGGTACTGACACCGAAGCGAAAATAGCCAAGCAAACTGAAACCACCTTGCCGGGAAGCAGTGGTGGAAACATCATGGCTGGCCACGAAGGGGCTGCCACTGAGGTGCCAGCCGTGGTAGAAGACAACAAAGCAAAGGCCGAAAATAAGACAGGATTGGGGCACATCGCTGCCTCGGGTGCAGCCCTCGACGGCGAGGAAAAGAAAAAAAAGCGTCGAATTGTAAATGTTGGGGATTCCAACATGCGTGAAAAATGGAACCGGCAATAACAGAAAGGGTAGGCGCATGCCGTCGAGTCCAGGTTATCGCACTTACAGGAAAACCAATTAGGAAGGTGATAACGAAAGCCAAGGAATGTAACTGGGAAAAAGTGGAGGAGAGTCACCTAGTGGAGATAATGAGTGGATTGATTGACTTACTGCAACGACAAGCAGCAGGAATCATGAATCAAATAGCCAACGGGGTCACCGACCTGCGGAATGGTTCAAAGGACGTACAAATCCCAGTGTGCACGGTGCCACAGGTTGAAAGGCAGGGGTATGGAGTTGAAAAGGCCGTACTTGCGGTAAACAGGGAAATCCGAACACTAGCTAAAGCAATAAATTTTACGGTCATTTACATCAACGCGAAAGTGCAATGAGAAGGCCGCGATGGCGCATTTTTGGGTGACGAAGAACATGTTAGAGAATGTGATGCCACACGGGTTGGACGTCGATCTTTAGTGCGGACTGGTGTTTTCAGATGGTCCCCAGGTAATCAGAAAGGAAGATTAAATTACTATCGCGACACACCAGTAACGGACACAGTTAGACCTAAAGGAGCTAGAAAATGGCTGGAAATTCGAACGCAGGTGAATGACGAAGCGATTAGCGCGTACGCCTTGAGGGAAACGCATCTACGAGATAGGGAGCGGCCACCAGTTACTGACAATTTTGTTTTGGAACGTTGCAACACAATGGCTTGGTAAATAAAAGGCGGAGGCGTAGGCATGCCAATTAGGTCAGATCTGAAGAGGCAATAAAAGGGACCTATCAGAAGCATGCATGGATTAGCGGCACATGGAAAGGCAAAAAAGGTAATGGCTGGGAGTAGCTTACCTAAGGATAGGTAGGGATAGCCTAGGTACAAATAAGAAATTGATTGATTGTATTAGAAGTGATAATAATGAGTTCAAGAAATCAGGCGAGCTCATATTTGTGGGAGATTTGAACGTGCACATAGAAGATTTAGACGGATATACTACGGATATACGAAGAAAAGCACCAGCGCGATGAGAGTGCAGTGGAGCGTGAGGTCATTATAGAGAGTGCGCACTTGCTGCAGGGCGTCCTCATCGGAACCAGCTCAAGCAGAAGCGAAGGAGCGGCGAATTCAGCAAGAACTCAAGCTCACTAGAATGTACATAGCCAGAGTGGACAGAGCACAGGCGGGAGAACCCAGTGAAACTGCACAAGCCATTCGTTCTCATATGACAAATCTGCGCGACATTCTGCCGCAGTCTGAGGACACCCGAGACCATTTCGATGCTTACCTCAAACTATTTGAGCCCCTCGTCACCAGACAAGGTCGAAAGAAATCACAGTGGGCGATAGCCCTGAGCATGTGGCTCATGGAGGTTTGAAGGTGTATTCCAGACCATGTTCGCAAGTCTATTTCCATCACGACCCGGTCAAAACAGCTTTGGTGCAGCGTTTACGTTTCGGAGCAGAGTTACCCCGAGCGTTTTTGCGCCGCGAAAGCTGCAGACAGCGAGACACCTTCGCCGCACATAGTTTTGCCTCAGGCTACTTCGATAAGTCGGTAGAACTATCGGAGGTGCCTAAAGCGTCCCAAGGCTTGAAGAGTTGGTCATAACAGAGGAGTTCTTAGGAAAGTACATTAAAAAATTGCGATCTTTATCAGTGAGAGCGATTGTCCTACTTTTCCTGCCGCTAACAAAGCAACTGATGTGTCATAGATGCCCAGAAAGAGAAAAAAATGTACTGCTTTAGGAAAGAATCATAAATGAATCATATTCTAAATACTAGACCTGGTCTAGACAATGGAGATGCAATTTTTATGTGTGTTTGGGTGGCGGAGTTGGCCACACGGCTCCAGCCTGTCAAGCCAATACATTTTCCCCCAATTCGGTCGACACACTAGTGAGGCAGTGCATTGCCTAGAAAAGGGGCCGCGGCTTGACCAGGCGTATAGTGTTCAGGTTAGCACCCATACAGTGTCCAAAGCAATGTTTTATCTAGAGAATATAAAAAATGTAGCTATTGGTGGGTCGACAAAACACAAAGTCAAGAAAAGCACTCCTCCGGTACATATCGTCAGCACGGTACGCAAGGAACATAGGGAAAGTAACACTCACAATAATAGGCTTGTGACAAGGGGCCGAGAGGCGTAGGCTTGAATGGATATGACGTTTTTGTGCTGCGGGATACAGGCAGCAATACCGTCGTAGTGCGCCAAGCCACGCCCCTCCCTTTTGTTTCTAGTCTTGCACCAATAAACTTGGAGCAGTAGCATTGGCCAGTGGAAGAACGAGCGTTCTACACGAAAGCGCATTGCCTCCTTGTCACCATGCGTTGCTGGACATATAATGGTGTCGAATGGACCATCCCTGCGGTGGGGTAGCGGGCGACAGCCGCCGCATTTAGATGGGGGCTAAATGCAAATGGGGCAGTTAACGTGCATTGGATTCACCTTAAAGATCCCCAGATGCTCAATATCGTGGGGTGGGCATTTGGCATCGTCATCAGGACCAGCTACTGCAGAACGTCGACAGCTCAAACCAGAGTGTGATGGATGATTTTATACCATATTTCAGGGGTCCTGAAAGAGAAATGGAGCCACTTCCAGCTGCGACCACTGCTGTAACGAACCTCCAACGGATTGACGCTACCGACAGGGGAACCGGCAACCTCCTGGCAGATATTAGCCAAAGCATAATTTGCATTGTACAATCTACATAAAAATTTTGTACTCATTAGGTACAGGGAGATGTTGTATCTGCTCGAAACTACGTACAGGTGTCGTTAGCGCGTAGTTTATGCGCATGCGAACTTTTCGCCTATCGCTGATCTGATAGCTCGTATTGGCGTTAAAAGAACGCTCGCACGGGCGCAAGCGTGCTCAGTGTATGACCTGGTTGCTGCCTTCCCTCGATGCCACACATCACATATCTGACTGCTAACAATTTCACCGAACGAGTTGAAGGCGAACATACTGTCCTCAAGTGCGTCATGGAAGCGTATCTTGATTGATAAAACAGCTGCATATGTCATTCAACTGTTTTGTTAAGCTGTTTTTTTTTCCGTAGTGAGAAAAGAAATGTTCCTAAGCTTTCTCCTCTAGGCTGATCAAAGTATACAATTGCGTACATCTGTGCAAAAGCCTGATATTTTTTTTGTCTCGAAGTTATGACCATCTCCTAAAAAGCCCATTTCTGAGCCTACATCAGGTCAACGGAAATGTTTGATAGCTGTGTGAGTGAATGAAAGTACATGCTATGAATAAAGACAGCTAAGGCATGAGAAGTCAGATAATGTCAGCGTACGACTCATAGTGGTCCTAATGCAGCACTCATGTCAACACAGTGATCAGTTTAGAAGAAACAGCTTTAAAATAAAAATTTTCACTTCACATTTACCTTAGGCGTCGAACCATCACTTCTCTTTCAACGTGTTCGCCTTGTTGAAAATGACTTGAATTTCTTTTTTCATAATTTAATATCAGCTTTTAGCAAATTTGACTCCATTCAACAGGGTGAATATCAAGTGTCAGTAATATTTCTGTATCATACTGCTTCTTATCGATAAATGGCAAGCGTGTACTAACCTTCGCAGAACATGTTTTCGAAAAACATTTGTAAGTAGTCGTTCCAAATACTCAAAAATCTTCCGTTCATTTCTCTGATACGACGCAAGGCGACCATGATGAGCGACGAGATAAATGAGAGTAAGAGCATGGAGAAAGCAAGATACATCCACACCTGAAATAGGAGCACATAAAGAGGTGTCATTGTAGGGCGTGCCGTAGCGTATACAGATAATAAAGACATCATGACGCAGAGTTAACCACGCAATACATGTGAATTACGTTTTGAGCCGTTCGGCTGCAAGTGCCTATACAACTCGAGCACCCACCATTGCACAACTCGTGGTACTCCCGACAATAGTTGTTTAACGCTTTGAGCCCACTCCCTGCCTATGCAGGAGCAACTTGTCCAAAAAAAAAAAGAATTGCGTTCCCGTTGTGCCTACTATGTCTTCTAAAGAGAGAACTATTGTGAGTTGAAGTTCTAAAAGCAATTGGAGCAATTGTAATATTTCACTTAACGCTGCTGTAACGATCGTAATCGCACATGCTTCAATTTATTTGAAATACATAATTAAGTACCGCAATTGGTGCCACACCTAACGCACCAACCATGTCGAAGCGCTGGTTTGCGCGAGAGAAATTTGTTGAAGGTGTTTTGTTCAGCCAGTTTAGGCACCGTTTAAGACCATCGGGAGCGCGCACGCGCGCGCGCACACACACACACACACACACACACACACACACACACACACACACACACACACACACACACACACACACACACACACACACACACACACACACACACACACACACACACACACACACACACACACACACACACACACACACACACACACACACACACACACACACACACACACACACACACACACACACACACACACACATTTAGAGATAGAGAGAAAGAAGGATGCCATTTTATGATCGGCCTGCCAATTCTAACAACGCCGTCACCCATCAAATCACGCAACATGAATATCTGCAAAAAGCTGAATGTCATTTATAAAGAGGCCGCCATTGTGTTGAATGTTTTCACCATCATTTAATCATTTGCAGAATGCGCTAGCTGTGACTGCCTGCATTGATCACGAATTAATACGTCTTCCTCGGTATCAAATATTGTATTAGTAGTGCGCGCATCTCAGAAAGCGTCTTCAAAACCATTCTTCATCAGTTGCTGAAGTCATTTCTGACACATTTGTACGGCAAGATACCTCCGCAACAGAGAATAATTGCCGCAATAATTGTAATTTTGCAATCAAAAGGCCAAGCGGTCCTGCTTACTGCTTTTTCTGACCATTCCCAGCATGCCTTTTTGTTTTAAAATGTTCTGAATTTGTCCACCTCCATCCTGGGGCCTCCATCGTGTTTTGTTTACGTAAAGGCCGATCGTCCATTATAAATTTAGTACACCATAACCAGCGTACGAAAGAATAAAAATAAATGTATGAAACTTTTAGAATGCCAGGTACAGTGCAAATATATTCATGGTTATTAAGATGAGTCAATGTTGCCTGTAAATATTTTTCGCCCCAGTGGTTTAACAAGGCTCCAAGCATTTGGGGCAGCTCGTGTTGAAGCCGTGCTTTCATGCGTAAAACGGAAGGGCTTTCTCTGTACAAGCGTGATGTCTAGAAACTTGAATGGCACTTCGATGACGAATCTAGCTGGCATGTAAGCACCAACGTACTTGTATGGTTAAGCGCATGTTATATCGCCTGCTTTTGTAACAATATTTGCGCATGCCCTGAGTACTGCAATCATCATCATTTGACTTAGTTGTGGGATGTCATCCAACCGTGAAATGTTATTTCTGAAGCGTTTCATGCCAGGCCTTGAAAGTATAAATTTCGCACCACTCAACACGAGATCTTTAGGTCGGTGTTTAGAACTTTGACACTCCACAATTACTGTGGAATTTCGAGTGACGCGATGTCGGGTTCAGGATCTGTGCTCTGCTAATCTCCTTCGAAGGCATTCGGCACAATTTGTAATATATATATATATATATATATATATATATATATATATATATATATATATATATATATATATATATATATATATATATATAGTCATAGTCATATGATAAGAAGCCAACAGACAATGACACCAAGGACAGCATAGGGAGAATTACTTGGGCTTAATAAATTAAAGCAAAAACGATCAATTAATGGAAATTAAAGTAGATGAAAAAACAACAACTGCTAGGACAACTATCTACTAGGACACATAAATACCCAAGAAAGTGGATCGGAAGACGGCACCACGGTATCTCGATTGGTAGACCATCGCACGCGAAATGCGAAGGTTGTGGGTTCGGTTCGCACCTGCGGCAAGTTGTTTTTTCATCCACTTTAATTTCCATGAGTTTATCGTTTTTTATTTCATTTATTAAGCACAAGTAATTTCCCCTATGTTGTCCTTGGTGTCAGTGTTTGTTGGCTTCTTATGATATGACTAATAAAAATCGTCGGGCCCCTAGGTTAACCCCCTTTCTTCTCGTTTATATATATATATACGCATTGCCAAGAAGGCCGAATAAAACATCTCGACAACGTTTCATCGTGCTAACCAGCACTTTGAAACGCTTGAGCCGTTAGGCGCTTCCTATAGCAACACTTAACTTATTAATCGTTAGCACGCGTATCATGTAGCTGACGATAATGGTTGAAGCTACGTGAACTGTTCATCGCCGCAATTGTTTGCGCGTCTCTCACCTTACTGTGTCTTTGATTTTACTGAGAATAGCACGTCGAGTCTATTACATAGATTTTAATGCTGCATATACGTTTCGCTTTGTCTGCAAGGTTCAGGATCGTGCTGAGGGACTCCTTCGTCACTGAAGTCAGCGGCGCCTATTTCCCCGTAATTTTATATTTTGCCTTGCTTCCTGATGAATGCTTCACGTACGCAGCACATTGACTCCCACAGCGTGTCACATCGTCATATGTTTTAGCTTAGCCGATGCAAGACGCATTATCTGACATTTAAAGCTCTCCTTGGCCCTGTTTTATGTGTTTTGTCATTTTTCGAACAATAGCGCAAAAATTTTGTTAACACAAGTTATTGTCCTTGAGCATTCTGAGCATAACATATGGATTGCATTTTTATTAACCTCATTTATGAATGCGGCAAATTTAGGCATTTGTTTATCGACCTATAGACTGCCAACTGTATGTAGCCTTTCTGCACAAGTCGCCGTCACTCCAAGTTAATTTTGAATGATGTCATCCACAATGTCTCTTCTGAGCTCGGTGTCATTTGAAACATCCGTTGGCGCCTAAAACCTGCGTTCATACGGCGACTACAATTCTCGAGCTCATATGCTGCACGCATTATATGCGAAAATTATAGTGATGGCTGGCTATATCTTTTTTTTTTGCTCCTTGAGAATCTTCTATGACTCTGACACCTTCGCTACTGTGGATTCGATTCCTGGTATCCTGTGATTCGTGAAGAATGTCTCTCTGAGTTTTGTTTTGAGTGTGTAAGATAATCTACAACAAGGATGCTGTGTCAGGTCCAAGAGTAGTCTCAATGTTACCACATAGAAAGAGCAAAATTAGATGGTATGGAAGGAATATGCAGCAAGCACACAAAGGGAAGGTTGGTGGTGCGTGGATGGTATTGTGCTTCAATCCTCAAGGAAGTTTCAACGTCCGACACTCATAGTCTAAGAGTTCAATCTGGAATACGATTCTTAGCGCAATAAGTCGTGATATGCTGCGCGCATTCAGATTCTGGCAGTTGTGATACTCACATCTGGGTCAAAAGTCAGCAAGTAGCCAATAATGTTGCTCTGCTTGGCAGCGCTGTGTCCTCCAAGTATGTACACAGAACCGCCGAACATGGTCCGAGTCGGCTCACCAGCCCTATCTCGCTGCAGACTCCGAGCCATGACCGGGAAGGTAAGGTCAATATCCTGGAGGTGAAACGCGTATGTAAAAATGATGCCTTTAAACGCGTACGTTAAGGAAAAACAACTACATACAATTTTTATTGAAAGGAGATTAGTGCAACATAAGCACATAAGTATGACTCTATTTTCACTCACGGATCTGTTTGAGTACTTCAAATGCCAACGATGCTCAAGTTTATATTCCACAACCTTTAGCTCATCTCGAGGGAGAAGTGCAAAGGATACCGAGGGGCTCGTGTTACGTAAATCATCATCCAAGACTGGTCATAATAATGGGAAAATCAGACATCCACCCGTTCGTAGCAATTGCTACAAAGGAAACTCATACGGGTTCCACGAAAGAAAAGCCTCGCAGTTGAAGGAAAAGTCATTCAGGTTCGGGACTGCGTAGCAGATGCTACGAACGGGTGGATGTCTGAGTTTGCGTTTTTTACTTCTCTCCAACTTGCGGGTTTCCCCCGAACAATTACGTCAGACTGGTCATAGTTCAAGCGTTGAATTCACACAGGAAACAGGAAACCGGACAGAGGCAAGCGTTAATCTGAAACGGATCTCAAATGTATCCAGTGCTTTCACAATGCTTTTATATGCTGGCCATTGTGGCTCCTTTTTTATGCCATTCATCTACACAATGCACCAACTATAAAGTGACTCACTTGATTTCAGGCATATCTTCATTCACTGACTATGTATCGGGAGAATCTAAAACAAATTGTCTAAGAATATGTTATGCTGTAACAGCGAATATTGATGGATTTCGGACTACACTCGTATTGGCTTACCAGCGCTTTAGAGCAGCGCCTCATTTTCGTAGGCTTCCTGAACCCGCGGAAGCAGTATTCAAGAAAATAATATGATATCAGCTCTCTTGCGCATGGTGATGCAACCCTGCCGCTTCGAAGAGTCTACTGTCAGGTCTGGCAAGCCGCTATTAGGAAAAAGAAAGGGTACTCTGAACGAACACATATTTGCCACTTAATACTTACCTTATCAGCTGCTTCGCTTAACACAATATAATTTCCAATTCAAATATTCCAACAGAAGCCATCTCGTGAGGTTTGTCGACGTTAATGCAATTAACATTGAAGAAAAGTACCAGCACAAAGCACTGTCACTGCCGGAAAAGTTAATGTATGAGGAGTCTATACAACCAGGCTTCCCGCGCTTTCTGAGCACACTGCGTCTTCTGTATACGCGGCCAACTTTTCTTGGCTATGAAGTGAAAGCGCCTGGGGCGGACCGTACGCGCATGTAGTGGTCCGTGATATAGTCCGGGCGAATTTTACAGCAGTTTCGGGTTATTTGTCTCGGGCTTTGCATATCTACTTTTATTTGGGGCCAATCCATGCAAAATCAATCGGCGTTTTCTTTTTTTGACCATCACAGATGTACTTGAAAGAATTTCCACTCGTTTCTCGAAGTTAAAATGTCCCCATCCCCGCTTATTTTTTTTTCTTCAGAGGCACATTGCATGATTCAGTCGTTTAAATGTTGTGTATGGCAAGACATTGTGGTGATGTGGTTCCCAAAAATACCCAATAATTCAAATATTTCTACACTTCCAGTGCTTTTAGCAACGGTAAAAACCAGTTAAATTGCAAAGTTCGATTTCTTTCTCTGGAGGCACGAAAATTTCGAAGGCGCACAATAAATGCAGAATGATAGCATGGTTAACGTAGTATAGCCTATAATATCCGAAGCTTTGAAGATTCAAGATATCGTCCGAAAACAAACTGTAAATTGGGAACTTTTTTGCATTAAGCTTCAACTTCAAGGTAAAAAAAAAAATTTGCTTTGGTGCCCGGCTTAAAATATTTCCGATAGATCATTAGATAGCTCCATACGTGGGCTATGCGCAAATGAGACGTTACAAAAGATATAATTTCTCAACGCGAAAAATTATTTTTTGAAATGTTCTTACCTTATTCACCAAGACAGCATAAATATATGAAGCCTTTCCATCTAATAAGGAAAGATTGTAAATAAATTCCGCCTTAGAAACTGCTCAACAAACTGTGACTGGCTTTCGCTTTATTAAAATGAAGACAAGGGACTTCATGTTTCGCAGCATTCACTCGTATTTTTTCTTTCCGTGAATGCAAAAGTGGACGTCAGCCAAGTTTGAACAGGGCACATGTGAATTTCATAGCCGAACATGCTCACCTAGGTTATCGAACAGCGCTTACGCGCAACAGGAGACGTCTTTATTCACGCTCAAAATATGTCTGTTGTACTTATGAAACGTGCTTTATGAAGACGTGCAATCGGCGATGGGTAGAGTGAAAACTAAATACACTATACTAATGGCCGACTTTAATGCCAACGTAGGCAAGAAGCAGGCTGGAGACAAGGCAGTGGGGGAATATGGCATAGACACTAGGAATAGCAGAGGAGAGTTATTAGTAGAGTTTGCGGAACAGAATAATATGAGGATAATGAATACCTTCTTCCGCAAGCGGGATAGCCAAAAGTGGACGTGGAGGAGCCCGAACGGCGAGACTAGAAATGAAATAGACTTCATACTCTGCGCTAACCCTGGCATCATACAAGATGTGGACGTGCTCGGCGAGGTGCGCTGCAGTGACCACAGGATGGCAAGAACTCGAATTAGCCTAGACCTGAGGAGGGAACGGAAGAAACTGGTATATAAGAAGCCGATTAATGAGTTAGCGGTAAGAGGGAAAAAAGAGGAATTCCAGATCAAGCTACAGAACAGGTATTCGGCTTTAACTCCGCAAGAGGACCTTAGTGTTGAAGCAATGAACGACAATCTTGTGTGCATCATTAAGGAGTGTGCAATGGAAGTCGGTGGTAACTCCGTTAGGCAGGATACCAGCAAACTATCGCAGGAGACGAAAGATCTGATCAAGAAACGCCAATGTATGAAAGCATCTAAACCTACAGCTAGAATAGAACTGGCAGAACTTTCGAAGTTAGTCAACAAGCGTAAGACAGCTGACATAAGGAAGTATAATATGGACAGATTTGAACATGCTCTCAGGAACGGAGGAAGCCTAAAAACAGTGAAGAAGAAACTAGGAATCGGCAAGAATCAGATGTATGCGTTAAGAGACAAAGCCGGCAATATCATTACTAATATGGATGAGATAGTTCAAGTGGCTGAGGATTTCTATAGAGATTTATAGAGTACCAGTGGCACCCTCGACGATAGTGGAAGAGAAATTAGTCCAGAGGAATTCGAAATGCCAAAGGTAACGCCGGAAGAAGTAAAGAAAGCCTTGGGAGATATGCAAAGGGGGAGGCAGCTGGGGAGGATCAGGTAACAACAGATTTGTTGAAGGATGGTGGACAGATTGTTCTAGAGAAACTGGCCACCTTGTATACGCAATGCCTTATGATCGTACCGGAACCTTTGAAGAACCCTAACATAATCCTAATCCATAAGAAAGGGGACGCCAAAGACTTGAAAAATTATAGACCGATCAGCTTACTGTCCGTTGCCTACAAACTATTTACTAAGGTAATCGCAAATAGAATCAGGAACACCTTAGACTTCTGTCAAGCAAAGGACCAGGCAGGATTCCGTAAAGGCTAGTCAACAATAGATCATATTCACACTATCAATCAGGTGATAGAGAAATGTGCGGAATATAACCAACGCTTATATATAGCTTTCATTGATTACGAGAAAGCGTTTGATTCAGTCGAAACCTCAGCAGTCATAGAGGCATTACGGAATCTGGGTGTAGACGAGCCGTATGTAAAAATACTGAAAGATATCTATAGCGGCTCCACAGCCATCGTAGTCCTCCATAAAGCAAGCAACAAAATCCCAATAAAGAAAGGCGTCAGGCAGGGAGATCCGATATCTCCAATACTATTCACAGCGTGTTTACAGGAGGTATTCAGAGACCTGGATTGGGAAGAATTGGGGATAAAAGGCAATGGAGAATACCTTAGTAACTTGCGATTCGCTGATGATATTGCCTTGCTTAGTAACTCAGGGGACCAATTGCAATGCATGCTCACTGACCTGGAGAGGCAAAGCAGAAGAGTGGGTCAAAAATTAATCTGCAGAAAACTAAAGTAATGCTTAACAGTTTTGGAAGAGAACCGCAATTTAAAATAGGCAGCGAGGCACTGGAAGTCGTAAGGGAATACATCTACTTAGGGCAGGTAGTGACGGCGGATCCGGATCATGAGACTGAAATAATCAGAAGAATAAGAATGGGCTGGGGTGCGTTTGGCAGGCATTCTCTAGATCATATAATAGTATATATAACAGATCATATAAAGTACATAAGAACTGTGTCTTACCAGTACTCACCTACGGCGCAGAAACCTGGAGGCTTACGAAAAGGGTTCTACTCAAATTGAGGACGACGCAACGAGCTATGGAAAGAAGAATGATAGTGTAACGTTAAGGGATAAGAAAAAAGCAGATTGGGTGAGGCAACAAACGCGAGTTAATGAAATCTTAGTTGAAATCAAGAAAAAGAAATGGGCATGGGCAGGACATGTAATGATGAGGGAAGATAACCGATGGTCATTAAGGGTTACGGACTGGATCACAAGGGAAGGGAAGCGTAGCAGGGGGCGGCAGAAAGTTAGGTGGGCGGATGAATTAAGAAGTTTGCAGGCATGGCATGGCCACAATTAGTACATGACCGGGGTTGTTGGGGAAGTATGGGAGAGGCCTTTGCCCTGCAGTGGGCGTAACCAGGCTGCTGATGATGATGATGACTTATGAAACTGTTCTCTACTTCCACCGTCTTATTACATTCTTTCGGTTCCACGGAACAGGGAACAGTGTCATGCTTGTTGCACATCGAACTGCATTGCATGTTGGAATGCAGGTTGGTGTGTCGCACTCTACTGCAAGGGAACATGTCTTTTTAAATGCTTTGCTTTAGCGATATCAGCTCTCGTTCTAGCTTTACTGGCTACTTAAGTGCAATTATTTTTTTCTGTAAACTGTTTGAAATGTACCTTTGAACTCTGCAGGACTCTCTTCACTGATTTAACACATCGTGACGTTCCATGCCTGATGGCTGTATGGTTCACCTGGCAGACACCAAGCCCAAACTGCGCAGCGTTAGGGCCTGCATCTCTTGACAATGAAATACAGACAATGGCAGCGCTTCTCTGCCATCTGCGTTGAAAACTAAGCCAGCTTTCTTGTTTGCATCCCAGCACGGCAAGCATGGGTGCACGTGAAAGAAAAGCCGATAGTGAAAAAAATATTCAAAAAATTATTTTTCACGTTTTAAAATAACTCCTTTTCGTAAGTTCTTACATGAACAACAGACGTGTAGCTGCCTACTGATATGGCACATATATTTTAGGCCGAACGCCAAAGCTACTTTTTTTTTACCTTGGGCACGACGCCTTTCTGATATCCTGTCTCGACTTCCACTTTCGGTTTCGAATCTTTACTTCAGGGCACCACTCGGCGCTAAACGCCGTAAGTGTAATTCCTGCGTTCCCCCTCGCTGGAATAAAGTCATTCTTTGTCTGGTCCCCGGCTCGAGCAGTCTGGCTCTTCCTTACGGCGATTCGCGCGTCAGGCCACCCGGTCGAAGCTACTACAAACTGTTGACGACGTAAACCGTTCTTCTGCTTACTACTTGCCTCTGCTGTTCTATTCCTGCTTCCAGCATGCAAGACGCTGCAACTACGTCTGCTTCTACGTCAACCTCAACTCATCCGCCTTGGCTCTCGGTGCCTAGTATGGTGTTCGCATCCCCCATGCCACCTTTCCTTGCCCTACCCGGTACTCCTGCACTGCCGTGGCTCACGTGGAAACGCTATTTTTGTACGTTTCTCCAGGCCACCGGGGGCGAGGCACTACGAGGCGAGAAAGAAAGCCGTTTTACTAAGTAACTTAGGCTTTGAGGGGCAGTGTCGCTACTACCACCTCGCGTCGCAAACGAACCTCACAACTACAACGTTCAAAGACATTCTTCGCATCTTCCACCAGCATTACGAAGAACGCACCAATCCCCTGGTGAATCGTATTATCTTCAGGAACAGAATGCGACAACGCGGGGAAATCTTTGCGGGCTTTTGTCGGTTGAAGCGTAGAACAAGTTCACAAAGAACTTCAAGTTTTCAACAACCCGTCTGACCATCGCGTCTTGACACAACGCCAAGATGGCGAAGATGGCGTCGCCAGCCATCATCTTCCTCGCTTGGGTGCGCAAAATGGCATTCCCCGCCACCCTTTCCCCTCGACCTGGTGGCTTCAAGATTGCGCTTAATGGCATGGCGGGAAGTCACAACCTGGGGAGGGTGGCCAACATGTTGCCCGACCGGAACGCCGCGAAGCCAGTCGAGACACAGCAGCCAATTGCAACCAATGTGGTTCACTTCACCACATCGCATTCGATCCAGGCTGTCTGGAAACGCACGTTACGTGCCGGGCGTGCGGGAAAGTGGGACACTACGCTTCAGTTTGCCGTTCGAGGGACCGAACGCATCGACAATCGTGTGCTCGAACGCAGCTTGTTTCTGCTGCCGCCGATATAGAATCAGCCACTGCAGTACCGTCTGTGCTTACAATTCAATCATTGAATTTCTGTCCGGCAGTAATTCACGCCGAACTCCTCATTGCGCATACTACACTCAAGTTGCTCGTGGATACAGGAGCTACGGTCTAGCTGATGAACAGGTCCCTGTACGAAGAACATTCCAAGGTTTTTCTCCGATCTGATTCGAGTCTACGGCTCAAGAATTATTCTCAGCAGGAAATCTTGCATTCAGCACATTTCTCCGTGCTCGTCAAGTACCGCAACAAGGCTAAGGTAGTGACATTTCACGTCACGAACCAAGGCACTTCTCTTCTGGGCTTAGACGCCATTCAAGCTTTGGGCATTTACATTCAAGGGTGTTCGCGCACATATCAACAAGTGTCGGGAGCTCCAGCTGAAACAACTGCGCAGCTTTCGTCTCTACCGCACAACGCTCTATCGGAGTTCGCCTAGCTGTTCTCAGGACATTTGGGACTTGTAAAGGGCTTCATCCACGAAGTACTTCTTCGAGCTTCAGTGCAACCTGTCTCAGCAAAACTGCGTCATCTGCCCTTCCTTCTCCGTGAACGAGTCTCCCCTGAACTGCAACGGCTGGAATCAGCTGGCATCATCGAACGAGTTTCAGCGTCCGAGTGGATTTCTCCGCTCATCGTGCTTCGGAAGAAAGCAATTCCATTCGACTTTGCGTCGCTCTTACAGAATCCAACAAGGCTATCGTCAACGATGCCTTTCCACTACCGAGGGCTGACGAACTGTTGCATCGACTCGCTGATGTTACTGTCTTCAGTAAGTTGCACTTACAGTCCGCTTATCATCAAGTTTCATTGTGGGAGAAAAGCCGCGACCTTACGACATTCATCACTCATGACGGTCTCTTTCGTCTTTAAGCGTGTTTGTTTCGGATTGGCATCTGCGCCTTCCGGTTTCCAACAGATCGTGTCATCCGTTTTAAGCCACTGTCCATCTACGTTGTTCAGTCTAGATTATGTTTTGATTTAGGGCCGCACACAAGCTGAGCATGATAAAAATCTGCGAAGTGCGCATTCGAGAATCTCAACTACTGGCATGGAGCTAAGCGTAAAGTGTGTAAGCAGTTTCCCAGAGCTCACTTTTCTTGGACATAGGTTCAGGGCAAACGGCATTTCCCCGCTGGAAAACAAAATGAAGTCAATTGTTGATGCACCGCCGCCAACTGACCAAGAAATCGCTGAATTCATTTCTTGGTCTCACACGATACTACGCTAAACTGATCCCGCAGTATGCTGGATTGGTAGAGCCTCTTAGGAAAGCTCTAAAACAAGGACAATCTTTTTTCTGGGATCAGGATACTGAACACAGCTTCCAGTCCTTTAAGGAAGTGATTGCACGCGAATTCGGCTCTTACGCCACGACCGTTAAGACGTACGTGGACCGTAGTCGCTCAACAAAATGCCCTCAATTTCGTCCAGGAGATCTTATCCGAATGCGTAACTCGAGAACGTCCGGTGCAAAATACTCAGGTCCATTTAATATTTACCGTAGTGTAGGTCGCAATACTATCAAGCTTCAAAATAGCAAACGTTGGAATGCGCCCAAACTTGTGAAATGCCCTGCACGACAGAATTTTCTTGACAACTCTACTGAAAGAAGTCATTCAAGGACTACCCATTTCTTGATGATGGTTTTCCACCTTTTCTTCCAGTTCCTTCTGCTATAGGGGATACCTTGCCTTTCTTGTAGCGTAGGCGTGCAGTGCGCACATCATCACTACGGTATTGACCATTATACGAATTCGTCTTTTTATGCCAAAATGCCTCTCGCATATTAGGTCCTGAAGTATCTTGCAATGTATATGCAAGATACTGCAGTACCTATATGCACAATCTTCAATCCATTACAGCCACAAAGCTGTCTCGTGTCAGGCTCAGTGCGAATGAGCCACCCATCAGTGTTGTCCAAGGGACACACGGATGTTCGTATTGTCTGTTTCTTGTACTCAGTGAACTCTTATCATGTATGGCGTGTTTGTGCAAGTGTCCACTTCATTATCCTCGAAAGACGGGTATTCCACAGAATTGCAGTGCAATTGTGTTCATGAACGTGTGTTCATTTTCAGTATCTTTCAATTGTACGCTTCTTTCATTCAAATTGGGAAGCCAAAGATGTCTGCTTAGAAAAGAAATTATGTGATAGGCTCATGTACTTAATTTTCTATTGTATAAAGATTTCATCACCAGCACTTGCCTTACAGTGCTCATATGTGATCTCTAGTCTGCTCATTTCGTGTTAAGTGCCATGGCATGTAGTGAGCAGTATTTCCACTGCTCTTATTTTTCCTTTTGGCCAACGCCAACTAAAATGGGTAAATGATAACATGTCCAAAACTTACACACGAAAAACTTCATTGTGTACTGCTTACAATTATATGTTCTTCTGT
Source organism: Dermacentor variabilis (assembly GCF_050947875.1). Lineage (NCBI taxonomy): Eukaryota > Metazoa > Arthropoda > Arachnida > Ixodida > Ixodidae > Dermacentor > Dermacentor variabilis. Next base: position 59,946,258 of record NC_134574.1, read on the forward strand.
AACCCATGACTGGTTCTTTTGTTGAAAAGAGAGTGAGTGGCGCATTTTCCTCTCAAGGGAGAGGTGATGTAATATCCTATTTTGCTTTCGAATGGTTACGTCAGGGTGCCACTCAGGACCAAACGCTGTAAGTATACGTGCTGCAGTTCCCCTCGCTGGAATAAAGTCATTCATTGTTTGGTCCCCGACTCGAGCAGTCCGGGTCTTTTTTGCGCCGCTTCGCGCCCCGGCGTTAGGCCTCATGCCGTAGGTCCCGCGTTCCGCCGCCCCGTCGAAGATATTACCGCTTCTTGTAAAACAAAATCCCTGTTGGAGTTTTTTGAGACTACCTTCTGAACCTTCAATGCTTGAAATGTTTTTGAGCTATGCTTTGTCGACTGGGCTACCATTCGACGTTTAAATTGCAGCTGGTAGGTTTTCCTGCGTTCCTAGAAAACCAAATTCTAACTTTGCAGTTTTACGGCCTTATGCCGGTTCCAAAAGCACTAAAAGTGCACAGATATTTGAAGTATTGACTATTTTGACAGTCGCATCACTTCCTTGTCTTCTCATGGACGCCATGTGAGCGACTGGATAATACACTGTGCTTTTGAAAAACAAAAATTGTTGATTGTTGCATTCAGGCTCAGCAAGGCAAGAACAATTAACTTTTCCAAAAAAGTTCTAGTATTTTGGAAAAGAGAAACAAACAGGGGGAATGAGTTTTCGAATTCAACAAACATGTGGAAATTTTTTCCTCTGTATGTGTGACTGTCGAAATAACGCTGGTTGAATTGGTCTGGAGTGATCCTTTGAGGAAGGCAGCGATGATTAATCGCCGTGAATTGCTGAAGATAGTCGATGTTTGTACATTTCCAATATGTATGAAGTCTTTAGCAGCAAGGAACACGGTTTACGCAGGAACCCTGAAGCGGCCATAGGAACTTTTCGGTTGGAACTAGAACACACAACCGATGGTCGCTTCAATAGAGCCGTAGCAGCATAAGTCAGCTCGCTCACTCACTCGCTTGTAGATGACTACGTTTCTGATTCCCCGAAGCGTTCACCAGATTTCCCTGTAGACCTCGCAAAGATTTTCTTTTTGTGTACTTTCACAGTATTTTGTTGCCGCAGTTGACCAATCTCTCAGGGGAGGTGAAAGGCGGGGCAGCACGCGAAGTACTCACACCATGAGAAGGCACAGTTTTAACATTGACGGAAGAATAAATGTGCTGCACCCGTAAATGCCGTGAGATAGATACTATTATACAAAGCGCGCACTTAATGCGCCGTTTTGCTCATCACTTCCCTATATATGCTTCACCAAGTTCATTAGCTGTGGCAACACCAGAAAACTGCAGTTGCCACCTGCCGGCAACTGCAGCTTATGCAAACGCAATGTTTGCTAGGAAACGCCCGCGGCGAACGCTCTGCGTGAAGGCAAGTTTTCTGGCGTTGTTTTGTTGCCCTCGCACGGCCGACGCCGCTGCTGCCGCAGACGTACAAATGGATTGATGCTATTAGCTTCACGTTTGGAAATGGACCGTGGTTTGTGCCACCGAGCTCTTGCTATTATGTTGGCGAATGTCCTACTTTTGTTAAAAAATAACAAAGGAAAAAAATCCCCCTGATGAATTCCCATAGCCAAAGTTTCAGAACCCATATTGTGAACTTTGCTTTTGTACTCCTCCTTCGTTTGTCGTTTCCATACTTCCACCAATCTTGCAATGTCCTCTTACTAATCTCTATTTAAGACATGCTTACTTGCCCCCTGCTCTCGTTGAACTCTAGGGCTTCAAGGAAGCCAGTGGTGCCTAAATCGACCACGGGACAGACATCTTCACATTCTAATGAAACATGCTCCATTGTTTCCCAAGCTTTACCGCAAAAAATAGATGTTTCTTCTTCCTTCTTATATCTCGCATTATAGGTGCTTGTTCTAAGGCATACCGATCTCGCTTCGAAAAGTAATAAGCTTCCCTTTGGCTTATGATAAATTGTTTCTGTCCTGATTTCATTTTTTCATCCTAAGTAGTTCCTCATGACAGGTTTCTTTTCCATTGCCGCTACCCATGCATGAGACCCTCTCTGACTACCCGCTTGGCGTTGTTGTTGCTATGTTGTTGAACATACAGTCCGCATACATGCTGGTAAGCTTCTTAGTCTGTTTCCTCCACTGTGAATCAATGTTTTTTTCCTGTAAATATAGCTGGACACTCTCTCAGTGTACTTCTTCCATATTCATCACTCATTCTTTATAGTCAATTTTACTACGAGTTTCTCTCACTTCAAAGCTTGTCCAGCCCATATCGCCCTGCACAGCACATTTGTAGTCTTCACATGAGCGCCCAATGCGAGGCGTCCCGGTGACCTTTGGTTGCCATTGAATCCTGATTGTACCCCTGATTTCATGGAAACAACCCCGTTTCTAAATGTAAGTCCTCGAATCATTATATATTTCCACATTCTCCGGAGCACCTCGTACCTGTTGTATCCCCATAACATTCAGTGATACATTATCGCAGCATTTATGTTCCCATTTACTGTTATTCCTTTTTCCTGGGTCTCTATTGCCTTCATTTATCCATATACCAAGGTGTTTATATTCTTTTACCCGAAGTACTTCCTGGCTCTGTATTGACACGGCCTGTTCACTGTTTTCATTGGATGGCACAACACCTGATTTTTTAACGTTAAATTCCTGACCTAAATTATCGCCTTCCTGTCCACAGGCTTGAACCAGACATTGCACATCACTTTGCTTATCACCTAAAAACGCAATATCGTGGGCATCAAACAAACCTTGAAGGTGCTGTTCCCCTACTGCACCCACTTTTTTGTATGAGAGATTAAACCCAATATTACTTCCTTCTAGCACCCTTTCCATCCTCACCATTGACCTCATAAACACCAGTGGAAAAAACACTGCCTGGTCGTCATCTAAAAACTCGCTGCCTTTCTCTGAATAAGCAAAAACAAGTGTCCGAACAAAGCTGCATTAATCCTATGGCACTAATATCCGAATGAAATATAAGCATCTAGCGGTAAAACTCTGTAGTCATACCGCACCATATTTTACGATGGAGGACATGTAGTGAGGCCGCACACCAGGCAAGTCCGTTTGTCTCTTGCTGCCACACCTGGTATCTCGATCCCCTCAGTGTAGGTTTTCAGAAATTGTGAATACATCGTGTGCGCTGTATCGATTGTGGCGCATTAAGTTCATCATGCCGAACAAGTGCAGTGCCCCTAGAAGTGCCGTCTCGCTCAATGCAGTGTCAATTACGATGCGAAGTGCAAGGAGCGCGTCTTCAGATTTCTGCAAGATGACGATCTGCGCACAAAATGGGTGCGCGCAGTTTCACGGGAAGACTTCGCTCCTTCGCAGTATTCCAAGGTGAGTTATCCTTTAGAATTCCCTTCGTGCTTCCCAGCACGACTAAAATTCGGAAGGGACACTTTAGGCTGCTTAGGGATGGGAATGCGAAAGTATCATTTTGGCCTCGAGGGCCACCACAGGAAAGACCGGCGCTGCTATCGCTACGACATAGTAAACGACACCACGTGACTAGTCTTTGCCGCCTCCAGCCACGCCAGCACTGCTTTCTGCCTTTCATCCCGAAAGTAGTAATTTCGTCTATTGTTTCAGCATGGTTTACCGCACTGTGCCGCTGTACCGAACGTATTTAACGGAGCCCAGCAGAAGTCTTCATGCGCACCCCAAAGCCAAGCAGCAGCAGGATGTATCGTTGATAAAGCTGCGAATGGGGATGCAGCCCACCGTTCATGATCACGTGTGTAGCAAGCACTTCCGCGTATAAGATTTTGTGTACGGCATTGGAGCTAAATTGATCGGTTAGTACTACGTGGAATTTCCCAGGACTGCACGTATTGGAGTTTACGACGTTTATTCGCGCCAGGCCGGAAAAGACGGTGCCTTGTTCTCGGAGAAGTGCCATCGCCGAACCTTCCTTTCCGGCCCTCGGACCATCCAAAAGACACCGAGCTTCTCCAGCATCGGGAGCTGGCGATAAGCTGGCGGCTGAGTTCCTTCGGGTTGCATAACTATTGGGAGGTTACGCGCTATATGCAATGCCGGACCTGATGATTTGCGAGCCTTTTCAAAGCGCTCGGTGTGATTTCATTACGTAAATGTTTTACTGCGAGAGTAAATATATGGGCACTCCAAGCGCATTTGAGCCGTCGCTGTGGACGTCAAGTTCAGTGTAAAGTCGAAGGGCGATAAAACCGTCACCGCGCAAAACTACTGAAAATTGTCGCGAGACTGGCTGCTGGAGGCACTTTGCTTGTCTTCGAGGGCTTCTTTTCCGCTCGGAAAAATTGTTTTATGTAGCACGCATTGAGCAACAGAGAGATGCATCGGCAGTTTTTAATGTTGCTCTGCAATTTTCTCACTGACAATTTTGATCGAAAGATATCGTTTTAGAAATTAATTAACTAAGACTAATTATACAATGAGGCAGAATTTGTCCTTATGCTGCTTCTTTACGCTGCATAATCGAACGCGACCAGCCTCACACACTGCCTCCCCGTCTGTTAGCAGTCGTGATGTGCTGAACTGCTGGTCCACGAATTGGTTGATGAAAGTAACCGGTAGAGTAACTGAGAACGAAATATGGTGATCGTAATTAAGAGTCGAGCAAGCGATGCAGACTGGGCTTGCAGCGGGCTCACTTGATATCACATTGGCGAGAATACCCTGCGCAGAAAAGCGTAAGCAGTGGAATAATAGGTTAAGGACAAAAAAATGCAATCGGTGGAAGTTCCACTAATTAAAATATATGGGTGATAGGTCATCGCCCCACGATAATTCTGGTAAAAGTGACAAGCCGCACTCGCCACGACGAATGCTGCGAACAATACTGTTGTTGCGCCAAGAGTGCCTACGGCTACCCTTCTCAAAGCCATGCGAATGTAATAACCAATATCAAAGCATCATATGCGTAGCCAATTTAATTACGCGCTCAAAACTTGGGTGAAGCGTTGCCGTGAATCATGCGCGGCAGTCGACACAAATATAAATCGTACCTCCCGGCCTCGCGCCGTGCGCGCAAAAGCGAGAGATCGGTGCGTTGATTCACGCTTGTCTCAGTAAACATAAATGTACACGAGATGCGTGAGTGCTTCGAGTTGTAGATTGCTAGGTAAATTTCATAACAGCGCAAGTGGCCTCTTCACGTTCGTCGTCCATGGCGCCGCGTGCCCACGCTCCGACGGGAGCGGACGATGCCGTACATTGGCTCGCTCAATACCTTTGTTGGCCTGCACACTATGTTATTTTGCAGCTAAGACGCGCACATTCAACGCTTGTAACACGAAAACAACGGTTGCTGAACGGGCTGAGCCAGGGGAGGCGTCGGACGCTTCGCAATCGCTATCACGTGATGACGTTTTCTACGTCACGGAGAGATTTTCCGCAGATGGCTCCACGCGATGTCCTCGACGCCAATTTCCTTTGGGGAAATATTTCCGCGCGTTCCTTGACCGCGCAAGCTGTCGCATGCGTTCTAGGTGCGCCTTGGTAAGGTCAAATCAAAGCGCGCCGAGTGTCTCTACACACTCGCTTGTCCGCGAGGAGTTCACAACTGGAAGGACCGCTCAGCGGCGTTCAATTGTATAATAATACAGGCGTTCTTTATGTGTTTTTACTCTGCGCCGTCGGCCTTTTTTTTTGTACCATCGCTCGATCCCACCGGTTTTTTCTGCCTCACTGGAAATAAAATCCTTTCGCATAAAAAGTACGAAGCGTTTCAGTTTCAAATAGCGCATGATATTGGGTGTCTACGTCGCGCCTTCTTAACATATTAGTGACCGTCTAGCGCGCACAACGAGACAAAGCCCCGATTCCAAATAAAAACGTATGTCGTCTACGCAAACTTAAATACCTAAAGTATGAGAAATGCAAGGAAGCATTTACACTCAAGAAAAAAAATCGTTTTCAGTTGCAGAGAAGCACTTTGACCTCATCAAATCAATGAATCGAGAAAAACTCGCGCATCGAGCAATCTTTGCGGTAAATGCTATTGCGCATAATTCTGCCGCCGAGGTGCAAATGCCAAAGCAAGTGTTTTTAGAGCTCTCAAGCCAGTACCAAATGCTTACAGACTTCACCGTAGAGCTTCTGACCAACAGTGAGTCGTTAGGTTTTAGCACCTGCGACTACGAACTACTGAGCAGGTTCTGAAGCACGCGTTCTGGTGCAGCACGAATATTGTTCTGCAAAATTTGTTTAGAAGAATCAATTACAATATCTTAAATGTTAGGTAATACGAAATCAAATAAGAGGGAGCTCCAAACGCTCGGCGAAATATAGGTCGGGAAGTGCCTTTGGTTGCGCTGTAAATAAAGTTGTTAGGGCAAGATGTCAGCAGTCTCCCGTTCTCTTTATAAAGCGCGCTCAATGACCCGCGACCAGTTATGAGATATTCTACGGTTCTGAAGGGAAAAATAAACGCGTAAAATGTGTGATGTTTACTTGACCATCGATATTTGCGCGCAATTCGTTTATTCTTCGGTGCACGCGCCCGCCGCCTTCGCTCCGAGATATCACGATGCCAGTCTCCAGGCCAGGTGGTCTTGCGCGAAACCACCCTCGCTCCCGGAAGCTTGTATGATCTGCCTAATTCTTGCCTCCGCAAGCTCCCGCCTGTATGCGATCTGCGCCTCGGTAAAGCCAAATCAAAACGCGCAAAGCGCCCCAACGCACTAAGTTGCTTGCTCGGAATTCGTAACTCGATGGACTACTCAGCGGCATTCAGTTGCACATGAACGCTGTCGCATTCACAGCTGATAAGTGGTGCTTAGGTGTCACCTGATTTGTTTAATTCTTTTCACGAGTTTGCAGCCAACTGATTTGCAAATCTTCGATTTCGTTTAGTGGTATATGGAATAATTATTAATAAGTAAATGCATACGTAAATAAACGTATCAAAGGAGTGTCAAGAATGAAATTCTGGGGACGGGGCACAAAAAGAACTAAAGCGCTGTTACAGATGCCATAGTATGGGTGACTGCGGAATAATTTTGACCACGTTCGATTAATTAACCGTGCGCATAAATATTTGTTCCTAAACTTTATTTCATTGCGCACACTCCGAATGTGGCTGCTTCGCCCGGAAGTTAAATCAGCGACCTTGTGTTCAGCAATAGAACAACTGCAGGCGGCGGCTGGAACAAAGAGTGTGTGCAACGAGTGTGTGCATAGTCAACCGGACGCCGATGGATCGCCGAGAAAAAGGTGGGCACCAACAGGTCTTCCGACGCTCGAACCAACAACACCGAATTCCCACCGCTCACCCCCTCCCAACCCCTTAACTCTCAACCGAATCCGCAAAAGGACAGTAGCGAAGTGATAGAACTTAAGAGGATCATAGAGCGCCAAAATGCTCAGATCCAGGAGCAGAACGCCCAAATACCGGCGCTTACGAATAAGATCGAAACGCTGGCGAATAACGGACGCTCGGCAAATGCAAGCCCTCATAAAAACAACACGGCGGCAAACAAGGCCGCAGGCTTGCGCATATTGTCGCGGAGGGACCCCCCCTCGCCCCGCCTAGGGCGGGCGACGGGAGAGGCTGGGGTTACGCAGCGTGCATCAAGTAATCAAGAGGCGATGGACGCCGAAATGAGCCCCGCGAGCGGAGAGGAAGCGGCGACCGCAGAGACCGCGACCACGGCTACGACACAGATCCCGCGAGAAGGAGAGCTGACGGCCATTTTGGCCGCAATTTCCCATATTAATGAAAGGCTAGGCAAAATGGACGCCCGACTCGAGGCTGTCAAGAGTCAGTCTCACACGCGATCGGTGAAGCACAAGCGCCTAGCGCCAAAAGCAGCCTCAACTTCGGTGAGGAACCGCTTCGCGTCGCTGAAAAAGGAGCGGTCCGAAAAAATCAAAGGCGCGATCGCGAAAAGGCGCAATCGACTCGAGACGTCCGGAAAGGATGATGCAGACGCCAAGTAAGAAGCACAATAAAAAAACCGGGGTGGATACCACAGTAATTTACCAATGGAACTGCCGCGGGATTCGCAACAAAGAAGCGGAACTATTATTACACATTAACGGACAAGAAAACAAGCCCGATGTAATTGCTCTACAAGAAACAAACGGGAAACCAAGACTCCCGGGGTACGACACTTACACGGACACCACGGAGAACGGGACGGCGGTGCTCGTCCGCAGCAACGTGCCGGCAACTCAACATGTCACGGCGCAGGGTAGGTGCGAGCACACGCTGGTCGAAATTCATGGGAGAGAAATTGGCAGCTCGGGCAATTTATTTGTAATGAGCGCGTACTGCCGGACGTCACAAAGGCAGTACGAATTTGACCGCATCGTGAGCCAGGCGAAAGGGTTGGCGGGGACCAGGCCGCTCTTGATCCTCGGCGACTTTAACGGACAAGTTTAAGTCCAAGAGAGGAAAAGCATTGGCCAAAGCAATGGAGGATCACGAGATGGCCCTCCTGAATGAGCCGGACGTAACCACCAGAAGAGGCAACAGTGCCGCTAGGGACACCACATCAGACCTGTCGTGGTTATCGGGCACGCTAGACGTCTCCTGGAGAAGCGAAGTAGTGGACCTGGGGTCAGACCACAGCGTGATCGGCATCACGATCCGAGGCTCCCGATATCGGGCTGTGCTGGGGACGGCGTGGATCACGGATTGGGACAAGATGAGAAAGTTTATCCAAGAACAAGAAGAGGCATCCGAGGAAGAAACGGGACAGGCTGAAAGACAAAGGACCTACACCGAATGGGCGAGGTACCAGAAGAAGGCTCTCGATAAATTTACCCGAGAAATCGCAACGACGTCGCAGACACTGTACGTGGACGCCAGACTGACCCACGTGTGGGCGGCCCGACACTCGTTGACGCGGCGGTGGAAACGTCAGAGACACAACAGAAAGCTGGCCAAGCGCATAGCAGTCTTGAACAAACAAATCGCCGAGTACGCGGCCAAACTATGTAAGTAAAATTGGCTGAAGACCTGCGACAGCCTACAGCGCAAGCTCTCGACGTGGAAGACGTGGTGTTTCTTGAGGCATCTGATCGACCCGCTGAGTAGCAAAACTGCTACCAATCGCACGCAACCTCGCCAAAGTATTGAACACGTACAAGGCAGACGGCCGCAGGCTCCTGGAAGACCTGAAGGCCAAGTACCTAAAGACAGAGAAGGGCCAGTACCCGGTGCCCGAGAGGTACGAAGCACCCGACAACGAAGAACTGGACCGGCCGTTTACCATGACGGAGCTGTGGACAGCGATAGATGACAGTACAAGAGAAGTGCACCTCGCAGGGACGCCATAACTTACAAATTACTCGGTAACATGAGCGGTACAGCGGCCTGCGGCCTCCTAGAGCACATTAACGAAGCCTGGGAGAGCTCGCAGTTGCCGAAGGAATGGAAGGACGCCGAGGTCCGCTTCAATCCAAAGCCCGGCAAGGCCCTCACGATAGACAACATGCGGCCCATCTCCCTCACATCCTGCGTGGGGAAGGTGATGGAGCGCATGGTCCTTCGCCGGCTGCAGAAGCACCTCGAAGAAACGGATCAGATGCCAGAGACGATGTATGGCTTGAGGCAACATCTCAGCACCCAAGACGTGATGACCCAACTCCACGAACTGGTCGTCAAGCCGGCAACGAGGCACGTGCCGCGCGGGATACTCGCCTTCGACCCCAAGGGAGCGTTTGACAACGTGTCCCACGCTAGCGTGTTGCAGAATCTAAACAAAACCCGGTGTGGCCGAAAGACATTCGGCTACATAAAAGATTTTCTGTCAAACCGAACGGCGACCATCAGGTTAGGGGAGGAGAAGTCGGACCCTGTCGAGCTCGGCGATAGGGGAACCCCTCAGGGATCGGTCTTGTCGCCCCTGCTCTTCAATCTGGCCCTGCGGCCCCTGCCCGATCTACTCAAGCAAATCGAAGGCGTGGATCACGCGTTCTACGCCGACGATATTACGGTGTGGACGGCCCCAGCCGGATCCGATGCCTGGATGGAGGAAGTCTTGCAGCGGGCGGCAACGACCATGCACGAGTACGCAAAGTCGTGCGGACTGAGCTGAGCTCCCCAGAAATCAGAGCTGCTCATGATCCAACTGGGAAAAACCAAGAAGGAGCTGCCGCCGAACGTGATTATCACGATCGCCGGAACGACCATCAAGCCAACACAGCAGATTAGGATTCTCGGCCTAATAAGTTCAGAGCGACGGAAAGGCACAGGCCGCCATCACAAAGATCAAGACTACAACCGAACAGATACTTGGTATGATTCGGAGGGTATCAACCAGAAACCGAGGCCTTAAAGAGGACGATACCATGCGCCTGGTACGCGCGTTCGTCGTGTCCCGGGTTACGTACTCCGCCCCGTATCTCCAGCTGACGAAGGCGAATAGGGACACCCTAAACACGATGCTTCGTAAGGCAACGAAACAAGCACTGGGCATGCCCATATACTCGTCCACGCAAAAACTGCTAGACATGGGCGCCCACAACACGGTGGAGGAGCTCATCGAAGCCCACCTATCTAATCAGAGAATCCGGCTCAGTCACACGGAACACGGACAAGCCGTCCTACGCAAGATAGGATGGCAGATCGAGCCGGTACCCTTCAAGACGGCCCTTCCGAAAGACTGGAAAACGATCATTCAGACAAAGCCCCTCCTTCCCCGGAACATGACGCCGGGCAAGGACGACGAGAGGCGCACCGCGCGAGCCAAAGCCCTAGCCCGTAAGCTGGAAGAGAACCACAGGGTCCTCTACGCGGACGCCTTGCTCCGAAAACACAATGACCGTGCAGCCATGGTGGTTACTTCAAAAGACAGGTTGATCGTCAGCGCGTCCCTGAAGACAACAGACCCCGCAGTTTCCGAAGAAGCGGCCGTGGCCCTCGCACTCGCACAGCCGAGCGTGGACACCGTAGTCACCGACTCAAAGACAGCCTACAGAAGCTTCCGCAGGGGGGTAATCTCCTCCGCGACCCGAGCTATTCTAGCCAAAAACAAGCCTCCGGGAAGAGCCATAGAGCTCATGTGGGTCCCGGCTCACTCGCAGGTAGTAGGCTACACCATCGCCGACTACCATGCCCGAGAAATGTCAATCCGGGCCGAGCAGGAGCCGGAACAGCTACCGCACCCGGTTACCAGCTTTCGGCACATTACACGGATGTACCGAGAAGAAAGGTGCAGACTGCCAGAACCGCACCCCAAACTCACCAGGCAACAACAGGCGATCCTGCGTCGAGCGCAGGCGGGATCGCTTGCGCATCCCGTACTGATGAACCGCATGCATCCTGCGTAATACGATATGCTCTGTCCTTTTTGCAGACGAGAAAAGGGCACCCTGCCGCACGTCTTGGCAGAGTGCACAGAACTCAAGACCCCCCCCCTCATCCCCCCACCAACACCCCCAATCCCGAACACCTTGAGCGATGAGAGACCTTGTTATCCAGCCCCGCCCTACCGATTCAGCTCGCGCTGACGGACAGGGGCCAGGAGCTGCTGGAAACATATGGGTCCCGTAACTAGGGAACCACCCCGTCCGGTGCCTGCGTGAATCACCGATTTATTTCGGGCCCAGTAAATGTTGCTTCATCATCATCATACTCAGTGTACCACTTCGACCTGCTGATTGAAAACTGTTGTTGGAGAAGTATGGTAGAGGCCTTTGCCCTGCAGTGGGCGTAACCAGGCTGCTGCTGCTGATGATGATGATGGGAGTAAAACATGGTATGTTGCATTCTATAATAATAGCGCAAAACTAACGTAGCTAACACGGAACGAAACGTAAATAAAGGGCTTTTACATTGTGCGCTTGGCTCACTGGATGCGGCTCCTTAGAATCTTACCCTGGCTTCATACACTGTTCGCACAGAAACCCGCATAGAAACAAACGGCGTTGTGTACACATTTGATACATTCAAGAAATTTTTGTGAGCATAATTCATAACTTTTTTTAATACCAACCCAAGTTTTACATGCTTCCAACGACAGTTATGCATTATCGTACTGCGTCATTTTCAGTGCACAGATAGATTAACACTAGCGTTGTTAACACTACAGTGGTTAACCTATGCGAAATTCAGTTGCTACGGAACAGGTGGTTTATGTGATTACTATCGGTTTCTTTTTCTTAAAAACCTGACAAATTACCAGGATATCACTTATGCACATAAAATGGGCTGTGCGGTTCTAAAAGAACTCCGTGCAGGATGTACACTTCTCTCAATTCAAGGTAAAACGTTTTACTGCTTTGACACCGTACTATTGCCTAATATATATGTAGTCAACTGCCTGGGTATTATCCCGTTTCAAGCATACAGTTCGTCAACTAGCGCGTCCAACATATATTACCAATAGCGCTACACTACTGAGGTTCAATAAAACATATATTCCGTTCCCTACAAAAAAAGAGGATAATAATATTTGATTCATGAATGCCGGTAATAGCCCGGCATCGGGCTCAGAGATTGAATAAATAAATGAATAAAGGAAACTTGATTTATTTTGGCGTTCCACCATGCGTTGTACTTTGTTCGTTTATTGCCATTATATCCATGCCTTCCTCCTAATTTTCGAATACGACCATAGATGATACGTTCGCAAACAATTCGAATGCTTCCGCATTTGTCATATTGTTATATACGTGTCTTTAGGGTGCCTCTTACGCAATAAAGTTTGCCATTGTCCAAACGCTCTTCTGAGATGTGCAACCATTTGAGTGTACTCTTTTTCCTTCTAATAATAATTTTACACAAATTTTTTTTTGTGGTGTACACGATTTGCAATGATCCTGTACAATTTGCACTTGCGGTGGAGTAGATGTTCATGAATCACCATTTTCCTCAGTTTTTGTTTTCAATGTATATGTTTGATAAAAGTCGAGTTCATTCATTCTTATTTATGCGTCCTCCACTGCGAGAAAAAAAATGTGTTTAATTCGCCGGTACGCCGCTAAAAAGGTAAGCGTTACATTGGAATTCTAGTCGTCACATATTGACTTGGGAACGATGGCTACAACATTGGCATATTGGTGAAATTTGTTCTGGTTAAAACACAAAAATGATAAGTTGTGCAAATGAAACTGAGGCGTATACATGCATTTCTCTGCAGCTGTCCCAGCATTCCGCTCCACTTCCCGTCAGGACTTTCAAATCCGTATGTACCGTCTCCAAGCACATATTCAAAACTGTGGGGGAAAGACAGAAAGAGGTTATTAGGAGAGGCTGCTTCGATAGCAAGCGAGAAAGGAGCTCGATGGACTTTCCTAAAGCATTTAAATTCAAGAAGAGTAGAGTATGGACCAAGATAAAGAACACTTTCTGGGCACAACTGCGCAATTTCAAAGAAAGCACCACGCGGTAATTGTCGACAACTGACGGCGGGGAGCAACAAAAATAGACGCAATTTGGCACCCAATGCAAAGAAGGGACGCGATAGCTGGCGTAATAATATGGACAGTAGGTATTTCTAATTTTGGCGCGGTGTCGCCTTTAGAAAGCTTTCGCACATGCTTGTATGCTATCTCTATTTCACATGATGAAAAAAACTGTTCCATGAAGACTCTGGCTCAGATCATGTTTATTTACATGGCGCACCAAATTGTGCCAAATCGGAGATATGGAGATTGTGGCTGACCTTTGTTATCTTTACTTTTCGCTTTTCTTGAACCAACTATGAATAGATGTATAAAAGAATACGCAATTATCGTTTGTTGGCATGCCGTTGTGTAATTTGTATGTCTATTTCAGCCCAAAAATATGGAGTTTGAGAATTTCGGTTGCTACGATTATTGCCGGACATTGAAACTGTTGAAATTAAAATGAAACATTGAAACTTAGCAGCTGCTGCAAGCTTTGACTCATTATTGAGGCTATATGAATGGTTGGCTGGTTTGTTTTCCTCAGTGAGTCGCTGTGTTTTCGTCCATACGCACTGTGAGGGAGGGGCTGAAAACGGATGAGTTAGCAAAATAATTAGTCAAATCTTAAAGGAAACACTAGCGAGGAATTTTTAGTAGTTAAGTAAAAAAATGAAATATGCGAAAGATTTAAGCATAAAGCAAGGAAATGGTATTGGTTCAGTGGCAACCTTCCCAACAGATGCACCGACAGTGACGTCCACCCCTTGACGGGCTAGCATATGCGAAGAAGCGACGCAGCACTATCCATTCAAAAATACAAGCGTTTACCTTCTGACGAATCAGCACCTGGTTCGCAATTATGAGCACCAACTTGCTGCGATGCAGTGCAATGGTTGTACCGCAAGTACCGGCCTATTAGTTTTCTGTACTTCATCCCGAGGATCCCGAGGTACCCATGTAATCTAACAGTGTAATGTAGGGGTCACTCGCTTTGTAGATCAAATTTTGTGCAGCTATAGTCATCCGCTCGACCTCGCCATTAGCCTGCAGATACTTCGGGAATATCGTGACCTGCTGAAAACCGTAATCTAGCACAACACCCAAGAAATATGAAGACTGAAAGTTCGGCTCGTTCTCGGATCTTGCAGTTTACTGTACATCGAGCCGTACAAAATTGAACTGCAAGTGATTCACGACGCTGGTGCTCTCTGACCTCGCAAGGCAAATAATTTTGCGATGCAGTGAAAGGTAATTATTAATCGCAAAGTTACCTGCGCCATCGAGCTGGCATAGGACTGTGCCAATGTTCTGCCGTGGTAGTTGGGCTGTTTCTCTTTGAATGGGCGCAATAATGTAAAGCTATTCACAACTTTCCTATTTTAATTCTGGATTCAGCCCCCCGCCACTGGTCAAAAACTTTCTGAACCACCCCCACTTCGCTTGTCTATCATGCGACGTCACGAAATCCGCAATACCTGCCATCTGACATGACTTGAACGCACCGATTATACATGACTGAAGAGAACAAAATAAAAATAGCTGTTTAGTATTCCACGCCTTTTCGCCTCGGCTATTGCGGCTTTTAGCGCTCGGCTATTGGTCAAACGTTTTCGGGCTGCAGCCATTTCACCTGCCTGTCACGCGACGTCACTAAACCACGAACACTCACCATGTCAAAGTGACCTGTACGCGTTAAAGATGCATTAACATGCCGCACAAAACTGAGTTTTCTTCTGAATAGGCACAGCCTGCCCAGTTCGGAAAGAAATGAAAGATGGCTGCCGCCAATGGCTCAGGCACTGGCTACTCGCACCAGCCGGATTGCATGGGTTTATTTGCATACAATAAAGCTTTTTGTGTTGCTGCGTAACGTTTTCAAGGACTTTCGGAATATTTACAACCTCGTTCTGCCAACTACTGTTTGCTGAGGATCCGTTTTAGCGGAATTCTTAAGCTTCCGCTGCATGCCGCCGCGATATTCGGCCAGCCATCGCAAGCTCAGTTAGGGAAAGCAGCCCAATCCCAGACGCCGGCACCACCTTCTTGATCCGGTTATCGATTTTCAGTGCACTGGCTGGGCCCCATAGAATCTCTTTGCAATTGAGCGTGCTCCTCGCCTCTCTTCAGCCAATTAGATAAGAGAAGCCGCTCAGTGCAGGCAATGTTACTCGTTTTGAAAGCAAACAAAAGAAACCTCCTATGAAAGAGGACAGCGTTTGATTGGTCCGTTGATACAAAACTGCGGGTGATCGCCCATTGCTTGCGTCGGCGGTTCCGCAAATTCGACGTCCGGAGATTGGACTAAAAACATATTGGAATAGTTTTACGTTATAAACTCCAATGATACGTTCCGCGTTCTGGTCACACGACATTGTGCACGCAGGACATTGTTTTATAACTTCGGCGAGCTCTGAGCCCAATTCCGCCCACTAAAGGACCTTCCGAAGTTATGGGCCGCGAATTTACGATCTCTTGGTGGCCGGTCACACAACTGGCGCAGCACTTCTGCCCATTGACACTGTGTCATGCCGAGCCGCGTGCGTTTCGATAACACATTGCCCCAAGCTTTATTAGACGCTGTTTAATGCCAATACGGATGCAAAGAGAAAGGAAACCGCTGGTACTTGGGCCATTCTTTTCGGCAGAAGCCAATCAAAGCTTTGCAAAAGTCTTCTGTCGCATGTAATTCTTTAACTTGTTCTATATTTCACATCTCGACCGCTGCGCCGATGCACGCTTCCACGCAGCTAGTGATTTCCGGGATGCAGAGCATTGCCGAGTTGTTGGTGTCTCTCGCAGCGGCGACCTTGAAAGTGCATCCGCGGTTAGCAGATTTTTTACAAAGTTGAAAACAAGCACACTCTTCAACCTCATTAGCATCATGCTTAAGCGTTGAACATGTTGCTACAGAGGTCGAAGTAATATTGTCTAACAATGACAGTAGTGGTTTGTGGTCAGTATCAACTTATACTTCTAGACCTTCTAGGTAGGTTTCGTACATCTCCGTAAACCAAGTTAATGCGAGCGCCTTCTTTTCGATCAGCGCACAGCGTGATTCCGTAGGAGGCAGGACTCTAGATGCAAACAATAAACGAAACCATTCCCCGTTCTTCTGCAGCTGCAGGAAAAGCGCCCCGAGTCAATAACCAGAAGCTTCTGCGGAAAGTATCGATATGTACGTAGGAATATACTCGGTCATGTATTTGCTGGAAGATAACAAGTCTTTTTTGCTACTGAGAGCAGCTTCCTTTGCTTCGTCCCATTTCTATTCGCGACCCTTTTGAAGTAGCTGACGGAATCTGGCGCTCTTTCCAGAGAGGTTGGGAAGAAACCGAGTCAGATGATTCGGCATGCCCTCCCCCACCCCCTGCCCTAAAAAGACTGAAAATCGGCGAAAATCGGATTTATTGATTGGTGGTAACATGTTTTTAACGGCAGTTACTCTGCACGGTTCGGCCTCTTTGGGGTCATTGCTCATCAGGCAATGAAAAAAACACATTTCACTAACGTCGAAAATACATTTATCTATTTTCAAGGCAACACTCGTCTTTGTCTAAATTTTGTAACGTCATTTCTAAGCTTTCGTCGTGCTCAGCATTTCTTGCCACTTTGGCTAGGATGTAATCTATTAAATTTACCACGCATTTCCTGACAGCGCAGATGCCCGGCATCCTTCTCTGAAAGTGCTCGGGTGCAGGATTAATTAAGTACAGCAGCCGCTGTAAACAGTATTTGCCATAGCGCGTGGTAAAAGTGGTTCTCGTGCTCATCGCATAGTTTGACTTCGTAAACCGGGAGTCGGCGTGTACCTTGGAGTAGCATGCTGCCACGCTAAACCAGCCCGACGCTTTGACTACGGTTGGCAACATACAGCGCTCTCGAACAACACTTCGATTGAACTGGCTTATCTCAAGGCAAATACGAACGTCGCCAGGTGGCTTTTGAACCAGTACCATTCTGGCACACCTCCATTGTGTTGGCTCTTAAACATTTCTTATCATCCCCTGGGCTTCCACTTTGTCTAGCTCTCGCTTTACAGCAACAATCAGTAGAATTTCCCGCCTGCCATTGTCGGCTTTCAACGTAGAAATTCATCCAAATCGATACGCCTTGTAATCTCTACCGCTACAATGCGTAAATTGTTACATGTGCTGGAAGGTAATTAAGAATTCAATTAATGATTTTGCGAAACTTGTTAAACATTTTGATATCTGGTGCTAGTAAGTTGAGCATGAATAATTCCGCTCATGGACAAGGATTATTCTGTCTGCCACAGGCAATTTTGAAATATTCTGGAAAGAAGTGTCACTCCTAATACAATGTCTGTTCTATACAAATGTCTACCAGTCAACAGGCTGATATAGCCCCTGCATGCTCGCCAAGGATGCGCCTCTGTGTTACTGCATGAGAAAAAAGTTTCAAGGCGATTCAATCTCCAGTTGAAATCGATCAAATAAAGTGTCTTCCTGAGTGAATAGGGAGTGAGAATGAGAAGACGCCACTGCCGACTAGTTGAGTCCCGGGTTTAGGAACCTAAAATTGTTTCAGTTTTTCACTGCACTATTCTTAGAATCGGCCCACACTATGGCGTATATTTACGCGGTAATTCCTGCGAAATATTTTTTGGGAGTTTTAGAAGCTATAACATCGATCTGATAGTGAGACCGGCTATGGTGAGGTAAAACCGTACGTGACCTTGTAGTTACTGTATCGGGCTTCTGTACTAGAGTTGCTCTGTTCGAATCCACTCGTTGAACTATTTAATTCTTATATACTTATACACATATGCTGCAGCGAAGAAGAGTGGCCGATGTCTAAGCAGCATCGCCCCCTGCATGAGCTCGTGGTTGCTGCTACTATCTGAACATCTCCGACTGCTACCCCATCACCCGAGTCCCCCTGCAAAAACAAAAGTTCAAGTGGTGGACGAGCTGGAGCTCATCTAATCTGCCTCCTCTTGACGAAACTAGCTCATGCAGCATGTCGCATAGAGTAAGGTAAACTGGACTACGTCGAACGGGTTGCCGAACCGGTTCAGTGGTGCGAAATAGTTCAGGAATCGTTAAAAATGTTGTTTCTCCCACCCAAAATTCAACCGCAACCAAATGTGAGCTGCTGGCACCCAAACACGACCCGAAACACTACATTTTTTTTTCATTCGACACCCTGGTCAAAATAACGTGCTTGAGCACTGCATAAGCTCCATCACAGAACGTGCTCACATCAGTTATATCCTTTCCTGGCATACTCTCAGCATTCCAAGCATTAAGGGCTTCAAAGGAAGCGTCGCATCTGCCAGCGCAAGTAGTCGATACTTTACAAAGAAATATTCCAATTTTTTTCCTCTTTCTGCTTGTGCATCTACCTTTTATCTGACAACTCGAACGAATTTCTTTGAACAGCAAAGAAAATACGCTTTTTTTCACAAATGGCAGCGCTGTTTCTTATCATGGCTAGAGAACCATCTGTGCAGATGGCTGAATTTATACTTACTATCGCAAATTTAATTGCTTCTACTGATCTTTATGATCTTCGATGCGAAGATGAAACCATTTCCTGGAGCTCCCCTAAAGGTATTTTCGCAAGCTAGATATGCTGTCGGTAATGCCCAGTCTTTGTCTAAAACGCAGAGACAGAGCGTTTTTTCTATTGTTTTACCCATCGTTATTTGATGTATTTCAGCAACCATATCTAATACACCATCAAAGTGTATTGCACAACAAATTAATGTAAGTACATCAATCTAAACCTCTATACCAATGACATAAAAAGCGCTCCTGAACAAACTTCTAAACTTCCTTTTTTGATTGCTTGCTGCGCCATGGCGCCGCAACGGAGGAAGAAAGTGGAAAAGCCTAGCAACGTGCCAGAACTCCTCTTGAACATATCAAATGATCGGTGGTATTAAAGAGAATAGTCTTACTGAAGCCTACCTGCTGCTAGCAGCCAGTTCCTATGTTCGCTAAGCTGTGTGATTTTT
Source organism: Dermacentor variabilis (assembly GCF_050947875.1). Classification (NCBI taxonomy): domain Eukaryota; kingdom Metazoa; phylum Arthropoda; class Arachnida; order Ixodida; family Ixodidae; genus Dermacentor; species Dermacentor variabilis. Next base: position 59,965,601 of record NC_134574.1, read on the forward strand.
GTTGTGTTTCCCCAAAAATCGACCAACACATTACGCGATTGAGGAAGCACACTGGTGCTCTGCTGTATATACACAAATTAGAACATACGTGCAGTTAAGGTATGGCATCAAGCTTTCGATAATACTCTTGGTGAAGCCAGATACGATGAATCCATCTTCATTCTTCTGGATGTCGCAGTAGCGCGGAATCTGTAAAGGAGTAAAAAAGAAACGGGCATTAATAGTTAAGAGTTCAGAATGACCAACGAACTATGTGTAAACTGTTGCCCTTATCAGCCTAGATGCACGGTTGCAAAGCAGGATTGTTACCTACAGAAGTTTCCGCGTCTGTCCTCAAATTTTTCACGTTTCGCCTCTTTTCGGCTTCGATAGCTTCGTTTTGAAGATTATTCCGCCTTGCCCAGTATTTGTACTCGTTTTGTATGTATAAGAATTGGCATTGTTTCTTGTTATTTATTATTCGTTGCGCACCCTGCAATAATGCGTTTCATTAGGCGGTGTAGTTTATTTACAGAAATAATTAAAATGGGAAAATGCAGGCGTGGTGCACATAGTTTTCAGATAACGGCGACGAAGTTTAGGTTAACGCCATATCAAAACCTTGTCTGAACGTACGACTTCTTCAAGGAAAAGGTAAAAGAAGAAGAACGAAGCGCGCACAAAATTTAGCGCTCCATCCAGCTTGGCAGTTTCGACTCTTTGCTTAATTGTGGCCGTGCTGTAGTGGTAAACGTCCCTTATGTTTCATCGTACACTTCTACAATTAACCTTAGTATAGACGACGGGCAGCTAGAAATACTGTTTTCTGACGCCTGACAAAGTCATTAAAAATTTTTAGCATTCAAATGAAGTTGGTGTCAACGAAAGCGCAGTTTTAATGGAATTAAAAGAACAAATGAAAATCTGAATGAAAAGAGACATACAGCCTGCGCCTACACCGTAACAAAAATCGTCTATTTATTAAAAGCCACGTTTATGCGTGCATTAGTGTTGTTGGCAACTATAGAACCGGTCTATAATATTTGCCAATGGCGGATGCCAAAGAGTTGTTCCATCTTGAATAGAAGCCATAGCGGAACCTTTCTCCCCCATATTAAGGCATTAGGATGGTTTTGATAACCATTACATCTAAAGAACAGCACCTGTTCATTTAGGGGAGATGCGGGTAGAAAATGATTATTTTTATTGGAAAACAAATTTCTTTTATTTGGTTAGGAAAATTACGCTCCAGTAGTCTGTTTTCGGAACAAAGAATCTTTAAAAAGTCTAAACATTTCAATGAATTCTTCAATAAACAGTCAACAACTACACTGATTGAATGTAACTCCAAAAACGCACTCGAAAATTCGGCACGCCAAAGAAACTTCCAATAAAAACATCGTCTTTGGTTCACTCTTGAGGAGTACGCACCCTGCGAAGTAGCCCATCCTGAAACAAAGAATGCTTCCCGGTGATTCAGCATGCCTCTCGCGCACTCTATTGCACAAAAGGTTATACAGGGCAAGCAATACTGACATGAATATGCCAGTTTTCGTCGTAGCTGTCGAGAAACAACGGTGCTGGGGAATTAGTGCAATGTTTTGTGCTGCACATCGGCTGTGTGACCAGTTTCATAGGTGTATGTATTTCGCAGTCCAGAACTAGAGGACGAGGATTACAACTTGTAGCGGAGGATAATTACAAGTTTCGCAGGGCGTACAAATTGTCCTTAACGAGATGTGGTGTAGTTAAGCGAAATGATTCGTTGTCGTATTTGTGAAAACTGCTTGACAGCACAAATGAATCGTAAATGTAAAACGTGATGATAGGCAAGAAACATGGCCTCGGATGCGTCTGGAATAAGGTTATTGGGAGAAAATAACGTCGAAAGAATTGGCACGTTGCATCGGCTCGTTGTCTTTCGGCTTAGGCAATGCGATACATGTCGCTTTAATACGTGATTTATAAACATTGAAGTCGTCGCGGGTTGTGCGCTTAGGTGCAATTATTCAAGCCAGCCTTAAGCGGAAACATTAACCTTGGTGTCCTATCTAAAGACATTGGAAAGGAGAAATCGTTTTAAAGCGAAGCTTACTGTTTCTCACTGATTCCTCCGTGAGCGCCGAAAACGCACTGCAAGAAAGCCAACTTATAGATCCGCGTAGAACATTACAGTTTCCATGCGCAGTTCCAGGCCAGCGTGGACTGGCTGGTCGGTCAGAGCCTGATAACGGCGCGAAGCGACGAGCTCAGCAAGAGTAACGCATGCACACAATGTTCACTGGGAGCGCAAGTTCCATGCGCTAGGCATGACACCACCCCTGTCGCGATTAACTGAGCTTCCCTGCTTATTGGAGAGAGCAAGTGTACGTGAACACGTCTCAAGATCTAAAAGAAAATTGAAGCCCCTTTCTTAAGGAAGAATGGTTCAACGCCGCGCTACGCAGACAAACTCTATATATCTGCATTGCATTACACGTGTCACACAATGCATTCCCGACCGTCACTACGGGTAGGCTGCAGGTGCAGCGCACGGTTGAAGAAGAGGCTGTCATACGCGAACCCAAGCGCGGGCACGATCAAGCCCATACGGCCGATCCCGTGTATCGGTAACGGCATGCAGAAGCCATGTAGGAGACGCTTGTGCTGTCGAGGTGCCTACTGGCTTTGTGATCATCAGCTTGTACATCAGACCGAACACGTCTCGTTGTGACGCGGAAACGTTCCTGGCAGAAATGATGAAGACCTTAAAGCCATATAGTACGCCAGTCCTTTTGTGCTGTGACATTAACATTGGTGCGGCGAAAGAGCACGGTAAATGGATCGACAGTTTCATACTAGATCGCTACTCGTAGGTGCCTGACCCCTGTCATTACTCTTCCTGCAACAGGGGATAATACTCGTTGATGGCCTACACCATGCCGCAGATGGTCAAGCACTCCTGAGCCGTCTACGCTCCCGGCCAGCAACACACCTGGGATGGCTGTTTGGCCTCTATAATGAAGTCATACGGGACACGCCTGCAAACGCTGTACAGCCTCGCCCACCACATTGACCACCAATCCCTATATCGACGGAGCTGCCAGGTGTCCCGAAGAACCGTTCCCCAACACGTGCCCTACAGCAGACGGCAGCGTCTCTCTTCCAAGAGAGACTTGGGGATTCCCTTTACATCTTCGTTGATGGATCCGTGATACCGGAGACGGGCTCATCCACAGCAGTCTGCGTTGCACCGGCCCTACAATAGAGCAAGCTGTGCCGTCTCCCGGGACATGCAAGCTCTACCGCAGCAGAGCAAGGAGGACTCCAGCTTGCTGTGGACCTACTGGCACAGGAGCTACCAGCAAACCCGGCAGCCATCTTCTGCTACTCCAAGGTGGCGCTACTCTGCCTGCAGTACCCTGACAGGGCTAGCGTTGGGGTTGCGCGGCTCTCTTCAAGATTGACGGCACCTCAGGACGCAGGATGCTCGCTATCCCTGCATTGGCTACCGGCACACATGGGGATCCCAGGCAATGAAGAGGCGGACACTCTTGCTAAAAGTGCCCACCACTCAAGCGTCCCCCTCAGCCCTGTTGTAACGGTTGTAGACTTCTCGAGGCACCGGCCACCGGCTGCGCCGGCACATCATCGCCTGCCACGCGGACAAACGGGTATCCCTGGGCCGGCATCCACGGCCTCTTCCACAGCACAGCCTCCCACGAATGGATGCCTCGTTGCTGCTCCGACTGCGAGTTGGCTGCTACTGGACTGCAGCCCGCCGGCACCGCCTTGGGAAAGCCACCTCGCCAGCCTGTGCCTCCTGTGTTAAACGAGATACACTGGAGCACTTTCTGCTGGCCTGCCCTGCTCACCTGCAGCACCGCGGCCTACTTCTGGAGGAGTTCCACCACCTGGGGCTCCCATGTTAACGGCAGGAAGATATCCTCTTCCTCTGTCGTAGTCAGCTAACAGCCTTCCTATGTGTGGTCCAGTACCTTGACTTGTCGGTGCTCTCGGCAATACTATAGCAAATATCTACGAAGACGGATGGCCCAAAGGCCATCCCATCACCTCGGGCTTCCTAACCCACCACTACTTCGCTTCTTCTGGGCCACCTCCCATACGGTCTACCTCCAGCCTACTCCTCCGGTCGAAGCCACTGGGCCCTCCCGGCCGGGCTGCTGTGATGCTGCTAGGACGACCCTCTACCTTTCTCCCTCCTACCCTCTCTCTCTTTTAATCCCTACTCCGCTACCCTGCTGGCGCTGAGCCGGGCTCCTGCATGGGCTGCAGAAGATAGTGTCAGCCTTTCCTCCTTCCCCACAAGAACCACTTCTCGCAGAAACCGAAGACGTTACAGAAACTCGCGACGCAACACCGTTCCTGCATTGATCTCACGTTTGCCAGCCGGCTGTGTCACGCTACGATGGCAAACCCTCTGATCGTCGACCACAGCGATCAGATGCGGTGCAAGTGTACAGTCATCCTTGAAAGTGTGAGTGTGTGCGTGTAATCAACGGCTGCATGATCGAAAATAAAGGTTCTGCAAGTTAAGGAACTATGTTTTCATTAACTGTAGCGTTAAAAAATTCAATCCTAAACAAACAATAATATCACATATCCATAGCATCGGGTCGCTCAGCATTTCTTGGTTTCCATGCAGCGTCACTGGCTTCGGACTTCGATTCAGTTTTGGTTGAGGGAAATCTTCGCGTTTAACAATCTTTCTTTAGGAAAAGTACATTGATTTTTCCTCTGCAACCACTGCATAAAATTTGATGAGGTTTGTTGAATTTGAAAGAAAAAGTTAGGACCCAGCAACTGTTGGCAGCCAATGTTTTATTTATGCCGTCAATTTTTTTCATAAAGATTGTGAATGATTGCAGATTTTGCGAAAACGAAACTATCAAGTTTACAACGCCTTAATTTAGCAATGAAATATGAAATCAGAATATTGTAAATTGGCTGAAATATTAAGTTTATAGCGGTAAAAACTTGTTTCTTATACATGGCTTTTTATTGTAGCATTTTATGCGAGGAGGACTTTATTCGAAACCCTTGTACACAGTGTAAAAAATTAATGTAAGATCTAAAATAACATGGCATATTTGTCTAGTTCGGATTATCTACCGGATGCAGTTTACGGAACTACGACATCTGTTCTGAGCGCGGAGCTCCAAAGTTATAAACTTCACGCTTCTATTTTCTTCCAGTGTTTGGAAATTCGTTTTAAGAAATTCAAACCCTAATTCAAGGTTCACCTTGCAGCGCTCATCGCAATACAACTTTTTCTCCCAAATTCAACAAATTTCATTGAAATCGGCCCAGTAGTCATCTCAGAAAAGAGTATCTGCGTTTTACATGTATTTTAATAGCCGTCGTCGGAGTTGGGTCACAGGTAAAGTGTATAATAACTGCACCGGCGCGTTTTCAGCTTATTTTCGACAGTCTTGAATTTTTAGCGGCGTGCACAGTGCCCAACAATTGATACGCGATGCTCGAACCGCACGGCGGTTGGCGCTTTTTCGTCATCGGAGAGCGCTGGGTGATTCCAAGCGGACCATATTAAGCCTTGATTTGTCACAAAGACTGTCTTTGAATGCGAAAACATTAAAGGTCTCGTGAGGCAGAACAGCCGGCGTCGTCCGCACCGAGTTGCAGTAAAAGTCATCAGCGTCTTGTATATTTGTTGTGTTGTATTTGGGTTGAGCTGTATTAAAATGGATTAACGTGAAATAAGGTATATTAGGGCAGATTAAGGTATGTTAAGATGCGATAACGTGGATTAATGTAGACCGAGGCGGATTAGCTTAGATTAGGGTGGTTTAGGGGGCTTTCGCGTTCACATCACTTCAGGGTACATAAATGACTGTCAAATATTATCGTACACCACAGTGCACCAGCTCAGTGTCCACTCAGCGGTGGCGCAATATTCGCCGGCAGTCATATGCATTTCAGATGCTGAGCATTAGACATAGCGTGACCATATTAGTCCTGAGCACCGGGCTCCGAAAATCACGTCTTTTTTCTTGTACTATAAGGCTTAGCTTTTGGCGAAGGTCAACAGTGGTCTCGCTGTTGCCTCAAGACCTCGCTATTTAAGTTCGTGTAACATTACAGTTCACTGTTGTGTCATAGTTACTTAAGTTGGAATTTTAAAATTTTTTTTCAGAAGAAATTATTCCTAGCTTTATAGAAGCTTGACTATAGATATGTCACTATATTGTTAGCCTCTGAGCATAATATCATTGTTCGAAGCATTGAAACAATACTTTGCCTTAAATGAAAAGGTCTTACGTATGCAACATGTACCAATAATTCATTGTAGACAAAATTACGCAATCTGAACGTTTTCTCCTCTGTAGGTTAGCACACCGACCAGCAGTGCCTTGAATGTGTTGAGCATTAAATGCTCTTTGCTTGCATTGCATAACTCTAACGCAAATGTTGATCGGAGATTAGTAGCTGGGTATGTAGACAAAGCTGGAGATATGATACTGTTAACTCGACCAAAATTACATGTGTAATAAAGGGATCTGGAACTCCACTTTGTCGAACCCACAGACCTCGCGCCTGTTGACGACATTCCAGATGTAGTCAGAGTAACAGTGCTGTCAGCAGACCGGCACCCACTTGAAGCTGAGTCATCATCAGCAATGGTCATCAGCTGCAATGCACCTTCAACATAAGTAATTTTGCTGGGGGCTGTGGTTTCTAATGTGAGCTTTGATCCTACCTGTTCTTGGCGTCTATTCCATCTTGAGGAGTTGTAGTGTTAGGAGAGGCTGCACGGAGAGGTCGCATGAGTTGTTACATACATATTATTTTAAAAGCTACTCTTGGTACAATTCTTATGGGAACAGGAGCATCATTAGGCTGTGGCATTTGAACAAGTTGGAAAACAGGTCAATTGCATTATGCCCTACTTTGCTTGCAAGTGTTGCTGAGCTGAGTACTTTGCTGAGCTGAGTACCCCTGAATTATCTGTAATGACGTGGACTTTCTGCTCACTTTTACGTCACACCTACTGACGCTCTGTTTGCACACTGAAGGGCATGACCCTTTAATGAGTAATATCAGAATGTTTGATAGCTTTACTGGTCACGAAACTTCTTCGCCGTCATATGGGAGGGCTTCCAGGAGTGGAAGAGAAGCTTAGGATTGCAATTGTCTTGCTTAATTCGCTGGCAAAAAGCAGCACATAAAATGTGAAGGTGAATTACTACAGATTGTTCTAGGTGCAATGCAGTTGAAAGTGGCGGGACTCGTGCTGCGAACGCGATGTAAGCTCACAAATAATACTAGAATAGGGGGACCATCATTATTATTTCTAAATCAAGCACAGTGACATGTGCTACATAATTAGTAGGAAGGTTGTTGCGCTTCGTATAATTTTGTGAGCTTGGGCTAATTATTATTATTGTTATTATTTGATGTGAAAAGGTACATACACAAAGTAGGAAAGGGAAAATTAATAGAGGACTGTAGTGAGAACAACATGCTCAGTTTCGGTGAGTTGTAACTGAAGTGTTTCATAACTATAACGCAAGAGAATGGACTGGAACATGCCGTTACAGGGACAATAAAGAGAAAATGATTTCTTATGCATTAGTATATCACCGTTACAAAATGCCAAGAACAGCCCTCTTTGCGCGAGAAAACGCTTGGTAGAACAGAAAACTGGTAAGAACAAAATGATGGGTGGCGTCGCCTGCTTGAAGTTCCCGCATCAGCCCACTGTTGCGTCATAAATTTTTGCTACATCTGCTAGCGCCTAGGAAATTATTTAGTGGTAAGGATTGACTACATCGTTTGATCAAGGTTCCAAAAAGAGAATGTGGCAAATTTAGCAAATTCTTCCTACACCAATGCCACTGAAATGCGGAAATAACATTGTAATTTGTGAGGTCACACTGACGTAGCGGCGTGTGGGTCTCGGCACGAAGGTGAAAATGTAATTTTTACCTTCATTTCTTTTTCTAATAATTAACCTAATATTGCGACATTACCGACAACAGAGTTCTGAATAACTACATTATAATTATAAGTGGATTTATTGTTTCGCTTTGGTGTCATTTTAATGAGTTGCAGGATGTCCCGATTGCAGTGCCCTTGCCACCTTTTATTGCAAAGTCTTGGTTCCCCTTAGAAATAGTTTTTATTTCTCCTAGTGGGATGCCATTTTAAAGTGAATGAGGTATTTTACTAAACTCTAATTGGCATCCTTATCGCAGTTTTTTCATGACCGTCCACTTTGTAGTCCCGAAGAATGTGGCTGACAATACTTAATTCCGTGAACCTCAAGCTCCTCCCGCATGAAGGCAAATTGCAACATTCATTTCGAATCGTAGAGTTGATTTATAAAAATATGATACATTTCTGAGTAAACAAAGTGACCAATTTTTAGTAATGGCTTTCCTTCACTATGTTGAACTAAAAAGTTGTTTAGCATTTACACAATGCTACTAATGGCTTCACAATCTTTTTCATATGCTTAGTTCTTGAACGTGTCATTCTAAGTGCACCAAAAAAGATACGTTGGGCTATGTGGGGTTTAGAAAATAAATGTAAAGATATAGTTCAATCAGAGGTAACACCAGAACTTTTTCATTGGAGCCGTTTTTGATAATTTTTACTGCCAGGAAAGAACATGAGAATTTTGCGCAGTCCTTTGACCGTTTCTGATGATTAATGCAAACACAGATTTTCATTTTCAAAGGTCGCCCTGTTTATGAAGAACAAACGGCTGTGTCGTCGCTAATTGTGCATGAAGGTGCAAGCTTATTAAGAATTTTTTTAATGGAAGGTCTCCTAAACCCCGCTGGAACCATGAAATGAGTTGAATATTGGAAATAATTTTCCAGTGATATAAAAATCTTGGAAGGCTTCTCTTTTGGTGTGAACTTAGCTCCTACTGAGCTTCAGCACTTACTTCTCACGCTATGCTCTTGCAATAAATGTGAGGAGCATTTTTTGCTCTATGCTGCGAAAATACCCTTTCTTCGGTTATACAGATTATTGGAATAATGCTGGGTTGTGGCAAGCTTGCCTACTGTCTAGAATGTTTGCAGTTAAGGCTTCATAACTGCATTATACATGCTTGCATAAGCATATCAATCACTGTAATAGTGCTGTCACAAACGGGGGAACATAAGACCAGTAAGATTTCTGTTATCATTGCAAGACAGGAAGGTTCCGTTCCCGCCGTGTACTGTGTTCTGGCCGCAACCTGGAACAGGCAGAGTTCCTTCATCTCTTAAATTTAAATAATGAGAACTTAGCACTTACACAGTGATTCTTTAGTAAGTCGAATATGCATTACATTTTTTTGTGTGGGGGGGGGGCAAGTAATGTCCACATCTTGGAGTAGAGTAGCTTAAAACTAGAATTACATTTTCTGCCGCAGGCAATTCCTAAACATTTTGAAGTCAACTGGTCAATGGCAAGTGGTTTAACCAGTTACCTTCATCCAAAAAGATCATGTACTCGTGACGCCTGCGGCGAAAAAGGATGTTCCACATCCGCCGCCAAGGTTTGGGAGTGGTGGCGCTGGCTAACACTCGCAGGGTTCTAGTAGGGAACATAAATACTCAGGAAAGTGGATGGAAAAACGGCACCACGGTAGCTCGATTGGTAGAGCATCGCACGAGTAATGCGAAGACATGAGATCGTTCCCCGCATGCGGCAATTTCTTTTTCGATACCCTTTCGTTTCCATTAATTTATCATTTCTTTCATTCATTTAGCAAGTACAAGTGATTTCCCTTTCTTGGTCCTTGGTGTCAATGTTATTTGGCTACTCATGATATGCTTAAAAAATTGGGCGCCTAGGTTGACCCCTTTCTTGGTAATTGCTTAGCGAGGGTTCCGAATCCGGCTGCATTGATGCCTTCGGGTAGCATGCGTAGGTTTATTGACCAGTTGCCTTTACCCAAAAAGATCGCGTCCTCATGACGCCTGCGTTAGAAAAGATCTTCCACATCGCCGCCAAGGTTTGTGATTTGTGGCGCTGGCTAACACTCCCAGGGTTCTAGTAGGAAACATAAATGCCCAGGAAAGTGGATGAGAAAACGGGGCGCCATTGTAGCGCAATTGGTTGAGGATCGCACGCGTGATGCGAAAATGTGGGATTGTTCCCCACCTATGGCAAGTTATTTTTTCATCCAATTTCATTTCCATTAATTCATCGTTTGGTTAATTCATTAACAAAGTACAATTCCTCATTTGTGGTTCGTGTGTCAATGTTTGTTAGCTTCATATATATATATATATATATATATATATATATATATATATATATATATATATATATATATATATATATATATATATATATATATATTCTCACGTGGTAGTGACGTTAGGGTGCAGCGGTGGCGTAGAGGTAGAACACCAGCCTGGAGTGCGAGAGGTCCGTGGTTCGAATACCGGTGCCGCGCAATTTTCCATCGGATTAAAAAAATCCACGTGTTGACAAAATTACATAGACAAGCCTGGAGTGCGGCCTGATCCCGGTGACCAGCACCGGTAACGTACTCCCGCACCAGAGCAGGATTGGCCACCATGGTGCAGTACTTCGCCACAACCTCCCATATGAACACAACAATCAAACCCCGGCCCTCAGTCCCCAGCAGCTGCGAAGCCACTGACCACGGCAGCGGTAAGAATTGCGACGCAGCAGAGGGTGCTAAAAATCCCTGGCTGCGGACAGGCCGCCATTGGAATATGAACCTGGCAACGTGCAACGCTAGAACGTTATCTATTGAGGCCAGTGTAGCAGTGCTATTAAAGGGCAGTAAATGGGATATAATAGGGCTAAGTGAAGTTCGGAGGCGAAAAGAAGCATATACAGCGCTAAAACGCGGGCACGTCCTGTGCTACCGGGGCTTAGCGGAGAGACGAGAACTAAGAGTCGGATTCCTGATTAATAAGAATATAGCTGGTGACATACAGGAATTCTATAGCATAAATAAAAGGGGGGCAGGTCTTGTTGTTCAACGTAATAAGAGGTACAAAATAAAGGTTGTACAGGTCTACGCCCCTACATCCAGTCATGATGACCAGGAAGTCGAAAGCTTCTATGAAGACGTGGAATCGCCGTTGGGTAGAGTGAAAACAAAACACAATATACTGGTGGGCGACTTCCATGCCAAGGTAGACAAGAAGCAGGCTGGAGACAAGGTGGTGGGGGAATATGGTATAGGCACTAGGAATAGCGGGGGAGAGTTACTAGTAGAGTTTGCAGAACAGGAAAATATGCGGATAATGAATACCTTCTTCCGCAAATGGGATAGCCGACAGTGGACGGGGAGGAGCCCGAACGGCGAGACTAGAAATGAAATAGACTTCATACTTCATACTCAACAGCGGATGTGATTAAGAAGTTTGCAGGGACAACATGGCCGCAAATAGTACATGACCGGGGTAGTTGGAAAAGTATGGGAGAGGTCTTTGCCCTGCAGTGGGCGTAACCAGGCTAATGATGATGATGAGTGACATTAAAGAACACAGTTGCAATACTGTGAAAGACAAAACTAGCTTTTATTGGGCGAAATTGTGCCATCAAAAGAGGCTACACTCAAAAAACAATGATAGCGGCGAACACAGTCGGCGATTGTCGAAAATCTGCTCAGCGGGTCAAGCGCGTCGGCTTTACATACAGCAGTCGCCGAATGTTCCAGACTAATCGCTGGGACCCGCGTGTCTTCCACAAAGTTCTACACCATTCGCGTCACGCGATGAAATCAGATAACACAATGTTCGGCGACAACAGACAGCGGATAGAAGCATCGACAATATTTCAGAAACTTCCGATACGTGCAGGCGCGTCCTGCGCTGTGCGATAACATTTGTTAGGCGGTGAAACGTGTCGCCCGATAAGGACAACCAATTACACGTGTCAATATAGTGTAGCGAGAGGAAAAGGTGAGCAGTCAGTACCAAGCGAACGGCCATTTACTGTTCATTTCTGCAGCAGCTACCACACATACTTCTTCATCCTCCGCTTCTAGCATAACCTGCGCGTGCCATTATCCCTCCGTCCACAAAAAAAAAACACAAAGAAGAGAGGCTGCTTTCCCATATGACAAGACGAAAATTATGCCCCCCCCCTCGCCAGAAGCAACGTAGCGGAGGTGCTAAATGCCACAAGGACAAAATAAAAGAAATGGGAAAGACAACGGACGTGACGACAGGGGCCACACCACAAAGTTTGTGGATGAGGGTCAGCGCGAGTGATACGACTTCATCCTGGTAACGGGAACAATGTCTGAGGAACGTGGTGTACGGGAGTGGTGCGAAGTTTCGGCTGGAATAACTTCGTAGTTGACAGTACTTAGATGATGGAAAACTACGTGGGGTCCAAAGTACCGGCGCAATAATTTTTCTGAGCGGCCTCGTTCATGTTCGGCGACAACAGACAGCGGATAGAAGCATCGACAACATTTCAGAAACTTCCGATACGTGCAGGCGCGTCCTGCGCTGTGCGATAACATTTGTTAGGCGGTGAAACGTGTCGCCCGATAAGGACAACCAATTACACGTGTCAATATAGTGTAGGGGTCCAAACCCGTACGATATCTCCCGGATTTCTCGATGGCGTATATTTTATCGACGAGCATCTTGACGTTGCCGGGATAGAATTCGTTGCCGTGCAAGGTGCCGCGCTGCTTCGGAACACTAAGTAAAGGCATCTGTATCTTGTGTGGTAGGTAGAGACAAAGTTGGTAGGAGCGTCACGTCGAGCATAGTGACGTCGCGTCCGTAGACCAGGCGAAAAGGAGGAAACCCGCTGGTTTATTGAAGCGCAATGTTATACGTCAATTTCACATACGGGGCCAGTTCGTCCCAATTTTATGACCCGTGGCGACATACATGGAAAGCTTATCCGCAATCGTTTTGTTGAGACCGTTAACCCGTTGGTCTGCGGGTGATACGCAGTTGCCGTACGGTGCGTTGTTCCACTCAACTGCAGAATATCACCGACCAACTGGGCGGTAAAGGCCGTACCACGGCCTGTGATGACGACAGCGGCAGCGCCATGTGGAAGAAGGATATTTTTAAAGGAAGTTGGCTACATCTGAAGCAGTGACTCGCTGAACGGCTTCTATTTCGCAGTATCGAGTGAGGTAATCGGTGGCGATAATGATCCAGCAGTTATCAGCCAAAGGCTTGGGAAACGGGCCAAGTAAATCCATCTCGACTTGTTCAAAAGGTGAGCAAGGAGGTCGTTCAGGCTGAAGCAGACCGGCTGGTTTCCGTGGTGGAACTTTGCAACGCTGGCAATCTCGACAATTTGTGACGTACTGCTTCACAGATTGTGCGAGTTTTCATCAGTAGTACTTCTGCTTCATCCTTGCCAGAGTACGCGGGAAACCAAGATGTCCGGACATTGGTTCGTTTTGGCATGCACGTAGAACGTCGTTGCGGAGAGCAACGGGAACAACAAGCAGGAAAGCGGTTGCCGTATGGTGAAAGTTCCGCTTGTATAGGATGTCGCCGCGTAGACACAAAGAAGACAAGCCACGCGCGAAGCGCCGCGGGGGTTGTGGGCCGCTTTGTTCAATGTATTCAATTAAGGGCTGGAGCTCGGAATCTTAGGGCTGCTGTTGAGCTAGGTTTAAAGGCAGAAGAGTACAAAGAAAACCAGAGTCGTCGTCAGTGTCTAGTGGTGAGGGTTCGAAGGGGGCGCGGGAGAGACAGTCGGCGTCCGTGTGTTTCCGGCCAGACTTATAGACGATGGTCACATCAAATTCCTGCAACCGAAGGCTTCATCTTGCAAAAGATCCTGAGCGATCCTTGAGATTCGCCAGCCAGCAGAGAGAGTGGTTGTCGCGGAAGGGTCGTCCGTACAAGCATGGGCGGAACTTCTGAATAGCCCATACAACTGCCATACATACCTTTTCAGTTGCTGAGCAGTTTTTTTCAGCAGCAGACAACGTTCGGCTGGCACACGCAATCACGCGTTCAACACCAGCTTGAAACTGTACGAGTGTCGCTCCGAGACCAACGTTACTAGCACCAGTATGCACTTCTGTGTTGGAACGACAGAAAGCGGAGCTAGTTGGTAAGGATTCATTATGCAAAAAAGACGACAGTGGTGAAGAAGCGTTCGTGTTGCCACTTCTCTACTCTTGTGTCCTGTCTGCACGCCTAACTTCTTTTTTGCATTCTGTGGTGGCCTCGGTGTCGAAGTGACCAAGGATCGGTGGCGTCTGTAGACGTCACTTAGGGTCGTGGAAGGTGTCAGATTATGCCGGACCCCAAACAAATGTGGCGTCGTTCTTGATGAGTCGTTGCAAAGGTTCGGCAATCTCACGAAAATTGGGCACAAAACGGCGGTAATACGCAGAAAACCCTAAAAATCGGCGGACATCGTGCTCTGCCTTCAGTATCGGGAACAGAGCAACTGCCATGGCCTTGTCAGGGTCAGGGCGTGCATCGGTGCTGCTGACATTATGACCTAGAAATTGAAGCTCCTCGTAGCAAAATTGACATTTTTCGGGCTTCAGAGACAGGCCGGCGGTGCGGATGGCTTGAAGAACCGCCTCAAGCCGCTGGATGTGTTGTTCAAACGTGGGGGAAAAAGCAACGACATCGTCTAACTAGACTAAACAAGAGTTCCACTTCAGGTGAGATCAAACTGTGTCCATCATGCGTTTAAATGTGGCCGGAGCGGAACACAATCCAAAAGGGAGAACCATAAATTAATAGGTACTGTCGGGTGTTATAAACGCCGTTTCCCTGGTCGCGTTCGTCAACTTCAATCTGCCAGTACCCACTACGCAGATTCATTGAAGAGAAGTAATGGGCATGTCGCAGGTGATCCAAAGAGTTGTCAATCCGAGGAAAAGGTTAAACATCTTTTTTCCCGATGTTGTTCAGTTTGCGACAATCGACACAGATTCGTAGTGAACCGTCTTTCTTTTTAACTAATACAACAGGGGAAGCCCAAGGACTGGTGGATGGTTGAATGACATCATCGTGTAGTATTTGTTTAACTTGATGACGAATAGCATCCTGTTCTGTCTGCGACATGCGCTAAGCGTGTTGGGGAACAGGTTGGACGGTCGGTCCAGTGAAGATTCTGTGTTTGGTTAAAGGAGTCTGTTTGACCTTTAACGTGGTGGCGAAATAGTCACTAAATGACGATATCAGAGTTAGGAGCCTCTCCTTCTTGTGTTGGTCTAGCTGTGGGTTTACGTTGATGCGACTGGTCAAGTCCACATCGCTGGGTTCTGGAATCGAGATTGTAGTTACCGAAGCACGGGCGTTTCACTCGGCCACCATTTCAACGTAGGCCATGGTGATCTGCCTCGCAATGTGCTTGAATCCACCACTGAAGTTGGTAACTAGGATAGTGGTTTTCCTATATTCGAGCTCTGCGAGACCTCGTGCGAGGCCGACTTCTCCATGCAGCAAAATGGTCAGGTTACCTTCGGCGATGCCTATTCTTAGTCTGTCTTGGGGCATTCAACCAGGACGAAGATGCTACTTCGAGGCGGTAACGTCACGCAGTCATCGACCACGCGTAAAGCCGCGCGGTAATGTTGATCCTCCGCACTCGAATCCAAAGAAATATAGTTAGAAAAAGTCACGAACAAGTTACGCAGGTTAATGATCGCCCCATATTCTTTGAGAAAATATATGCCCAGTATAGTCAGCCGAGAACACTCGGACACCACAGCGAAAGACGCTACGAGAGTAGAAGTAAAAATTGCAACTCTGGCGGTGCATCGTCCAATGGGTAACACGAGGTGTCCTCCAGCCGTAATAAGACGTGGGCCGTGCGAGGTTGCCAGCACCTTCCGTAGCCGAGTGGCCAGTGAGGCACTCATAACCGAGTAATCACCTCCCGTGTCGACAAGTGCAGCTGCCGGATAACCGTCGATGGAAGCAGTAATACCAGCGGAAGTTCGTTTGGCCGTTTCGAATGAAGGCGTCAGCGGTACGTCGCGAGGGGATGGCGTCGGCGGATGATATTTGATGGTTCGCAAGACAGCGGCCTCACCCGCGGACGTCGCCATTTTCAGTTTCTCCGGCGCGGGCTTCCACGGTTGACTCCAGCGGAATCAAAGACGGGACGAGCGTGGTTTGGCGACGCGTAACGACGAGGTGACGGCAGCCGTGACTGTCTTCGCGGCGTGGCAGCAGGAAGCTGGTTACTTTCTAAGTATTCCTCGATTTCGTGCGGCCGTTCGCCATAGCGCGCACAACGGGCACAACAATTCTCAAACCACACCATCAATGTTCTTTTGAGGAAAATAATACTGCTGCATTATCTTTATCGTGTCGAAATCCTTCATTGACCCTCTCAACGAACCAGAACTCACTTGGTGTTCACGTCGACGGTGTCGCTTTGACGACGTGAATAGATACTGGAACGCAGGTGGCCATAATGTGTTACATCCTTCGTCGTTGACTGAGGAAGGTTCTCCCGCTTTTTTCTTCTCGAGCCGCACGCGTGACCGATGGCAGCACTGTTGACGTCACTGGAACGTGTACTTCCGGTATAAGTGTCGCCGACCGCCCCGTTTCTGTTCTTGTTACAGTGCTGTCCCCATATCCCTATGACCGAATTGTTGGACTCGACTTTCTGACGGCGCATTCAGCTTTGATCGACTGTTCTGCCGGTGCCTTTTGCCTTGTACTTCCTCTACTCGCATTCGTGCCGAACTGCCCAACAACCTTAGTATGACCGCTTTCGTCCATTAGCCACCTAAAGCCTTGATTTTCGTTGATTAGCTATCATTTTTTTTTCGTGCACGATGGTGATTACGTCGCCACACCTCTTCCTGATCTTCTATTGATGCGCAATATCACTGTGCCCCCCTCCATTGTCACCGTCGCTGATAGCTGGACATGCCTCCCCGCCGTAAATTTTGGCCTGACTAAGGAAGTTCTACCCAAAGGCAGGTTGCAACGCTCCGTGCTATCGGAGGTGACCACGTCATGACGTTTTCCGTAGACGACTGCTCCGATTCTTCACCATATCCACAGGATTCTATTTGCCCTGACGCAACATTTCGTCCCATGATTGCTGCGGACCTATTGCCTGAACAAACAGCAGCTCTGTGTCGCCTTTTCGTTTACTACCAGGACATATACGACCTTTGCAATGGCCAATTGGTCCACACTTCAATTGTTAAGCATCGCTTAAATACTGGCGATGCCAGTCCTATTCATCGCCAGCTATATCGAGTTTCTTCTTCAGTGCGCAAAGTTATTCAAGATGAAGTTAACAAGATGCTTGCCAAAGGCATTGCTGAACTTTCGTCGAGCCCTTGGGCGTCGCCAGTGGGGCTTCGTAAAAAGAAAGATGAGACATGGCATTTCTGCGTAGACTATCGCCATCTAAACCGCATTACCAAGAAAGACGTCTGACCCTTGCCTCGCATTGATGGCGCCGTCGATTGTCTCCATGGTGCCAAGTACTTTTCATCAATAGACCTGCGGTCCGGTTATTGACAGATTTCTGTGGACGAAAAGTACCAAGAGAACACTGCGCTCGTCACTCTTGGGGCCGTATAATGGAAACTATTCAATATGTTTTATTCCAATCTCCTGGCGTCAAATTTGCGTAACCGCTGACACAAGCATCGGGCGGTCACCCGCAGGGTTGTCTGAACAAACCAATCAAGTGCCGCCCTCGTTTAAAGGCGATCACCTTTTTGCTTGAAAAACGAATAACATCGCCTGCACTGAGCGGCGTGTCTTATCTAATTGGCTGACAAGAGAGGAGGAGCATGCTCAAGCGGAGAGGGATTCGATGGCGCCGAGCCACTGCACTGGATATCGATAACCGGATGAAGAGGGTGGTGCCGGCGCCTGCGATTGTCCCGCTTTCTCTAACTTAGTTTGCGGTGGCTCGTCGACAATCACGACGGCATGCAACGGAAGCTTAAGAATCACGTTAAAACGGATCCTCAGCAAAGAAGAGTTGGCAGAACGAGGTCGTAAACGCACCAAAAGTTTTCGAAAACGTTGCACGGCCACGCAAGAAGTTTTATTACACTTAAATAAACCAATTGTCTCCGGCAGGGGTGAGTAGCCAGTGTCGGAGCGATCGGTGGCAGCCATCTTTTACTCCTTTCGGAACGGGGCAGCCTGCGCCTATACAGAAGAAAATTCAGTTTCGTTCGCCATATTAATGCATCCTTAACGCGTACGCGTAACTTTGACTGCGGTAAGTTTTTGCCGTTATGTGACGTCGCGTGAGAGCCAGGTGAAGTCAGTTCAACCCGAAAACATTTGACCAACTGCCGAGGGCGAATGGCAAAAAAGCGTTGAATCAGAAATAACTATTTTTGTATGGTTCCATCAGATCATAGATAATCAGTGTGTACACGTCATATGAGATGGGCAGCTATCGCCGTTTTTGTGACGTCGTGTGACAGACGGGTCAAGTGGGGGTGGTCCAAAAAAGTTTTTGACCAATCGCGGTGGTAGGCTGATTGCAGAATTAGAAAATAAAAGTTTGCAATTGTTTTACGTTATAGCGTCCCTGATAGCCTCTATCAATTCAAAGTTATGCCATTCGGTCTCCGCAACGCCCCAGCAACGCTCGAACGTCTGATGGACTCTGCTTCAAGGGTTCAAATGATAACCTGTCTCTGCTACCTAGACGACGTTCTTGTAGTTTCGCCTACATTTGAGACACAGCTTGAGCGCTTATCAGCTGTTCTTCAAGTCTTCCGCGAGGCTGGGCTCCCACTAAATTCCTCAGAGTGTCTCGTCGGTCATCGGTAGATTACAGTGCTGGGCCAGCTCGTCGAAGCTTCCGGTATTCAACCAGACCCGGAGAAAATTCGTGCTGTCACGTCTTTACCTCTACCTCAGTCTGTCAAAGACGTCCGAAGTTTTGTAGGACTGTACTCGCACTTCCGACGCTTCGTTAAAGACTTAGCAGTGATTGCCCTACCTCTTACTGATCTGGAGGACGTGCCATTTATGTGCGGCCCCGTTCATACTGCCGCGTCTGCCCACCTCACCAACATTCTCACCACGCCACCTATACTAGCCCCGTTTGACCCGTCCTCTCCTACAGAGGTGCGTATCGATGCCAGCGGTCACGGTATCGGAGCTATCTTAGCCCAGCGCCAACAGGATCAAGAGTGCGTTATCGCACACCCTAGCCGCCATCTCACAGCAGCGGAGCTGAACTATTCGATTACACATTGTGAATGCCTGGCTCTCGTCTGGGTGGTTTGCAAATTCCACCCGTACTTGTATGACACGCATTTCTCTCTAATCGCGGAACACCCCGCGCTCTGCTGGCTGTCCTCACTCAAGGATCCTACAGGCCGGCTTCATCGCTGCGCTCTGCGGCTACAAGAATATTCATGTGCAGTAGTGTACAAGCCGGGCCTATTACATCAAGACGCAGACTGTTTATCACGTGATCAGTGGACGAACGACCCGCCGACCCTGACCCCGATACCAACGCGTGCATTTTCTGTTTCTCAGCTTCTGCACGTTGCCGACGAGCAACGCCGCGATGCCACTTTGGGCGCCATTATTGAGGGCTTGAATCTTCGCCTTCTGATTCGTCCCTTCACCTGTTTGTGCTCCGGGATGGTGTATTATACAGCCACAATGTACGCCCCGACGGCCCTGCCCTGCTCCTCGCCATTACTCAGCACCTCCGGTCAGCTGTTCTCCAGGAACTTGACGATTTACCAACGGCAGGTGACCTTGGCGTCTCCTGCACCCACGACC
Organism: Dermacentor variabilis; assembly: GCF_050947875.1. Lineage (NCBI taxonomy): Eukaryota > Metazoa > Arthropoda > Arachnida > Ixodida > Ixodidae > Dermacentor > Dermacentor variabilis. Next base: position 59,985,277 of record NC_134574.1, read on the forward strand.
GGATTCGCCGACGCTTTTTTTGACAAGGCCTTGCCCGCTCCGTCTGGAAAAGCGTTGCGGCTAGGGGAAAATGCCAGCGCCAAAAAACACCATCAACACTCCCTGCCGGGTGCCTTCAACCATAAGATATTCCTTCGGAGCCGTTCTTTCGCGTTGGCTTAGACTTACTTGGCCCTTGCCCTCTATCCACGTCTAGCAAGAAGCAGGATTACGCCACGTGATTACGCCACAGATTACGCCACGCGCAACGCCATCACCAAAGCGCTCTCACCAATCTGCACCACAATATCGCCGATTTTCTTCTACGCGACGTGATTCTGCAGCATTCACGCGGGCGCCCTGACGAAGACAACGCATGGTCTCTGGCTTTTGAGGAGTCGGCTGAACTTGCCAACGCTGCATTATCCTTTGTAAATATACTTTGTAAATAGTCTCCAGTCTTAATCCTTCGTTCGCGTAAGAATGCTTCCCAACATGATCGCCTCATTCCAGTGATTGTTCTTACTTGCACGCTCGTACAGCGGTAGCCAGTCCTCGATGTCAAGGCTTCCAGTCCCGGAGAATGTACCAGGGCCTTTTAGGTGAGCCAGGACGACCGTTATCGTTGCAATTGCGTCGGTGCGCGCCAACCTCTCTTCCGCCATCGTGGAGAAAGACAAGCGCCAGCCACTGCGGAGCTCCGTTGTACCATGAGGGTACCCCACATTTCCCGCCAGAAGTGCCACGGGGATTAGACTTGCGAAAAGGTATAGGGATTTCTATTTACAAAATATATACAGAGAGAGAGAGACGGGTGCACGCTAGATGGGAGAACTACAACACGAGCGCTAATCTGCTCGTCGTTTTCACTGTCTTTCTGGCGCGTTCCATGCTCGACAGGATGCGTGCTTCAGTGCGCGGGAATAGCATGTAACAATTAAGCCGCAAGTGATAGAAGGGCAAGCAGAATGATAAAGCCGCAGTACGTTAGTGGATTAGTTGGTTTTTGGAATGGCTGAGATGTGGATGTGTCATGTACCAATTGGAACCTTTTAGGCTGCCAGACTCCCTTTATAGTTTGGTGGCACTGGTCATGTTAACCCGAAGCAAAACGTAGCCCTGTACGATGCTTTCGCTCGCGTCGGTGCCACAATCTATGTCGCCATTTTTATCGGACAGTGAACAGGACCACACCCTTTCCGCGAGCACCACCCCTACTACGCAACCGTCACCGCCATCTGAGGCTTCAGATTCTGGTACGATACCTTCAAGCATTCATCCTTGCAACTCAGATTTCACTCGCCGTCTTCCTGCACCCGACCTTCCGGCTCTCCTGGACGCTTGAAGCACGCCTGGACCACAGATTGTTTCCGTTGACAACTGTTTAGTACAGCGTCTGCCTTGCGCAGAGAGTCAGATCAGCGACCTCAACCCACATGTTTCAAACTTCGCGTCGCCTCCTTTCACTGATCGAGTTCCACCTGTATCGACACCCCATTCTGCCTTTCCCAATCATGCCATGCAAAAATCTCAGGCACCCTTCCTAAATGCACCTACCTTTCACGCTCCCATGTGGTGGTCTGCTTTTCGTAAGCAGCTTTCGTCTCTCGCTGCTCTCAAGTCTTCGTCACCTCACCAAAAAATTACCGACGATTACGTTACTTCCTAATGCGAAATTTGAGCGCAGCAAATAAGCTGTTTCACCTTTTCGATAGATTGAGGCAAAGAAATCGAGCAACACATGTATGCGCTATCACAGAATATTTTTTTATTTTTCACACGTATTCCTTTAACAAAGACTCCACTAACAGTTCTTGACAGTCATGAAGGAAGCTTTGTGGTCGGAGAAATAGACTGATATATGTTCGACTTGGTACACCAATGCTTGATTCTCAAAGACGAGATCTATACAAGTGCCTCGCGAGGTTGTCACAGCCGTGGGACGCGTTACGAGCGAGAGGAACGGGATGTTCTCCCGCATAAGTGTTAGGAAATTGCTGTTTGTCTTTATGTCAAGCCGCCACCGATCTGGCTCTCTGATTGCCACCGCACAGGGCGAACGGCAGCGGCAATTTCGGCTCGGGCGGTGCACATATACAGATCCGCCGCCACCGATCTGGCTCTCTGATTGCCACCGCACAGGGGTTGCATTGGAGGAGGAGCGAAGAAAGGAATTAAGTTCGAGCCGGCGGTTTGACAACCGGAGACTCGCAGGAAGAGGGGGGAGGGGGGCGGCGTGTACACCCAGCGGAAAACGATGGGGGCAGAAGCGCGCGTAGCAAGCGGACAACACGCTAAAGGGAGGAGGGAAGAGATAGCAGCGACTGACTGATGCCGCTGACGCCGATAGTGAGTCAACCCCAGCTGCGGAGTTGGTTTCAGGGACAACGCCGCCGATGCCGACACAAACAATATGATACCCTCGCTTCCGCAGCGCTAAGAACCAGGTCTAGCCGTGGGAAGGTGGTCACGTATTCGTCGACGTGCCGGGGCCTACGTGAAATAACCGGCGCGTCGGCAACTGAAGAGCACCCTATCCGCCACACAAGAACGGGGGGGGGGACCCTTTCCTCCTCTTTCTGCATGGCGGCGACGGTGTTCTATGCAGTCACGTTATCTTGACTCTCTAGCGGCGTCAGCGGCATCCAGCGGTATGAGTCGGTCGCTGCTAGCGCTGGGGTGATGAAAGGGGGGCGGAGCTGGTTACTAGGCCGACGACAACGCCGACGACGACGCGAAACCCAGGAACGGACGCCAAAGAGCTGCGCTCTAAAACTGAAGGCCTCGTGGCTCAGCTTCGTTTTGCTGCCACTGAATTGTCGAGTTGCTGCCGGGATTTAACCGTTGCAATCTACGGAATCCTTGTTTCGGCACTTGAGTCCTGCTATGGTGATGTCCATATTCAGTGCTTACATCTTACGGAATGACAGCACATAGAACAAGGTCACTACAGTCTGCAGCAGCTCACTGCTCATGTCGAGTCCCTGTCGTTAAAGGCCCTGCCTGGTTTTCCCAACTCCACCTCCGACTTCAATGCTACCAAAGCCTTCATCGACGCCATCACTAACCTGAACCTTCAGCGCTTCGTTCACCTCGCCCGTCCGTCTACAGTTCGCGCTGCCTTAGCTCAAACCTCGCAGGCTCTAATAATGGAACGCTCCAATGTGCACGATCGCCCTTTCCCAAGTCAACAAGCGTCAGCAGACCAAGCAAGTCACTCTGACGCATACCATCAGCGCTCCCAAATCATGTACTCATATCAATGCGATGAGATCGTCCATTGCAGTCGAGACTGTGTGCGTCGTACCTGTTTGTCAGAAAACTTCATCGCGGGCCACCGATGGAAGGGTCGCGCCTAAGTTTTCAAGGCCACCTCCTGTCACTGGGCCAGTGTACAGGGATTACCACGGTACAAGTTCAGCTAAGCGAGCAATCGAAAAACGTTGAGGCCCTAGTGGAAACTAGTGCAGCTTTTAATTTCCTGACATCATATATGTTCCCCGTTCATTGTCATCTGAAGACGGCTACGCTTGCACCAGCCGACCTCGTCGTAGCTGACGAAACTGGACTACCATCCCTTTGATCAATCTCAATAACTTTGACTGCTTTCGGAAAAAGTGTAAGTGTTCCATTCATTGTGGTAGAAAACCTCTGCGCACCCTTATTTTTGGCCGCAACTGGTGCTCAACACTGGGCGTACGCATGGATATTGAGCACGTCGTGTGCATAACAGCATTGCTCCCTGATGTTCCGACACGTGAACCGGCAGTCAACACAGTCGCAAATAACGTGATGTCCTTGTGTGTGCGCTCCATCTTAAGTTGGCCAGCCACGCGACCGCTGGAGCGCGTTCCTTATTGAGAAATGGAACTTCGTCGTTGCATAAGAATTCATCTTACTATTGTACGAGAGCACTCGCCCTCTCAATATGCATATAGGCTCGGCCACTACCACCGTTTCTTTTCCTGTGCTGCCAACATCTATGGTAACTATACGCTTGTCTTCTGCTGCGTGGGTTCGTTGTGCCATGGACGCATGCTTAAATGCGGATGTCTGTTGACTGCACTATCTCCTCGCGACCGAGCAATGAATATGCCGTCCCACGCTCTATACTTCGCTCGTCTTCTGCATTTGCTCTTCTAGTGTTCGACCTATCAGGCAGGCCACTATGCCTACACTCTAGAAATGTGTTAGCGTCCAGGGCATCCTTTCAGCCCTGCACCGTCTTCGCAACCCTGCAGCACCATACTTCTCCTGAGACTGGCGATGACTAAGTCGATTGGACAGTGATATATTTCGGCCTAAACCTAACGTCATCCGGGAAGTCCGATATCGAAACACTGCTGATGAAATTTCGAAGGTGCTTGGCGTTATCACCGAGAGAACTTAGTTGCCTATTCTTGTTCGCCACAATATCAACACTTGATCCCACGCACACGCTCGGCACAACCCTCTTCGTTGTTGTGCTTTTGAACGCGCTGAAATAATAACTCAAGTGGAAGATACATCTCGCTCGTGCAGTCCTTTTTCGCCGCAGTAGTTCTCATAAGAAAGAAGGATGTAGCTGCGCGATTTTTCGTACAGTATGGCCGCCTAAACAACATTACCAGGTCGAATGTATATGCTCTACCCTGCCTTGACTGCGTTTCTGTTCGGTTTCGCGGAGCCAGATTTTTCACTACACTCGACCTCCTCTCCGGCACCTGGCAGATGAGATTCGACGAGAATGACGTGGAAAGACTGAAGTCTGTACCATCTTAGCGGCCTTCCTTTTGGGCTCTCAAATGCTCCTGCAACGTTCCAAAGGCTATTGGACCGGGTCCTTGGATACTTGACGTGGTCCATGGCGTTGGTGTATTTGGATGACATCATCGTTTACACTCCCATCTCTTGGAAACAAGAACGGCGTTTGGAGCTAGCTCGTCTTGCGCGCTACAGATGCTGTTGAGCTCAGCATAAAGCCTTCAAAGTGTTTCTTCTGCTGTACAGAAGTTGCCTACTTGGGTCGTGCTGGGAGTGCCCACGGCATCAGCCTTGACCCTTCGTAGCTAGAAGCTTTAACAAGCAGTCCCCCTCCCACAATGGTCAAACAAGTAAAACGTCCTTTGGCTTCGCCTCCTACTTTCACGACTTCATTCCTGACTTTGCCGCTCGCGCTGTATTCCTCAATCAACTTCTGAAGAAAAATCAGCAGAGCATTGAGTTCCTGGCCAGAAATCAGCCTTCCAAAACATTAGGGCAACCCTGACGATTCCACCGACCACCGCACACTATTAGGAGGACGCCCCCCTAGTATCCTTCACAATGACGCCAGTGGTCTTGGCATTGCGGCGGTTCTTCTGCAATCCGACTCCAAACGAAACGAGGAGCCCGTTTCCTGTGCCCGTCGCCGCCTCAGTGATCGCGAGAGTTGGTGCCGCGCTTCACAACTTGAGTGGCTCGCGCTAGTCTGTGCCAGCGAGAAGTTACTTCTTTACGTCTATGACAATAATTTTACTATTATAATTGATAAACTCCACTGCGCTTGCTCCTAACAAGAAAAAAACTAAATGCCAAACTTTCACGGTGGGCCCTCAAACTTCAGGACTACACCTTCACGGTTGGTTATGGTAGTTGCCCTTGTCACGAAAACGTCGACTAGCTTTCACGCAAACATGTTGTTACTACCTTCTCTGCGCCGACACTTGCAATACTCCACACCCGAGCCCCACAGTCAAAGAATATCGAAATATGCGACATCGTCCGGTGCCCCTCTCGTGATAGCAGTACACCTAAGCGCCGGCTCTAAGGACTAATCAGCTTATACAGTCCAATGTGGTATCATTTATCATTTATGTACAGCAAGTAAATCGTACATACCTGTAGTGCATGCGGCCATGCCACCATGTATATATTTGGTGTGTCGCGACGCCTATTTGTCAAGTTCGTAATGTCGTCACAAATACGGCACCTGTGCCCTTACCATCAATCGCCCATTGTAACGAACAGTTAGATATCGTGGGCATTGGTCACATGGACCCGTTTTGTGGCAGAAAGCATGACAACTAATTTCTAATTGTGGCCACTGACTACCTCAGTGGGTAGAAGTTCTAGCCGTCCCTGATTTTGCACTGCCTTGTATTCCGATGTAGCACGCAGAAGTTGCTGATTTCTGACGGTGGTACGACATTTAGGTCGCGTGCCTCCAATGCTTTCGTGCATAAACATGGAATGCGAGATGCTGCAGCGTCCCCTGAACATCCACAAACAAATCAACAGGCCAAACGCGCCAACCGTACCATAAAAGACATCATGTTTTCCTATGTCTATCCTGGACACTACAGCCTATACTACCGCCTACAGTTTCTTTACATAGGCACGCATCTTCTATGGTTTGCCAAAAAGGCACATTTTAAAAAAGGTGCTAATTTACACCGTTAGGATGTCGTCTCTTTAACAAGCCTATTTACATCCATTTGGTTCTAATTGCTTTTGCTGAGTCCTTAAATTATAGGTTTTTGTTAGACTTTCCCCTTTACAAATCGCCTACAACCACTACTGACCTACAGTTCTCTATAGTTGGTGAAGGCAACTATTAATAAATGAACACGATGCTGGTGTTCACTGGGGGAGAATGTCACTTTAGCAGCATGTGAATTCATATCCCATGATATCACTACAGTCGGCTGTCGTTCTCGGAAGTGCTCAGGCGAAAGATTTGCTTGCTGCCTATGAGAAGCTGACAGATGAAGAGCTGGTATTTCGATGCATTTGCAGCCAAACATCAGCACTTAGTTGCTGTTTCACAAAGCAAAATTTTGTTCACGGACTATAGTCGGCTGTCGTTTTCGCAAGTACTCAGGCGAAAGCTTTGCTTCCAGCATTTGAGAAGCTGACAGATGAATAACTGTTATTTCGATGCATTCGCAGCCAAACATGAGCATTTAGTTGCGGTTTCACAAAGCAAAATTTTGTTCACGCACTCTTCTGGAAATAGCCACATCTATTATCATAAAAGGCTTTTCCAAAGGGCACAAATATTTGTAGTAGGTTCTGTAGGACGTGGGCCCCTTCCTGAATTGGGACTTGGGCCTCCTGAGTATACAGATAGATAAAAAAAAATTAGTGTGTCTAGAAAACTGTTAGCTGAGGCTAAATCTCGTCGTTACAGGTTAGCAAAAAAAAAAGCCTAGTTGGAGTAGGAAGCTCGCAAGCATTAATTGAGAGGCAGAGCTTTCCGACCGGCTTCCGGATCTGTAGGTCCGAAAGCCAGCCCTGTAGGTGCAGTATTGGCGTCCAAGATGCATGTCATTCTAACAGCGTTTCAAGATGCTGACAGTACGTCCGACTTATTTAAGAACAGTTACAGCGCTGATATTTTTTTCCAATACACCATTAGGCATTTAGTTTTATGTGAACGGCTGCTTTTGTCTCTCCAACAAGTATTTTATTTTATTTCTGTGATACCGGTGGTTCCTACAACCTGTAGTCTTTGCTACCCGCAGTGCAATGCCTGTTACGGCTGTGCCCACAATTACACGCGCGGTGAAACATATGCTATGCTAGGCTATTGATTAATATTAATATAGGGGGCACGACATCGTTTTAGACATGGAGCATTCACCGATGCTTCTGTTCCAGGTGCACCTACTTCTGCTGGCCCTGCCTTTGTCTACCGCATCATGTACTACTCAGGAAGCAGTCAGCACGCCAGCAACTAACCGCTCCATGGAATGCCCGCCATCGCCAAAGTTGGGATTCATTCCGGCCTGCTGCTGGCAACCAGGGTTATCAAGACGACATGCCGGCACTATCAGCACGGGATACGCAGCTTATAAGCAATCATTCGGCGCCGCCCGGCTGGGGCACGACATCGTTTTAGACATGGAGCATTCACCGATGCTTCTGTTCCAGGTGCACCTACTTCTGCTGGCCCTGCCTTTGTCTACCGCATCATGTACTACTCAGGAAGCAGTCAGCACGCCAGCAACTAACCGCTCCATGGAATGCCCGCCATCGCCAAAGTTGGGATTCATTCCGGCCTGCTGCTGGCAACCAGGATTATCAAGACGACATGCCGGCACTATCAGCACGGGATACGCAGCTTATAAGCAATCATTCGGCGCCGCCCGGCTGGGGCACGACATCGTTTTAGACATGGAGCATTCACCGATGCTTCTGTTCCAGGTGCACCTACTTCTGCTGGCCCTGCCTTTGTCTACCGCATCATGTACTACTCAGGAAGCAGTCAGCACGCCAGCAACTAACCGCTCCATGGAATGCCCGCCATCGCCAAAGTTGGGATTCATTCCGGCCTGCTGCTGGCAACCAGGGTTATCAAGACGACATGCCGGCACTATCAGCACGGGATACGCAGCTTATAAGCAATCATTCGGCGCCGCCCGGCTGGGGCACGACATCGTTTTAGACATGGAGCATTCACCGATGCTTCTGTTCCAGGTGCACCTACTTCTGCTGGCCCTGCCTTTGTCTACCGCATCATGTACTACTCAGGAAGCAGTCAGCACGCCAGCAACTAACCGCTCCATGGAATGCCCGCCATCGCCAAAGTTGGGATTCATTCCGGCCTGCTGCTGGCAACCAGGGTTATCAAGACGACATGCCGGCACTATCAGCACGGGATACGCAGCTTATAAGCAATCATTCGGCGCCGCCCGGCTGGGGCACGACATCGTTTTAGACATGGAGCATTCACCGATGCTTCTGTTCCAGGTGCACCTACTTCTGCTGGCCCTGCCTTTGTCTACCGCATCATGTACTACTCAGGAAGCAGTCAGCACGCCAGCAACTAACCGCTCCATGGAATGCCCGCCATCGCCAAAGTTGGGATTCATTCCGGCCTGCTGCTGGCAACCAGGGTTATCAAGACGACATGCCGGCACTATCAGCACGGGATACGCAGCTTATAAGCAATCATTCGGCGCCGCCCGGCTGGGGCACGACATCGTTTTAGACATGGAGCATTCACCGATGCTTCTGTTCCAGGTGCACCTACTTCTGCTGGCCCTGCCTTTGTCTACCGCATCATGTACTACTCAGGAAGCAGTCAGCACGCCAGCAACTAACCGCTCCATGGAATGCCCGCCATCGCCAAAGTTGGGATTCATTCCGGCCTGCTGCTGGCAACCAGGATTATCAAGACGACATGCCGGCACTATCAGCACGGGATACGCAGCTTATAAGCAATCATTCGGCGCCGCCCGGCTGGGGCACGACATCGTTTTAGACATGGAGCATTCACCGATGCTTCTGTTCCAGGTGCACCTACTTCTGCTGGCCCTGCCTTTGTCTACCGCATCATGTACTACTCAGGAAGCAGTCAGCACGCCAGCAACTAACCGCTCCATGGAATGCCCGCCATCGCCAAAGTTGGGATTCATTCCGGCCTGCTGCTGGCAACCAGGATTATCAAGACGACATGCCGGCACTATCAGCACGGGATACGCAGCTTATAAGCAATCATTCGGCGCCGCCCGGCTGGGGCACGACATCGTTTTAGACATGGAGCATTCACCGATGCTTCTGTTCCAGGTTAGTTACCTGAATGGTTGTTCTTGCCTGAAGAGCAGCAATCGCTGTCTTTTTGTGGTGTCGTGCCCCAGCGAGCTGCTACTTGCTATCAAACGCTGTAAGAACTTGTTGTGCTTGTTCATATGTCGGGTACGCTTACTTCTTTCTGGAGACGTCGAATCAAATCCTGGTCCCGTTGACCTAGCTACCATTTTGGAATCGTTGCGACGTATCGAAACCGGTCAAGATGAAATTCGAAATGACCTGCGAGCCCTTAAAAGTTGGCAGGCATCTGTCGACGGCCAACTGAAACAGATATCCGTTAGGCTTCAGACTGTTGAGGGTGATCTCGAATCGATTAAATGTTTTGGCAATTGGTCATCACCCGAGTCTCCTGAAGAATGCCATGCTATCTCGAGGCAGCTTAAAACAATAGAGATGCGTTGCGAGGATGCCGAAAACAGACTTCGGCGGTGTAATTTACTCTTCTTTGGCATCTCTGATGATCGAAACGAATCGTGGCCATCATCTGAATCTAAAGTTATCAAGTTGTGCAGTGAACACCTTGGCATCACCATCGAACCCACCAAAATAGAACGCGCACACCGCCTTGGCCAGTTCAACAGAGAGAAGAACAGGCCAATAATTGCTAAATTTACGTTTTTTAAAGATAAACAAAACGTAATAGAAAATGGCTATAAATTCAAAGGCACGGAATTCGCTGTTCGCGAAGATTTTTCCCTTCAAACACGCATCGCTCGACGCAAGCTCATTGCCTTCGCGAAAATCAAGGGCGTACCGTTGAAGTTAACCCTCGACAAACTGCGAGTAGATAACACTACTTACAGGTATGACTCGCTGTCCGATACCGTGGTACCAATTTCGCGATAGCTAGAAGTTAACCCGATAACATGCGCGTCTGACAACCCCTCTGCTGCGCAACATACACACATCGAGCCTTCGTACCTAGCTTTATCATTTACTAACATTCGTAGTATAATTTCTAAACGCACTGAAATCGTATCGTACTTGGAAAATAGCAACTGTGATATTATGGCACTAACGGAAACTTGGCTCTGTGACGGCGTGAATGACAGCGAAGTTTTTCCTGATACGGAGGACTATGTCATTTATCGCTGAGACAGACATAATCGAAGGGGAGGTGGTGTCTTGCTGGCAATAAAGAAGCACATCACTTCGTTTATAGTACCGATACCCTCCGCTATTGAGATAGTGTGGGTTTGTATAACATCGACACTATCAAAGTCACTTTACGGAGTGTGTTACAGGCCTCCTGACAGCACTGATAACTTCGTTTCTAACTTGCGTGAGAACCTTACTGCTGTTCGTTCTAAATTCCCTAAAGCTGATATATTCATTCTTGGCGATTTTAATTTCCCGGACATAGATTGGCCTAACTTAAGAGGCAATTCGCGTGCATCTAATGACTTTGTCCAGCTCATCCTTGATTTTTCTTTTGAGCAACTAGTTTTCCAACCAACGCGCATTACTAACGTCTTAGATCTTGTTCTAACAACAGCACCTAATAGAGTTAGCGCCATTTCAATCACTGATGGGTTCAGTGACCACTCGTTATTAGAATTTACAGTTCGCACACCTTCATGTACACGTAATCTAACAACAAAACGAATATTTGACTATAAAAGAGCAGACTATAATGCCATTAACCGAGATTTACAAAGCTTTTCATCTAGATTTATCGCAACATTTTCTCAACGATCAGTCAACAAAAATTGGTGCCTGTTTAAAGAACAACTACTAGGTTTAGCAAATAAATACATACTTCAGATCTCATTTCGCACCAACTGCTCCAAACCATGGTTTAATAAAACTTTGAATGCGTTAAAAAACAAAAAGAAACGTTTATACAGGGCAGCCAAAAGTGTCAACACGTTAGGTTCGTGGAATAAACATAAAGCCTGCGAAAAAGCCTACTGCAGTTCCCTTCGTCGTGCAAAGCATAAATTCTTTTCCGATGACCTTCAGTCACTGATAAAAAATAATCCTAAGAAATTCTGGAAAACGATATCTCCTTCAAACAGCACTGACACTCCCACACTCGTGGATAGCACTGGTCTTCCCATACCGCGAGAGCACTGCGCATCTGTATTTAACAACTACTTTCTTTCCACGTTCACAAAGGAAGACCATTCCAATATGCCAAAGATGGCAGACTCTGATTACCAATATATGACTCCTATTACCGTAACAGCCGCTGGAATCGCTACTTCGATTAACAATCTCAAATTATCGAGTAGTTCCGGATTTGATGGCATCAACACGAAAATCTTAAAGAATACAGTAGTCCCTTCCAGTACAATCCTTAGTCATATATTTCAGCAGTCCCTGTCAACAGGGGAGCTGCCGAATGATTGGAAAGTTGGCAAAATCATACCCATTTTCAAGTCAGGTGACAAGAGCGATGTGAGCAATTACCGTCCTATATCACTAACCAGCGTTCCCTGCAAGTTACTCGAACACATAATTTTTAGTAATGTCGTTCATCACTTAGAATGTAATAACTTCTTTTTTAAACATCAGCATGGATTCAGAAAAGGCCTTTCATGTGAGACACAACTAATTGAATTCACTACGGATCTTTTTCAAAATATGGACGACAATGCTCAGACTGACTCAATATTCATCGACTTCTCTAAAGCATTTGATCGCGTGGCTCACTGTCGCCTCATTTCTAAACTCTCATGCTTAAACCTTGACCAACTAACAATTTCTTGGATAAGAAACTTTTTGTCTTTTCGAAAGCAGTCCACTGTCATTGACCAGTACTCTTCCCCTTTCAGTAACGTAACATCAGGCGTACCTCAGGGAAGTGTCCTTGGACCCTTACTCTTTCTAATCTTCATCAATGACTTGCCATTTAACATTACATCCAGTGTTCGACTATTCGCAGATGACTGCGTTATCTACCGTCAAATCCGCTCCCCCGCTGATCATATTGCTCTTCAACGTGACCTTCAATGTGTCACTAACTGGTGTTTGGATTGGCAAATGACCCTAAACACTAGCAAATGCAAACTGATGACATTTACTCGCAAAAAGTCCTACTCCATTTTCAGTTACTCACTTGACAATAGTATCGTCGATCGCACATCTTCATACAAGTACCTTGGAATTATTCTAACACCTAGCCTTTCATGGTCATCCCACATTGAGAAAATAATGGCTAAAGCATCGCGCACTCTCGGATATTTAAAACGTAACCTTCGCAGCGCTCCTTCCCTCACAAGAAAGATAGCCTACCAAACATTAGTGCAACCGCAGCTCGAATTCGCAGCTTCTATATGGTCACCTCATCAGGCATATCTAATCCATCTTCTCGAGTCGATCCAAAACCGTGCTGCACGTTTCATTGCCAGAGATTATAGCCCATTTTCCAGCGTAACTAACATCAAGCTGTCGTTGTCGCTTTCATCTTTGGAATCGCGCAGGAATATAGCATTACTTTGTCTTCTGCACAAAATCATGCATAATGTACACCCATCTACTTTACCACTCGTTCGTCCCTCCCGCACATCTAGACGCCTGCATAATCATCTCAGTTTCCAACGCATCTTCGGTCACACCAATGCATTCAACTGCTCAGCTTTGCCACGTGCGATTGTACTGTGGAATGGTCTTCCTGATAACCTCGCTGACATTAATGACCCATTAACCTTCAGACAAAAAATCACTGCATATTTGGCTAGTACTTAGCTAAAAAACAAGTATCTGTTCAGTTTTGTTACTTTTAACTTCATTGTTATTTATTTATGTAAGCATTTGCTCTAAGGTTGTTTGCTTACTGTATACTGAAAGCTAACACCTGTTCGTTTACCTTTCTTGCTTTTTATCTTTGTTTACTTCGCGTTCATTGTTTATTATTTGATCCTCGTTTTGTTCATACTTATGTAACAAAAACTATGTTTTTGCTCCGCATTTGTTATTTTGTTATCTGTACCGCCCCCCTCACGCAATACTCCTTCTGGAGCCTGTGAGGTATATGAAATAAAATAAAATAATTTATAGTGAATTACTTCATGGGCCCCTGCTCAGCAAAAAGCCATGTGCGGCAGATAGCGGGTTAGCATGCTGAGGAGCGATATAATAAGCGTAGCCGAAGTACTCCTCCAAAGTAGCACACAAGGTTCCTTTTTATTTATTTTTATTCTGGCTTATTTTACGGTGTCTCCAGGCATATATAAAACACACTGCTGACCTTAATAAGTTAAACATCTCTTTACCAAATACCTTGCACATTTTGGATAATAAAACGAATAGGCTAAAACGTGTTCTGTCAACTGTTTTGGTGAATTCACTGTGCTACATGATTTAGAAGCTCTACACTTTATTTTCACGCAACGGTGATTAATTACATTGGGATGTTGAGAACAGCAAGTTTCCCAAACCACCAACCTAATCCTACAGCATAGGAAAGTGCATAGTGGACCACTTCACCTGTGCGCGCAGCGTGCCATTCGCGAACGATGATTGTACAAAGAATTGATATCGAGTGCAAATTTGCGCTAGAGCAGTGAGGGGAGCACAGAAACCTGGAAGATGATAGTTACAAGGGTTCATTGTCTAAAAACACTCCTGAAAGTTCGATAAAATGGTTCAGACGTTAATGGCTTAGTCTATATTAACGGAAATATACGCGAACGAATCGAGAACTGGCAATAGCCAACGTAACAATATTAATTCTTGCGTGTTCGAATAAACATGCAGTCAGCGCATCCTTCCTAGAAAGCCACGACAGAATGGCTGAACTTGAGAACATCGATACATCTTCATCGTTTTTTAACATAGAAGTTGCACACTTACTTGTATGACACCCACTCTCAAGTGGCAAGTCATCGTGAGATTGCTGGAAATGGTGAATCTTAAGGTTCTCTATAGTTGAGACCTCTGCACAGTTCGCAAATGTACTCGGACAACTTTAGCAGCTCAAATCTTAGATAGGTAACGCAGGAATCACGTGTTTCTAGCTGTCACCTCATTGGTCTCCTTGTATGCCCGTCCCTCGCCAACTCTTTTTCTTGCACTCCTCATGCTGCGTACGAATGGAAAGTAATATTGAAAATACAGCCTCATCTGTGAGGCAAATGATAGCCACCATTGTAAGTCACATCTGCAGCCGACGCATTCATTAACAGTACCGCGTGATCGTCGACAGGCCGGCCAATCAGCGCCTTGAATGAACCAAGGCCATGAGGTCAGCAGCATGAAGAGAGGCCAGCAAGCGACAGGGAAGAGAGTAGCGAGTTCTCGTCTCTTCGCGTCGTTACAAGACCCGACCGGCTAACCAGTCGACGATCGCACCGTACTGCTCAACAAACGGTCGATTGCACAGCGATTGCATATCTTGACTAACGCTAGCCACGCTCTGAAAATTTTTGTTACAGAACTAGGCTCTCAACGCCCCGTTTATTCTGGCTGAATCGACAGTCCCTTGCGGCGGCGTGTCTTCGTTATATTTTCGCTACTGCTTCATTGACTGGCATTCATAAAGAGGCTTCGAATGAAAAGTTCTGCCTTAAAGCGTCGCTGGCAGGTAAACCGTGAATGAGAACGACAACAATTTTTGTTTTCAGATCCAGCTCTGTGCGTCATGTGGCCGCAGCAATATCTACAAAAAGATTGTTAATAATTTGTTATCTCTCCGCAAATCAGTTTATATTATTTAAGTTATACCCTCAGTACAATGTAAACGTCCAGTAAAGAAAACCGAGCTGCAGTGATTGATTGATTGATTGGTGGTTTATTGTTTCATACAGAAAGGGGGGACTGAATAAGAGTATTAGGCGTGGAGAAAATGAAGTGTGGCAAGGGGCACCGTAACTTTCTCACTTCCTTCTGGGCACCTGAACTTCAAGGAACGGTAAAGGGAATGAGTAAGGACCGAGGAAAGCGATTGACGATGATCACGCATAAAAGAAAGAAAGGAGTTTGGAAGGAACAGAAGAAACGAGAAATGGAGTTCTGCGGGCCACATAGCCCTGCTTTTGTGGTAGACATCTCGCACCTTCCTGTGGTGTACTGCACCGTCGCCTAAATAGATTTTTAACACCTTGTCGCGACTTTGCTATCTGAGATAACATTGATCTGCGCAGCCCAGAGCAATACTGCGAATTGATAACATTCAATAGTGTTAATTATTGGTCAATAGTGTTCCAGCTCGTGCTGATGCCTTAGAACAACTCCTTGAAAGTAACCGCTGCCCCGTTTCACAGCCACTTCCTCCCCGAGTGCTTAAATCACCTTACTTACTGCTCAAGCAAAGGCCTCAACCGTGAAGTGCGACAACTAGGAAAATAGTCCACACGAATCAAACCTGTATTTTTGGGAAATACGAGTGTGTATGCAGAGAACTGGAGGGCATACGAGTTGGTTGTTCTCCCATCCTGTGCTGCTAAGCTATGCATTACGATTAACAGCAGTAATATAGAAAGAAGGCACCGACTAGGTAGTTTGCAGGTTAGAAAGAACTGCCGGATAAGTGCCAAGTTCTGGACATTCAAGAATAAAAGTGCAGTTATTTTTGCAACAGCAAAGCGGAACGATGCATCTTACACAATTCGCGATGCTTACTCGACACGTGCCGAAACAGCCCGCCGGAGACTTCTTGGGCATGCCCAAGAAGCTCGGTCCACTTCCGTTAATATTCGTTTCGATAAGCTCGCAGTGAACAACAAATTATTCATTTGCAATTCTGTGACTGACACCATTAGAGAACTAAACTTCTAGTGCTCACCGCAGACTCATTCGTTGTTATCCTGCCCGCTACACGGCCGTATTGACACCAGCCTAAGTCCTAGTATAAGACATTTCATTCCTTCTGGGAAACGTACAACGCCATCTTCCTAAAAAGACGTAACAGAAGCCGTTGTAGATGAGAGTTCCACCAACATTGCAACATAAACAAAGACATGTCTTACTACTGATATAGACACGCAAGAACTTTTGTCCAATGACGTGTCCAACGCCTTCAGGTTAGACAGCATTCGTCGCCGGGGGCGGGAACAGGGTGTTCTCTTACTGATTAAGCCTGTATCTCTCCGCTATAGCAATGAACAATGATCAAGAAATTCTTTACGTTAAAGTGTCTTTTTGTTTATTCTCAAATATTACTATCGCCTGCAACCGTGTGCCCGACTTCGATACATCATTTACGAAACTTACACCACTACTCTTGTATTTGTTTTCTACATTTCCCAAAAGTTACTTCACCCTTTGCGGTAATTTTAACCTTCCTGACATTAAGTTGGATTAAATGAAAGCATTTTCTCATCTATCTAAAGAATTTCTTGATCTTGTTCTAACATTCAACCTCACACAAATGGTGTCCATGACGACTCGCCGTGCTAGTATTGTTTGTTTAGTTTTGATTTCCAACCTCGACGCGGCTCAATCGTTAAAGCTTATTGATGGTCTAAGTTAATACAAGATAGCGTTGTTTGACAACACCATCTCGTCCCTTCAGGTACCCACCGGTCAGCCTTTAGCGAACTATATCCGTAATTATATAACTATATCCGCAATCCAATGCTATTCACAGCGTGTTTACAAGAGGTATCCTAAGACCTGGATCGGGAAGAATTGGGGGTAAAAGTTAATGGAGAATACCTTAGTTACTTGCGATTCTCGGATATTATTGTCTTGCTTAGTAATACAGGGGACCAACTGCAATGCACGCTAACTCACCTGGAGAGGCAAATAGAAGGGTGGGTCTAAAAATTAATCTGCAGAAAACTAAAGTAATGTTTAACAAACTCGGAAGAGAACAGCAGTTTACGATAGGTAGTAAGGCACTAGAAGTGGTAAGGGAATACATCTACTTAGGACAGGTAGTGACCGCGGATCCGGATCATGAGACGGAAATAATCAGAAGAATAAGAATGGGCTGGGGTGCGTTTGGCAGGCGTTTTGGGATCATGAACAGCAGGTTGCTATTATCCCTCAAGAGAAGAGTGTATAACAGCTGTGTTTTACCAGTACTCCCTTACGGGGCAGAAACCTGGAGGCATATGAAAAGGGTTCTACTTAAATTGAGGACGACGCAACGAGCAATGCAAAGATGAATGATAGGTGTAACGTAAGGGATAAGGAAAGAGCGGATTGGGTGAGGGAACAAACACGAGTTAATGACATCTTAGTTGAAATCAAGAAAAAGAAATGGGCATGGGCAGGACGTGTGATGAGGCGAGAAGCTAACCGATGGTCATTAAGGGTTGCGGACTGGATTCCAAGGGAAGGGAAGCTAGCAAGGGGCGGCAGAAAGTTAGGTGGGCGGATGAGACCAAGAAGTTTGCAGGGACAACATGGCCACAATTAGTACATGACCGGGGTAGTTGGAGAAGTATGGGAGAGGCCTTTGCCCTGCAGTGGGCGTAACCAGGCTGATGATGATTATGATGATCCGCAATTACAACCAAGGAGGCTTGTCAAAAATAAATCAGAAATCAGATAATTTTTGTGTCTCTTTAGCTGTTCGCTTCTTTGGGAAGTGCATAGAGCAATTCATTACTTTATAAAGAGAAAATATGGTCTCTTGTCTAGAAATATGTGCCACTTGGCCGTATTCGAGGCGATGTGGATAAACCATGCTTCACGAACTTCCTCAGGAAGCTCGATAACAAAAAAAGCGCCTTTTCGGGTAGGAGCGACTATTCCATATTTTAAAAGTATTTCGCATACCAACACCAATACAATCATTTTCTGGAGCAATTAAAAAAATTTTTCATATCGACCTTCTTGGTATTTTTGTGAAAACCCACACAAATTTTGGAGGCGTCTGCTTGCAAACCACAGTGCTGCTCACAATATAGCTTTGTATCTGCTGATGGAACACCTGTCCTTGTGCGCAGCTCCGATGTTATGAATTCTTATTTCTTTTCTGTTTTCCCCCAAGAACCCGCCTTCAATAGCAGTAACCTTGCTGACTGCACCTCCCGCACGCCTTCAATTGATGTCACATCTGAGGGCATTTTGGCGCCTATGATAATATCAAAGTGTGCAGCACTGTGTAATAATAGGCTAGGTGCGCGAATGGCGGCCGCTAAACATCGAGCAGCAGTGTCCCAACACTGGTGCATGTTTTGGTCACTCTCCGACAGAGGTGGGATGATGTCACGGGCTTACGATGGCTATGTTAGCGCCGCTCACTCCTATCTCAACGCGGCTCGGCGTTTCTTTTTCTGGTGTCAGACGTGCACATGGGAGTGTGATGGGCTGGAAATGTTTTGTTCCCTGCTGCAGAACGGGTGAATGCTGTACAGAGAAATTGTCTCTCTTTTCTTCACCGAAAGACGAAAAACGCTTGAAACTTCGGCGTCGAGCTAACCCAAAGAAGGATCGAGTCCTTCAGCCGAATTATCACGTCTGCGAAAAGCACGTCGAGCCACATGTTGTGTTCAAGACCTTGACAGCGTAGTACAAAGGACACGTCTTGGTGAGTGCTCCGCGAAAGGAATCACTGGCGAGTCAGAAGTCAAGTCAGAAGGACACCTTAAGCAACTCAAAGAGAAGCGAGAAGGCCTAGTTGTTGCTGAAGAGGAAGTTGAAATGTGTTCGATAAATTGGATGAAGCACCGGCAGAGGCAGATTGCATAATTTTTTATTTAGCTGGTTTCATAGGCCGCAAGTACTTGAAAAGCGCAACGTGTGCAAAATGCCGTGTAGGGTTATTGGAAGAAAGCGCACCTCATCATCAGCCGGAAAGCAGCCTTGTTCAGTGTAAAACCATGGGAGGGCTTTTGCACCCAAAGGGAAGTCTTTTTCAATTGCTTCATGCAAGGGAGATAGAATTCCACAAGCATGCAGCTCTCACAAATGCCTATGAATTAACAATGGACAACATGCTTGATAAGTACAAGTTTCAGTTTTCCTGTGCCGATAATGAAGAAGATATGGCTGGCGTACTACACAGTAAAGCAGCCATGATAATGAGGCAATTCTGCAAACAACAGAAATTTGAGGCAAAATATAGGTCGCAGGAGCTGCAAAAGCTGTCGAAGCCTCAGTAGGTGAAAACTCTACGTTTAATTTGCTGAAATAAATGATTGGCGTCATGAACTTACCCGTGGGCGCCAAATGTGTGCCAGTGTCCGGTTTGTTTATGGAACTTTAACGCTTGTACGAATAATTCAGTTTATGGCGTGCACTCTGTACATGTCAAATAATTGTCAATATGCACAAAACATTATTGCTTTTGTGTCCCTGTTTTTAGATGACAGTCGTCAATGTGACTGACTCACGCGGAGCAAATGCCAATAAACCAAGGCTAGTCCATCCTGCACACTAACGTCACAACCACCTCTACCAGAACATTCAACTTCGGTTATTAAAGAATGCGGCCTTCGAATAGTCACATTGTAGAGTTGTTTTGCAGCGCATTACAATTTAACTGCAACCTTATATAGGTTACATTACACGTAAAATTAGTTTTCGCGTGGAGGTTTAATCTCGTTCAACGTAAGAAGCAAAGTCGAACGTTTTATTGACACTTTTCACATCCGTACTGACTGTCGCCCTGCCTCTCTGGTTCAAAACCAAGGCCCTTGTGTCTGCGGCGCAATCTGCCGAGGGTGACGCGGTAGATGCACAAATTTTTTTCCACCTGGTCGGCCTTCGTTCAGCCACCTAGCTTATTCTTACACCGTGGTGTGCATTGCTCTCGGTCCGACTAACATTGCCGCTAAAGCCGTGAAAAGCACTAAGGTACTTACTAGTAAATTTCTACAAATCATCTTTTCGCAGTCTATAACTACCAGTACCATTGATAATGACTGGAAGTTAAGCAAGGTTGTCACGGATATAAAATGCCGTAAAAGAACTGATCCTTCAAAATATTGCCCGATATCATTCACCTCTCTTGCCTGCAAGATTATTGAGCACCTATTCTATTCTCTCGTTGCCTGTCATCTTCAAACTAACTTTCCTTTTCAGTAATTAGCATTGCTTTCTGCCAGGACACGCATGTGAAACTAAACTCTGATTTCACTACTTACCTCTATTTAAACATTGATGCCATTATGCAAACAGACCAAATTTGCCGAGACTTTTTGAGAGCATTTGATCGTGTACCTCATGAAGGACTAACGAGCAAAATAAATAGCTTGTCTCCATCCACTAACTACGCCCTGGATCTAGTGCTTCCCAAGTGGCCGATCACAGTACACAGTAATCGGGAACTGTCGATCTAAAATCACGGAAGTGTATCTGGAGTACTGCAATGTGCAGTCCTCGGACCCCTTTTCTATTAAATTTTCGGTAATGACATCCCATCTGGTATTTGGTCATCCATCCACCTCTGTGACGATGACTGCATGCTGTACCACTGTAAACACTCATATAATCAACAGTTGCTTTTAGAGCATGACCTCACTAGAATACTCTCTCATGTCATGTTCTTTGCACTCTCTTCCTATCGAGCTGGTTCAATCGTACAGCTACGTTAGCGTTACCACCACTAGTAAGCTTACATGGTTAGAACATGTTCCACAGTCTGGTTGCTACAACTAATAAATGAAGCTGATTTCTAGAACCTTGAAAAGATATCCTGGAGGTGCGAAGCGTGGGCTTCAAACGTCCGACTGAAGACCATGCAATGATCCAAGTAGACAAGGGCATCGTACTTAATTCCGTCAATGATTGTATCCACGGTTCGTTGACATGTGAAAGGAGCGTCTTTAATACCAAACAGCATCCATAGGAAATCATAGAAACCCTAACGCATCACAAAAGCTGTATTCTGTATGTCTTCTTGATACGTGGCTCTCTGATAAAAACGAGACTCCAAGTCCATGACTGAAAAGTACTTGCTGCCAGTGAGCGCCTGGAATGCACCTGCAACCCTTGGAAAGGGGTAAAAAATATCTTGAGTCACTGCGTCGAGCCGCCGATAATCGACGCACAAGCGCATTGCCCTGTCTTTCTTCGCCACTAGAACCAGCGGTGAAGCCCAAGGACTCCGAGAAGGCCGGACTATATTGACATCGATGAGGTCCTTGATCAGACTCTTGACGAGGTATCGCTGCGCAGGAGACAATGTGCGAGTTCGTTTGGAGATCGGCTTTGCATCCCAGCGGGAATACAATGTTACTCAACTCTGGAAGAGCCTGCATCCGCACTTGATTGTGCAAAGGAAACAGCATGTTGTGCTAACAACTCTTTCACGACCTGCAGCTCACTTGATGCCAGTTTGGACTGAGTGATGCTGCGCGTCAACTGCATAAGCTGGTGGTATATAAAGGCCCTCATGAGAATGCAGGCATGAAATTTGGACGATCTGTTGAGATTCTTTCACAGAGAGTTCAATGTCCTCTATTGAGCTTGCGTATTCTAAGGCTCCAGTTGTCATCTAAGATGGAAGCAGGATGGCATGAGATGAACAGTTCGTCAGCAAAACCTGGACTACTTCTTCAGATACATCTGTAACTATACGCTCAACAATGACTGAATAGCGGTCCTACAAGAGCTTTGTCTCTGAGATGACCATCACACCATCTTTGTCGCTGGACACGCGATGCCCGTCCACTGGGACTAACTTCCGCGATAACGCTGCCTTGAAGTCGATGGTTCGATCAAAGCAGCGCGTAGCGAGCGACGGCCCTACATAGAAAAGGAATAAACATCGTCGTAACTCACTCCGAACCGTTCTTCGTAGCCCACTCCGAGCCAGCTTCTATTGGGTTCCGGGTGGCGTAAAATGCATCCAGACACAGTGGATGATGATGACAGTGTTCAAGGAAAGGAAGGACGCTTGATTCTGCAACCCGTGAAGGATCACGGCGAAGCGTTGTCAGGGGAGAGGGAGTGGGGAGTGAAAGATGATAGAGAAAGAGCGAGGACGTGGCCTAATAGACTCCACTATGCGCGACAGCTGGCAGTCCTCAGTAAAGTTGCCAGCGTTGTCTATTCCCGTGGAATAGACAATGCTGACAACGCTAAAGTTGCCAGGGTGTCTAATCCCGTAGAACTTATAAACTCCAGCAGGCTTCGCAGCGCAGGGAGCTGTGGACACACCGGGAACAGCAGGTCAGTCTGTGGCCGCTGGAAGGCCGTGGCGTCTGTAGGAGTTGATCACTGTGGAGCGTTCCTGCGCCAAGAATGGGCAGGCACAGAGAAGGTGGTCCAGAGTCTCGGCGCCCCCGCACCTCTTGCAGGCAGGTGACGTGGCACGGCCCTTGGCGTAGAGCCGGGCCGCAGTCCAGGTGCAGCGAATCCGCAAGCGCAGGAGTGTGGAACGGTCTCTTCGGGAGAGTCCGTTCTCTGGAAGCGGCTTCGGGGCCCTGCCACTAACCACTCGGTGGTCCGGGTAAATGGAGGTGAGCAGGCACCGTAGCCGATGTCTTGTGTAGTCCGAAGCCGCTACCACTTTGGTAACCGGGACTACATCATCATGGGCAGCTATGGCGTAGGTGTCCGCCTCGTCGTTACCGGCTACTCCGACATGTGACGGCAGCCAGTGGAAAGATATTGGCATTCCGGCGGCGGCTACAGCCGTTAACTTAAGCGCTGGGTTGGAGTCACACACCACCGCCACGGGCTGCCGGGGAGGGTGCTCAGCAAGGAGGTCGGCTGCCAGGTGCAGCCCCGCCAGCTCAGCTGCAGTAGAGCTTGCTGCAAACGGGAGCCTACACTGCCTGCGACAGGCGAGAGTTGGAACTGTGCATGCCGCTGCTTTCGACCCGATGGGGAGAACTGAATCATCCGTGAACACCAGCAGGTGTCCTTCCAACTCCTCCTTCCACAGGTAGTTGGGGAACGGTCTCTTCATAGATGCGACACAGGCTACCCATACGTGAAGCCGACTGGCTGCGGAGCCGGCCTAGGAGAGCCTGGCCGTCTGGTACGCGATGTAGCCTGTCAATATCCCTCAGTCTCCGTTCCAACATGAGCAGTGACAGTGGCTATTCGCCGGCCTCAGCCAGTGTTGCGGCGATCTTGGCGAGCCTTCGAAGGCCTAGGACATTTCTGATGGCCGTCCTGTGCAGAACCTCTAGTTGTCATTTCCTGGCATGTGTCAGGGAAACAAGCGGCGGGGCATACAACAAGGACGATGTTGCCGCAGCCTTGTTCAGGCGCAGGGCTCACTGGGTGGATCGTCCTTGGCCTCAATGAGGGATTCGTCCCACTCCTGCATGTACTCGGCGCACCTTGGCGCTGAGGGCCTTAATAGCCGGGATCCACATCAGTCAGTTGTCTATGGTGAGGCCAAGGTACGTCACTGTCTGCTTCCACGGAAGGGGCTGCTGATTCTCAACTGGTGGAAGCTGAGGCGGGAGGCAGCCCTCGGGTGTATCAATAGGGCCTCCGTCTTTGTAGGAGAGATGGTTAAGCCAATGCTCCCGAGGAATGTTGTCCCCGCGTCCAGGGCCCCCAGCAGTGATCTCTGGACGGCTGGAAGGCACCGCCTTGGTCCCTGGAGACAGAGTGCCACATCATGAGCGTAGTTGGAGCACAGTGTTTGGTACCAGGTGTCTGCCTGTAGTACGGCTGGCAGACCTGCCAGGGCTGCATTGAACAGAAACGGGCTCAGCACCTATCCCAGCGGCACGCCGGTGGTGATGGCTCGAGGGGCGCTGAGCGCCTGGCCCACTGGTACTCGGAACGTTCTTCACGCAAGCAAGTTAGAGACAAAGCGCCTGATGCTGCCAATGATCTCGAGGATATCTAAAGAGGCCTCGATGACCTCGTGGGGCAGGCTGTCAAAGGTGCTCTTCACGTCGAGCAGCACGAGAGCAGCCTCCAGTGTGGCCACGACGTCGGCGATGCAGTCGGCAGTGCAGTGGTGGCGCCTGAAGCTGGTCTGCTGCTCCGGGAAGTAGTGCGACTGCGCGTCGATCCACTCCATGCGTGCCAGGACAATCCTCTCCATAAACTTACAGGCGGCAGAGGTGAGACACTAACCTTTACGAGGAGGGTGCCGCCGCTGGTTTTCGTGGCTTAAGGACTGGCGCCACCACCGTGGTGAGCCAGCTGTCTGGGATAGCCCCGGTGCTCCAGATGGTGTTGAAGTACTCCAGAAGACGGTCTTGATCTGCATCTTGCAGGTTCCGAAGCATCTGGAACGTGATTCCATCCGCTCCTGGAGCGCTGAGTCGCGTGCTTTGTCCTAGGCGGGCCTACAGCTCATGCACCCGGATGGGTTCGCAGCAAAGAGCATTAATCTGCTCAAGCACCCATTCCGGATGGTGACAGGAGGGGGGGGGGAGGTGCCGAGGCCCAGTTGCTGGCGGAGGAAGGACCCGCTTTACCAGGAGCCGGACGGTAAAGCAGTCGGCTAGTAACTCCGCCAAAGTAGATGCGGAGATGCCCTAGAAAATGGCTGCTGAGAGCACCTGTCGTTGTACACGAGGTCCTATCAGCAAGGCCCTCAGCAGGCGCCAGGCTCGAGCTCCATCCGGCGCCTTGATGATTGTGGCACAGATGCCCTGCTGGCTTTGGCGCCTGCGTTGCCGGGAGTATCGTCTGCAGGCGGCGTCGATGCGACGGCGTTCCGTCCAGTGCTTCGCCTGATTGGCTCGCAGTGCTCCACGCTCAGCCCTGCGGCAGGCAGCTCGTAGCTGGATGTGCCGAATGTCTGGTGCTCGTTGCCCCCCCCCTGCGCAGTGGACCAGAGTGTGGCTGCACGGCCGCTGTCCGCCACACGCCGCAGGAAGTCCATGGTACTGGTGTCCTGCTGGCATAGCTTACGGAAAGCACTGCAATCGACAGCCGCGTACACGCGTGCTGGGTGCCCTGCCCCTGAACGGGGCCAGCACGATAGGGAAGAGGTCGGACCCCCAGGTATCCGGTTGCAGTGTCCAAGTGTATCCGCAGCCTTCAGTAGCCAGGCTCATGTCAGTTGCCGTGCTGATGATATGGGATGTGCCGCGGATGAACGTGGGAGCCCCGGTGTTGAGAATCTTCAGACCCAACTAGCTAATAACGTCCACAACGCTGTTACCTCGCCCGCAGAAGCGGCGACTGCCCAGATGATGTGGTGAGCGTTGATGTCTACGCAGAGGACGAAGTCTCTGCCGAAGCGTCGAGCTAGGTGCAGCAGGCACGAGGGATCCCCGGGCCGGCACGGTCGAATATACCCGCTGGCCACGGTGGTGTCAATGCCTCCAAGACGCACTCGAATACCACAGCATTCGAGTGGTCCTCCAATCAGATCCGCCACATCGACCTCAGTTTGCGGCACACCCGCCCGCACGTAAACCGCGCAGCGGGGAAGTCCCTGTGGATGTTCTTTGTTGAGACATGGGGTTGCCGTGCAGGGTTGCAGCGTGCACGAAGTGCGGCTGCTGTAGCCTACGTAGCCAGGTAGACTGAAATCATCTGCAGTCGCGTACACCTCCAGTACGTCGTAGTCGCTCTGCAGGAGGTGCAAGGAGAGGTCTGCATGTGGAAACCAGGGAGGGACGACCTCACCCTTCTTTATTCCTTGAGTGCTCCTTGCGAGCGTGAGTTCGGGGCGAATCTTCATTGTTTGCTCCGCGCCAAGACGCGAGACACGCACGAACCAAGCATCGTCTGCTATCGCATAATAGATAGATTACCATCACTCTTCTTTGCAGAGAAAAGTAAAATGAGTCATTCGAGCTACTATCTTCCACATTAACGAAATTCCATTTAGCTTATCGGCATCTTCGTTGAAAGCTGTGCACATAATCATGAGGTTCGTTCGGAACAAAATGCTTTTCCTATATTAAACGAGAAGAAAGGGGGTTAACCGAGGGGCCCGATTCTTATTAGTCATATCATAAGGAGCCAACAAAAACTGACACCAAGGACAACATAGGTGAAATTACTTGTGCTTAATAAATGAAATGAAGAACCTATAAATTAATGGAAATTAAAGTGGATGAAAAAAGAACCTGCCGCAGGCGGAAACCAAACCCACAACCTTCGCATTTCGCGTGCGATGCTTTACCAATTGAGCTACCGCGGCGGCGTTTCCGCATCCACTTTCTTGCATACTTATTTGTCCTAGTAGAAGCCTGGGAGTGTTAGTCAGCGCCACCACTCACAGAACTTGGCAGCGGACGTGGAACGTCCTTTTCGCCGCAGGCGTGACGAGAATGTGATCTTTTTGGGTGAAGGCAACTGGTGAGTAAACCGACACATGCTACCGGAAGGCATCAATTTTGCCGGATTCGAGACCCTCGTTATGAAGTAAATCAGAAGAAAGGGGGTTAACCGAGGGGCCTGATTTTTATAAGTTATATCATAAGAAGCCAACAAACACTGACGCCAAGGACAACATAGGGGAAATTACTTGTGCTTAACAAATGAAATAAAGAAACGACAAATTAATGGAAATAAAAGTATGATGCCCCAATATTCCTATTTTAGTGAAGTTTTGTTCATTTATTTCTAATTGCGGTCATTGAAACCTGGAATGCCGGCCGGCATGAAAAAAGTAGGCTGGAGAATCACGGAACGTATTACCTGAATCGATCAATGAGCCGCGGTACTGATGTTATATGTTTGTTACCTAATCGCGTTCAATGCAAATTACTATAAAAGTTTAATGTCAGTACGCCTCATTGTGAAATCATTTGATTGTGTAAAGGAAAAATGGTATGCTTGGTGTGCTTTTGCCCAGAGAATTCACATTTCGCGACGTTTTACAGCGAAGCTGTTAGCCGCTAGTTGGCCGGATAGGACAGGATACGAAATTTTTTTTTTAAATTCCGGCAACCGACAGTTTAACGCGTCATGACGCTGGCCAAGCGTGGACCCGGGGTTATGCCCTACTCTATGCTACCCCAGTTCCACCCGTTTGTGGTGGGTCCTGAGGCTTGTGCTTTTCGAACGCACCTCGAGCATGCTGACAGCCCATAGTTGAGTGTCCTTGCCTATAGACTGCACTGCCCTTTGAAGTTCGAGTAGGTATGTCCTGCGGGAAGCTTCGGTCAGGAACCTTGCAGAATCCCACATTATGTGTCATTGGTGCGCTGGAGCCACTGCACAAACACCGCACACGCCACTTGTATAAAGTTCTGGATGAAGCAATTGCAGTACTGCCGGGGCGAGGGAGCGATCCGGTCTGTGTCTGCCTTAGGATAACGGCTTCCTCTCAACTAAGCGCCGGGTGGGAAGACGGCATTGTCCGTCGAGCTAAGCGCTAACACTTAGCAACTTCACTAGGCAGGTAGCGAACGTAGTTCCCACGCCTTTTAGGGCAACCCTCGCGGCGGCGAGCGCTCACCCGTCAGGTTAAGCCGGCCCGCTTGCGTTCGGGAAGCCTGTATGTGCAGTTTCCCGCGTAGCTGTTGCCTTTCCTGAGCAATGCCGAAGTACAACACGAGTTGTTGCATCGGGGCGGCAACAGCACGTACAGCAACTCACCAGGAACGAAGTTTTAAAGGTTCCCGAGCCGACCGTATGATGTAGAACGGCGTCAACGCTGGATCGCGCTCGTCCAACGGCAGAAATAAGCTGTTTTAAGTACCAGCGTTATGCCAAGTGCGTTAACGCTCAATTCGTTGCTCATACAGCAATGATGGCAGCAACTGTACACCTGCAGTGAGTACTAGTATATGCAGCAACCCAATTAGTTTGTTTCCACAGTGTACCACATTAAAACAGTGGAACTCTTTCCCAATCCTCTCGCATTCAAAAAGCGCCAGGGATTGCTGGGAGCTACGAGGAGGGGTTGCAGCTGGCTCAGCTGGCATACACCTTTTGCTCCCAGCATACCGACTAAGGGGCTGTTGAGATCACCAATTATTTGACGACGTGGTTTATCGGAACCTCCTTTGCACACACTGAAAGAACGCAACAACATAAAAGTATCGGACTTCCAGTAACTTCGGCGAAAATATTTTCCCAGCGTAGTCTAAGACAACTGGCAAGTTCATCACCTTTTTTTCTGTGTTTGGGGAGACCATCGTTAGAGTACCTCGGCTAGGTCTTACCAGACGTAGGCACGACCCACTTTCTTGGATGGAATGTTTTGGAGTCGCATTTGTCGTCCTTTATGTACAGGGCAACTACCGCGGCGTGCTTGCACTTCCCTGCGATGCCAGCACGGCAATTGCAGCTCCCCGCTAGGATTTGGCTGCTGTCGTCCATCTGTAAGAATCAATGTCACCTGTAATTTCACGCGTCCACATCGTATATGACGAAGTAACTTACGCTGAGCTTCACGCATCTCTCTGGTGCATTGATTTTCGTTTGCGGAATACACCTAGCAGTCACTTCCCATCCGTGCCAGTTCAGCAGTTCCCTCACGTCGTAAACGCGCCCCGTTTCAAACAGACGACTTCCCTTCTCCAAATTTTTTCCACGAGAAAAGCTGTCAAGATATTGTAATTCCCGAGACCCTGCTAACATTAATATCGGCACGCTGTTTCGCACCATCACTACCGTTTAACAGGGCGCCAAACGTGCAGCGCGGGCTGCTGACGCCGTGAATAATCCTACCGCATTTGAGCGACTGTTCATCAGATGGTGCCAGGGTTCCGAAGGACAGGGCGCAGCGTAGCACTTGCAACGTGCCCAAAACTGGTCACTCGGTCCTTGGTTTCGATCCACCACACGGACTGGCCGGCATTTGTCGTGTCCGCATTCCTCAGCACAAGTGTGGGCCCATCCCGGCAGTTGTGCAGGACCAAGAGCAGCGGCTCGTACTCCCGTAAGGCAGATGTTTCAAGCAGTCATCAAAGTGAAGTGAACAGCGCAACATTCCTTGGAATCATGAATAGAACATATAGAACATCATGCGTTTGAATAACGAAGAAACACAAAACAAACATGCGAATCACATCATTGATGAGAAGGCGCTCCTGATAACAATGCGAAGCACGTAGCGCCCGTCAAGTAGGTTTCCTGGTAAGAATTACTGTTGCGCAAGCTGGGCCGCTGCAATGGCACCTTGCGACGTGAGGAGTTACGTCCCTAGCCTTTCGTATAAAAAGAAGCAGACTGGCAACTGATTTCAATGTTCTTGCAGCACCTCTGTGGGCGGTGGCATGCTGTCGAAATTACCGTTACTCCCTTTGTTACCGTTGCTCTAAATTACTATTATTCTAAAGCAATAAAGCATTGCATACCCCCCCACCCCCTCAGCAGGTATAGTGCTGTTTTTCAAGAGCTGCGCTGGACATACACTTTAGCAGGGCTGGAATGGCAAGTCAACTTTTTGGACTTCTATGATAATTTTTTGGTCATATGTTTATACCAATCGATATACTCTTGCTGCCGCGGCCGACTAATATTGATATGAGCAGCAAAGTCCTGAGAAACGTTACGTTTAGCAATACTTTAGCTTCGAATGGTTTCGCTATAGCCTAAATATAGTGACAATTCTGGTGACAACTGCAAGCCGCTCCACTTTTGACCTGTCATGACGAACTTCATGTTGTAACATGTACAAACGGGTTTTATTTATAGCTCTATTAGACATAATCTAACAGTGTTTTTTTTTGTCACTGCCATAGGAAAGCGGGCAACTGTCTCCTCATAGAGGAGACAGTTGCCCTGTCTCACGCCATTATCGTTTGTGCAGACCGAACGAAAGAATTGGTTATATCTGTTGGCTTTATCCGCTTTTTCACTTGACGAGAGCCGAGTTGTAAGTGTGTTTTTTTTTGCGAAAGTGGTTCCAGAATCTATGTGGCTTGGTCTTTATAAAGCTGGGGAGTACAGTGTTGAAGTAATGATGTTTCGCTTCTTTGGATTTCTGCTTGAAATTTTTTGCTGCAAGCGCTAGCCTAGGGGTCTTAGATGAAGTATTGCCTGTTGGCCTTGCTAGCTTTGCGTAACCTTTTGAGTTGGCGTTTTGCTTGTATTACTTATCGAGTAATCCATGGATTATTTTTCAACGTTTTTTTTTCGATTTAACAGGAATAAAATGTGTTACACAGTGGGACACTATGTCATTAAAACGCATCCAGACAACATTTATATCAGTCAAAGGATCTGAGGCCAATGCTGAAAACTCTTGGAATTCGTGAGCTAAATAGGTTTGTATGTGGGCGTCATCTGCTTTGTCGAAATTGATTATAGCTTGGGCTGCGGTTTGCACTGATATTTTGTAATCTAGAGGTAAGATACACATCCGAATATTGTGATCGGATATTCCTTCTATTACTTCTACCTTCACTTGTTTTAAGAGAAAGTTACTACTTAGTAAGATCAGGTCAAGTATACTCCGAGACTCATTTTGCACCCTTGTGAGGTATTCCACAATTTGGCAAAAGTTGAAATTTAACATCGTATCGAGAAGGGCTTCTGAAGCCTTTGTTGTGTAATGCATGGCAGACCAGTTAAGGTCGGCAAGGTTAAAATCACCCATAAGAATAACATGACAATTTCGAGCATGTTGCTGCAAATATTCTTGTATGGCAGTTATGCATTCATGTCCACATACGGGGCTTCGATATAGACAGCCAACAACTATACTTGTGCCATTAGTGTTAATCTTACAAAAGATTGCCTCAGCATCAGCTACCTCTGGAAGAATGACCAGTGGGATTGATTTCTTTATTGCTAACGCCACGCCTCCACCCCGTGATTGCCTATCTTTGCGAACCAGTACGTAGTTTGGGGGAGTGACTTCATGACTTGAGACAGACGATGATAACCATGTTTCG
Source organism: Dermacentor variabilis (assembly GCF_050947875.1). Taxonomy (NCBI): domain Eukaryota; kingdom Metazoa; phylum Arthropoda; class Arachnida; order Ixodida; family Ixodidae; genus Dermacentor; species Dermacentor variabilis. The sequence goes on from NC_134574.1 coordinate 60,016,377, forward strand.
GTGACTGCCACTATATCTGGTTCACGATCGAGCAATAAGTTTTCAAATGGCTGCACCTTATTTAAGATACTTCGAGCGTTTACATATAACAACGTTATTTTTTCTTGCGCTGGTATTTGCGTGTTGCCGAGCGGTTTTCTTCGTTTTTTTTTTCTTTTTTCCACGTGCGCGTTCTTTCTTTGCTCCATTTTGTCGTGTTTCTTTATTTCTACCCTGTCATTCTTTTCGTCATCCCAGATGAAAACACGGTTGTTAATGGATAGTTTGTTGTACGCTAACGGTACCTTGTCTTTATTTTCGCGGTTTGCCTTTGCACTGTTGCAGAGTTTCTTTCGGGTATCTCTAACTTTTCGCGAAAAATCTTCCCCTATTGAGAGGTCTGATTTCTTCAGTTTAAAGCAGTTTTGTAGTATGGACACTTTTATCTCTTGCGTCTAATAATTTAAATATCACTGGCCTTGTCTTGTTCGGTCCTCGTCTTCCTAAGCGACGTATGCGCTCAATGGCCACAGGTTCGAGTTAAAGGATTTTTGCCATTATTTCCTCATTTCCGGCCTCTTCTAGCGCTTCGCTTGTTTCTTCTTTCATTTCTGGTAGGCCATAAACCATTAGGTTTGACCTTCTGCTACGGTTTTCAATGTCGTCTATGTTTTCTTCAAGACACTTAATTACCTTATTCATAGAAGCCATTTCTGTATGACACGCGGTCACTTTAGCTTCAAGTTTCCTAATGACATCAAGCTTGCTATCTATATCCGCTAGTCGCGTTCCTTTGATCTCTTTAATGTCGGAAGCAATTTCGGTAAGTTGTTTGGCGATTTTCTCGAGGTCAGGGCCGGGGTTGCTTTCAATACCTCCGCCCATCAACAATAGCTTCTTAAGATATGTCATGCACGATTCACACACAGCCATATACTGCCATGGGCACGGCAACACCAGCAAGAAACGGTCACTTGAACGGAGGCATTTTCCAAACCGCTTTCTCACCTGAAAAATGTAGACGAACGGGCAATTAGTGAACCGCATGTCGACAGTTCCACCGTGCCCAGTGACAGGGGGTCCCTTGCGAAACGCAAATATAGCCGCAGATTGTGCAGACTCTGGGTGGCGCTCTACAGAAGATGGGTAGGCGCATGTGCCGGTAAGCTGATTCAGCTGATAGTCAAAGATCCGTGTCGGCAGCGTCGATGCGTAGTCATTCCTTGCATGCCGGTCCAGCGCAGTCGCGGCGGTCCCAGTAGTTCCGAGCCGCACATCGCCTGCGTCGAGCAGCAGGCCGAAGACGAACTGCAAAATGTAGACGAACGGGCAATTGGTGAACCGCATGTCGACAGTGCCACCGTGTCCATTGATGTCATTTGATGTCATTTGATGTCATGATGTCACTGATGTCATATGATTGATGTCATTTGTTGTCACTAAGAAAAACTTCCTAACTTCCGTGACGTTTGCTTGCAGCGCAGGTTTTCAGGCTGCACGAATTAGGCAAACGCATTGCACTGAGCTGTCACATCGTCTGCCTTACGACTTCGCCTCTGTCACGATCCAGATATGATAAAGCTCTCATTGTGTTCTATTTTCGCAAGAAAAATGCTGACATCCCATGGTGCAACAATCGAACATCGCAAGCGATGAACGCCTGGATGAGCGCTTCTTGCCAGTGCTGCAGCCAGTCTTGGACAAAGCACATTAAGATGACTGCTAGGCTAGGCAGACAAACGCTCTTTTGGACGTACGCCTTGATGAGTGAGTCGCAAGTAGTTTGTATGCTCAAACGCCTTGGTTGGTCGAAGCAGCGAAAACATGGTTAGCTCCTTCGGCGATGAAGGAACGGAGGCTTGCAGTATCGCATACAACGATCAAGATACACACGCTTGCATATTCGTTGAACGGCGCTTTCCAAAATACACGCAACACGCACCCACCAAGGGGACTGTTGAAACGCGCTTATACAAAACGCACAGTGAATACACGAATCAATGCTCAAATTGCGTTGCTTAAATTGTCCACCTTGCTGATATATCAGCCTTGCGAAGAAATAGGGCGTTCTTTCTTGAAGAAAACGAAGTCGCTGTTTCTAAGGTCTTAGAGGTCAAAAGAACGCATTGTGATTTTCAGGGACAATTTTTCGACCATTTTGTTCACCAGTCGGCACTCATACTATGCACAACAGCTGCTTTACGTTTCTATTCTTGTTGCCTCAAAATATTGTTCCACAGGCCTACCTCTTCAAAGCGAACAATCCCTCTTTCTTGCCTCTGTCACAACGTTTAATTTATAGTTATGCACTCAATACTTGTAGCTACTGCAATCAACACTATCTAACTGAGAAACCAATAAGTTATATTTTCTCTATCTTCTGGTGTATTTTACGCATCTATGTAAGCAAATAGGAGATATGAAACGAATTGAAAAAGTGATCGCCCGAGAATGAAGCCATTCGTGCCGTCAAGGTTGTTTTAAATTAGGTACTAACCAGAAGAGGGCCCCACCGTTGCATTTGCGGACAGTACAAGGCCACTACTAGGCCCTGTCGACCGGCGCCGCATATACAAAGGGCGTCTCATTGTCGCCATCATCTGAAATTCGTCAACTCGTTGACGCCGAGCCACGAAGGAGTTTACCAGCTCCTCGGCCAAACAGATTAATCGTCTCTCGAAGCGGCCGTCATACCGAAGCTCTGCGTCACCATAACGTTGCGATTGAACGTAGTCGAAGAGCCAAAAGCCGCGTGGCAATGAAACACCGTGACCGTAACAGCAGTCACAAGGACAGCGAAAAAGGCATCCATTCCAACAAAAAAGAAATTTTGACTTTTGTCGACCTGTCTCTGGATTGAACCGAGATGTAAAGGTGCCACTTGCCAACGTACCGTCAAAAACCACGGAATTTGGAATATTTATTTTGTAATCGTAATTTTTTCGTTATTTGAATGTAACGCGATGGTCGAGTTCAAGCAAAGAATACCACAAGAAAACTACCGTTAGAATCGAGTAAATATGATAGCTCATCATTCTTTACTGTTCCAACTTCGCTGCATCTGCACTGAGTCTATAGTTAAATTATCATTAATAAATTGTGTATGCATCTCACAAAAGACTTGTATTCAGGCAAACATTTCTTTATGAGTGTCCTGTTCATTACTTCACCCCCACCCTTCATTGTATGCACAGGACTTGCACAAATTTAAAGTTCACAGATTCACACATGCGATATAAAGCAAATGACATGTACACCCTAGGTTGTGCCCTAAGTTGTGGTACACCTAGGGCACGTAGAACAGTCACCTGCTTGACGTGCCGCATAAACACTTGACCGATCACGAAACATGTGCTGTGGGAGTTCGTCAGAGCAAAATATTTTTCTTCATGGCATGGGTAAAGACGATAACAAAGTGCGCTGCTCGCTCGATTATCTCTTCAGTACCTAATTTCAACCACAAAAGCTATATGTTTGCGTTCTGAGATGCTATATTCAGGCGCGCCATTAAAATCACATCCTGGACTTTAACAGTAAGCCCATAGAAGCTTTCATGCAGCCCCAGGGTAGGATCCATACTCAGGGACACCAAGATTTCAAGCAGAAGGCTATAGAGGAACCACAACTTTATAGGGTATATGATCCAGGTACCGGGATGCACAGTGAGCGTCGGCAGTGAGATTTCACATACGTTGGTGACCGAGAATGACGCAGAAAAGAGCATTATTTCTCTCTTCTTATTCTGCCCACACTGAACGACCCAGGCCTGGGGTCAAATTCGTTAGCATGGCTAACCAAGCGGGAGAAGTGCTCTGGCGCCGTAATACAAGCGTTATTTCATAACGCCTGCACCCGATGTGCCCTGGACGTGCATGCCAAGTTGCATCTTTTCAAGAAATGGCTAGGCCGTAACGCGTAGCTGGTGCTACAATAGCAAGGAACCACAGAACTACATCATGGGAGACGACGAAGAGGAGCACTGGCAGGACTAGCATGCTTTTGCCACTGCTACTACAGTCATACAGTCATCTGGTCGACCTTCTCCACAGGGACTTGACCTTTGTGGAGTTCTGTGTAAATACACATCGTGTAGAATTGTGCAAAGTCTCACATTAGGGACATACCCGATAATACACAATACCCGATAACGACAGTCGAGTCTGCGCGAAGACACAGTCTATCCGGAACTTCGCACACGAAGCATGGATGGACCATTGTTTGGGATTTCTCCCTCTCTCTCTCCATATAACTCGTTTCCTTATATATGCTTTCATGTCAGTTTTTTCTGTATACACACGAATTTTTCATTTGCTTATTGTATTTTGTGCAATTGTATTTTTAGCAATTTGTATTTTTCTTTTATCACAAATGAAATGTGGCTTTAGTGCAGAGGTAGAGCATCCACTTGATAGCTGTAGGTTTCATGGTATGAAGCTAGATAAAGTAGGGAACTTTGCTATATTTTTTCCCGTGGCTTGGAACGTTATGTAACAAGAAACCTTGATGTTCCAAGGAAGCTTTATATTAATGGAATAGGCTCATATACATGTTCTCAATGCTTAGCGCAATAAAAATAGAAGTTGTGGGTTTTATTTATTGTGTTGTGCTTTCCTATTACGTCAAGTTCATGGCTATAGTTCTTACTTTTTGCTGAAATTTCCTTTTGATGTTCTTTTACATCGTTCTCCTGCATAAGATCACTAGTTAAGGTAAGCTTAATTTCATTTCAAGCATTTTTATAGCCTCTTCTCAGAGTAAATGTGGCATTCCTTAGCTGTTCTAATAGCACTTCATAGTTTTATGTAATTCGCTATGTGTCTGGAGGTTACTGCTATGTCGACTTGGAAACCAGTCAGGTCTGTTGGTGCAACTGAAGCTATCGAAAGAAGCATGTATGCATCATTTGGGCTGCTAGTCAGCCTCTGCAAAAGGGAAGGCTATAGGTGCTCAGCTGACTTCCTGCTGTTACTCTACCCTCAATGCAATGTTGGCTACTTCAGCCTTGCTGCCGAGTCTGCAAGCTTAATCAAAAAGATAAACTGAACGCTTGGGAGGACACAGTATCTAACCTTAGTGGTAATGTGCTTTGTTCTTTTGACTTACATTGTGGAGAAGGACAGTACTTGTGTTATCTGAAATTATAATTTGTGTACTGTCATTGAATTAAGTGAATTTGTCAGAAACCAAAGGATAAGCTTGAACTAAGTTGAAAGACAACGTATATTGTGTTGCTTTTGTAGCTGTCTGTAAAGTACATTATTATTCTGTGCAATACATTAGTTTTCTCATGGAAATTATGTTTTTTTAAGTGCTATTTGGATTGTTTTTTTTCTAAGAAAAGCGACTTTTTTCGAAGTGTCATTATTTGTTTGCTAGTATCATGTAACCAGATGGTAAATAAATCCATGGCTTGACAATATAAGCAGGTTTGTCTCGGATATATTTGGTGTTACTTAAGGTGTATAAAGGCATATTTAAGGGTGCTTGTTTACTCACCAGACGTTCCTGCTGCATAAAATATTTCTAGATACTAGCATTTGTCCTTAGCAGAAGACATTGGCTATTATGCAATTTACTGGCAACACAAGCAGCTACCCACACATAATTTTTCAGAGGAGCAAGTCGCAAAGCTGGAAACTGAATTTTTTGCAGCCCAAGCGTATATGATGGTTTAACGAAAGTTAAAGGGAGAAAAGAAGGTGTGAAAATAATTACCTTCAGTTTTTTGCAAAGTAGTGTGGTCATTACACTGGGGCGAAGAGTGTTAACGACTCCTTAAAGCTGACAAGGACAATGAAACTATCACTGGAATTTAAAGTAATGCAGAACAAAACAGCAACAAAAGCTAGAGTTTCCGGCAAGATATTGTCGTGATTACGATATAGCGAATATACGCAGTTGTTTTAGTACAGCGAACAAAATGTTTATTTACTATTTGGAACAACAACGCATACATTATACCAATGTCAGTATTTGACACTGTAGTCAGTTGTGCTGACTGGAACATCTTGTAAACAGCATTAAGCAGCATGACGCCAGACACATTCTAATGACCGCGGGACTGGCAACTAGCTACCGTTTCAGTAATAGTCAGCGCCATGTCCTGTGGTTCTGCGTCCTGTGTCGCATTGTTTAAAGCTGATCCCTACTATCAATAATGAAACACATAAAAATTGACCAGAACAATTTTTCGTGAACATGTGTTATAATAGCTGACTTCACAATGATTGATCAGTGTTGGCATAGTTATTCACCTAAAAGTGGCAAAGTGTGCTCTGAACTTTACAATGGATAGTGTGTGCTCAAACGTGGAATAAAGCTTGCATCATTACTTCTAGTGTTACAAATTGCATTGAAAATGTAATGATGCGAGTGCGGTTAGAAATTGTGGCAGAAAATAATCTTGAGAAATTTATATACAGTAGGTGGGATACACATTGTAGCAATGAGTTCTAGGGTGCAGCCTTAGTTTTTAAAAGGTATGAACTTCAGCGCCTCAGATTTGACGCCAATAAAGGGGCGGCTTGACGTAACTGTCCTCCAAAATAAAACTATTATATTTTTTTCCTCGCAAAGAAGTAACATGATGGCATGACGGCTGCATGGAAAGAGCGTCATTTCCGCTGAACAGTTGTCCTATCGAGATATAAGTCACGCTGAAGTGTCCCTCATAATAAAGAAGCGTAACGCATGCATACTTAGTCACACAAACAAGAGTGTCTTAAATAAAGCCATGTCGTTCGAAATTCATGAAGATCTACATAAGCAACTTATAAATGTATACACAGTCACCGAAACTTATCACGTTTTTAGCAGCCACCTATTGCTGCTGGCACCGTCTAGGAAGGCTCTGACAGGAAAAAGGGAGCCATGAAAAAAGGCAGGTGATCATGCTCATTTCCCAGAGAGTTTCCAAAGCGTTCCCTTAACTTTCTCAACCGGTTGGACATTTCCAACATCTAAAGGTTTAAAGCAGCCATAATTAACCTGTCTGCGTCACTTCCAGCACCCTCAGGTCTTTATTGCGGTCCATCTTTTTTATTGGAATTCCCTGAGCATTGGACGCCAACAGGTGTTGAAGGTGCCCTGCGGGCTTTAAGCCTTTCTCTTGTGCATGATACGCGTGTTCATAAAATGGTGACGTCATCCGTCAAAGCTGTTCGATTACGGTTTCGAAACAATATACCGATTAAGGTTTAAAGAAAATGCGAGTAGAAGTTTTTGTTCCCAGGCTTACAATTTCTTACGTGCGGCACGCAAAAAGATTCATTGATGTCAAAAAATCGAATGTTTTGTCCTTCTGTTATTCTGTGATTAAATCTAAGAGGACTCAAGCTTTCTCCAAGGTTAAGTAAAATATACGCGGACGAAAAGTAGAAGCTTTATGGATCCAAGTGAAGCAACGTTAGATTATCTACATATCAAAATGATCTTAAAACCTACATGCCTCTTCAGCGTTTATCTTATACGTAAAGGTGCGCCAAGTGCAAGTCAATAAGACATCTGGTTAAGAAAGTCCCAATAAGAGGCACCTTTGTTTTCAAGCGTTCTTCCATTAGACGACAGTGCAAACATATAGCTCAATCTGTATAAATTAAACGGCGCTCACTGAGGTGTGCACTATTTTGAAATTCTAATTCTCCCAGAATTATCTATGCCTTGGTCTAATGCATTTGGAAAAATACCTGTGCGAAAGTGAACTATAGGGTTGCGTTATGTCAACCACGAACGCATTAGAGGTGGTGCTTAGGCAGTGCTTTTAAAATTTTAATACATATTCTGAATACTAAACGATCAATCAATATATAGATCGATAATGTAGACAAGAAAAAGATAACGGCCATGTTTATTTCCTAGCAGAGAGATACTGAGACAAGAGGCAACTGACTGTGAATATGTTATACAAGTTTCATTGCGATCATTACGCGACAGCCTTCAAGGCCCCGTGTCGCAAGAAAATCAGTTGTTGGCAACAGACGTCGCAAGGAGCCGACCTTGTTCACCGAACGCACGCTTGAGAGCCGCACAATACCAATGCGCAAACGCTCCAGCACGTGGCTTTTTTATATTTCGCGAGCGTTCGCTGCAAGCCGGAGAAAAAGTACTGCGTGAAACGTATCGTAAAGCAATCGATCGGTGGTTTCTGAAGGTGATTACAAACCTGCGTGTCATACTTGGTGTCCTCAGCCAATGATTATAAAGCTTAGTTACTTAATTAAACTTAGTTACTTAGTTATTGTGGGGAAAGCAAAAAAAACTATCTGAGTTAATATATGATATTGCGAATAGTATGCGTTCGGTACAATTCGCTTCCGGTGTGCCTTTCATTTTTATATTCTAGGCTAAATTATGTGGGGCACCCTGTATAAAGCTAGGGTTCTTCTAAAGCACAGAGGAGATAAAAAAGGTAGGCGAATCAACATGCTATTCTACGCACCTTACACTAATTTTATACATAGTCCCTACACGAGTTCGCATATTTGTCCCATCGCAACACTAAATTTTATATGCCCCTGTGGTTGAATTCGCCCGCCTGACTGTGGAGCCGCAGTCCGATTTCGCGGCCTTTTTCGAACTCACAACGCTACCACCAGGCAATTCTCTAATCGAGACGCCTTTCCCCAGACGTGGGCTGCATTTTACTGCAGATTTCGATGGGCCTTCTTCCATTGCTCCATAGGAAAATTATCACACTTCGTTGCTCGCACGCCGTGGACGTGTGAAGCACAACTACATCCTTCAACTGATAGCATCTTCCTGTCACGGAGCTACCGCCAATCAGGCCGGGTCGCTCCAGAAAAGGTTCATCGCTGGGAATGGGTATATTGACTTCGCATTTACAGCCGTAATTTTGCGGGTCAACTTAAATTTGAGGGTGGGCCAACTGAAGATTGGCGCTGGGCTAACCTAAATAGGGGTGGGATAATCTTAAATTTGCGTGTGGGCCAACTTCAGATATTGGGGTGACCCATTGTTCGATTTGACGCTGCTGAGGGTCTTTCGCGTTACGAACTCGGTATTGCGACGCTTGGTGCGCTTTCAATGGGCCTTCCTGAGGCGCAGTCCGAATACAGGCGAGAGCATGCGAGGACAAGAAACCTGCGCATAGCACAAGCTTGCGAGAGCAACAGCGAGGGTGACACACCATCGCAGCGATGCAGTCTCCCAACAGGCAACGACTGACGTGCTACTCTGGAAGCGACGCAAATTTTCTAAATGAGTGGCTTGAAGCTAGTGTTCCCTTGCGACCGCTCTGCTGCGTCGAGGCGCACTCTCGCCCTGCGTTCAGGCTTAATGGGTATAATTTCACTCAAGGGGCCGGATGCGGCAAAAACTATCTGACAGTTGTATACTAAAGCACTGGAATTCTCTTTCACCGCAATGACCATGGGTAGACGCACAAAAGATAGGAAAAGCAAATAAGCAAAACGAACTGACAGCCAAGCCAAACAGTGCGTTCGCATTAGTCTCGACAAGTCTCATTATTTCTGTAGCTTCTTTATTTTGCTTGCCCCTGCACATGGGCTATAGGCGTACTTTGCGAACTAAAGTTCACATAACTATCTACAAATCACCTTTTATAAATTCAAGGTCTGCTATCTACTTTGGCCATCAACGACAGTAAACACACTACTTCGACTACAGAAAAAAACTGCTAAGGAATATTTAATTCTGCTACACTACTGCTCCACTCTTCTACAAACCTTGTAAAATATCAAATGACAATGACATGGTTTTTTTACCATGACTCTGTCATGGTAAAATGACACAGTCATGTGTCTTTAATCATCTGCCTTTAGGATTCTTCGTGAGTCGGGGGAGGAGCTAGCATGCTGCTTCGGCGGGTAGAAGGCATGCTACGACTTCGATATTTTATTCAACAGGGACGTGAAGAAGCATGGCCTCAGGCGTTGCGGTTAGTTTATCATTAAAATAGTTTTAAGTTTCATGTTTCTTGCAGTGCCACCATGTATGCAATGTACTGCGTTGGAAGTATACTCCTAAATGTCAACGTAATGTGACAGCACGTCCTCGAGTGATGTAAACGTTCTTTAGTAGCACGTATTCGATAGATACGAAAATTTAAAAGAGACGTGTAGCAGAATCGGCGATTGTTGAAAGTATGATCAGCGGGTCAAGCCTGTCGGAATTTACAAATAACTTGTCGAAGGTTCCAGTGTCATCACTGGTGCCGCCTTGATTCCAGAGTGTACTACACAATTCGCATTGCGCATGCAATCAGCGTACAAAATATTCGCAACCCATGAAAATCAAACCAATTGCGAACGAGACGAAACCAAGCAAGCAAAACAACTAGTTACGAACCAGTTACGTGTATGCATCGAGCTGTTGGGCTGTTCCGCATGAGGCCAGTGGGCCGCGCACACATTTTCAGGGGGCGCCGCTCTCATTGGCGTCCGCCATTCACGGCCGCCGCCGACGCTCGCCTCAGGAACGGGCCCCTAAGAGCTGCGTTCTAAAAGCACTCTGATTCCCTGCAAATTACTCAGGGAGGTTTCTGTAAAGAAAGTAAATGAATTGTTTTGAAAGGAAAGCTCGTCAAATTTTGGTCTCACTGGGAGTCGAACCAGGGTCTGTGGAGTGCGACATGAGCACACTTCGCCAGCGCCATGGTGTCACCACGGTTCCGTTTGTCCAAAGGTGTTCCTAGTGTGTACCTGACTGCTGATAGAACAGCGCCTCCAATGGGGACGAGGTGGCACACCTCACGACTCTATGAGTGGGTAAAATAAAAAGAAACAGTGCCCTTCCACTCTGTGAAGAATGGTTACCAGCGAATATGGGTATGCGTGTCCCTTTATGTCAAATTGCACTTCCGCCACGAGGGGCAGGATTAGCAAAGCCGCCCTCAGAATTCTTGGCGGAGCCAACTTCGCCGAGAGGAACGTTACGCACAAGTTAATTTGGATTCCGGCCCACGCAGGCATACAGGGTAACGAAAGGGCAGACAGCCTAGCTCGAGAGACCACGTGCCGAGCAGAGCAGTCGCGCGCCCCGGAGTATCACCCACACGCTTGTGAGGGAGGATACACAGAAATGTTAAACTTATACAGAGGGACGAGAGCCAAATATCCCCCACCCCACTAAGCTCTAACGCAGGAGGAAGCGACGAGTTGGCGCAGATTGCAGACAAACTCCTTCCCAAATTTATACATCCTAAACAAAATGTACCCAACACAATACAGAGACACCTGCCCATGGTGCGGGGCCACACCCACACTATACCATGTCACATGGGAATGTAAACACAATAAATCATTCCACCAACACAATAACCCGAGTGCGGAGCAATGGGAGAGTCGGCTTACCAGCTGCGAGCTCACGGCCCAAAGGGCCTTAGTGCAGCACGCTAGTCAGGTAGCTAGGCTCAGTGGAGCCCTGGAATAGGGGCCCACCCTTGCTGGAAGAGGCTCCAAGTCGCCGGCGCCCAAGACGACCGAGACCTCGAGACGGTAAATCCTTGAAGGAACCAAAATAAAGTTTCTCTCTCTCTCTCTCTCCGCCGCGGGTTAGCCCGGCATTCCTCTATATTCGGGATCGGTCAACGTATGAGGAGTGCTTGACACTTGCTTCAGCTCCTCCGCTGGTCAGGCCGGGATTGCACTATCTTCGGTTTCGGCCCACGTATGCGGAGTGCTTAACGTCTGCTTCACCTCCACCGCGGGTCGAGCCGGCTTTACACTATCTTCGGAATCGGCCCACGTATGGGGAGTGCTTAACGCCTGCTTCATCTCCGCCATGGGTCTGCCCGGTATTGCACTGTCTCCGGGTTCGACAAACGAATGGGGAGTTTTCTGCTGACGACTCGAAAATTTCCTTGGACTCTAGCGGCATATAGCTTCGCTCTAAACAACCTTCTAGCCCACCTGAACGGCACTAAGCGATCCGCCAAGCATCTCAATGCTTTCCGTTGAGATGCATGGCGCGTTTGATTTGGCCTTAACATGGCGCAGTTAGAACGCAGGCGAGAGCTTCGGCGGATATAGAGCCCGCGCAAAAGAAAAATCATTTCACCAAATCGATTATAAGGCTTCCGTATTTTCACAGGCGAGAAGTCTCAAGTGTCTCTGTCGCACATTTAAAAAACGTGTCAGTGGCTTCTGAACGCCCATCGACCTTTCAGAAGTGGACACATATGATAAGTACCTGGCAATTCATTAAGAGACAATGATTTAATGCTGTTGTTTCGTAACAATATCGGAGCAAACACGCAAAAATGGGCTAAATTCAATATAAGCTAACGAAAATACTTCAGGGGCTACATACCGCGCGTTATTGTACCGCAATATTTCGAGGCAATACGGATGCGAATGATCTCAATGAGACAAACGGGCGCATATATGGGCGTCTACGTGACGCCTTTATAATCCGTGTGCTTTATGCTTCGGGAAGCAAACATCTTTCTTCAAGTGTATGGTGTGTCCTTTTTAGGTTTCACGTAGGAGATCACAATGACATTTTGTTGAAGGCTCCTTTTCGAGCCCTTTATTGTAGAATGGGCTCGTAGAACAGGGTTGCACCTTCTCTGCGTCATAGCAACGAAGAATATTTTCAGCATGTTTTGACGTAAGGAAGCAGGTGGTGCACAGTTTTCGCTATAATCTGCTGAATGTTGTATTAACCTTATCCTAAAGTTCATGACACGGTGGGACAATTCTAAATTTTGAAACTTTCGCACTCGCATTTCTTCCATGTATTAAGCAGAACTTTCAATAGCTAACAGTGTGTACTATATATAATAACAACAATGAGGCCCTTAAGCTGATAAATGCATTCATGTGCGGGAAGGGTCCATGTGCGGTATCTGCTGAAAGCGGATCCATTGTATGGCGAGAGTGCTATATGCCCGTGGTCGAAATGCATGTACAGGACATGCGCCGACCTCACAGCTAGCCTTTATAGAGACAAAAACGTTCACATCTATACAAAAAATGAGGTAGCGTGCCGGGAACGGAAGTGCATAGGTGGCATTCTCAAGAGTCCATTTCGTCCGTATTCCATAATGAATAACACACAGCGCGTCTCTTGAGGCGTTTCAATTAGCGCATACGCGCCGTGCTCGTGTTTCAAGAAAAAAAGACTCGAGAGCTCCATGCAACGGTAGAACTCAGTGAAGGCTTGATAATGACCGTAAATTCAAGTGCTCTGTGCGAAGTAGCAGACGACAAACATGAGTCTGCCGGCTGGCATCACTTCAGCTTTATTCGCTGTGCTGCCTTGGATCGTGCACGAGACCACGACGACGAAGTTTGCACCGCAGGTTAATTCACCCTGAGTTAAGTTATACGACGTGGTCAAATCTGTCATCTACACGCGGTGCCTCCAGTCTTTCGGGTGAAACAGTATCATCTTATAATCCTGAGGTACGATGCTTGCGATTGATTCGTCTACACAGCTTTTAAGGTGTTGAAATTCTATGTATAACTTCTCTCAGAAAATATGCATACTTTGCATTTGTTGCAAGATTTGCGCCAGCATGTTTTCTATCGAAGTCTGAGCTTTCAGGGTTGGTGGCAGTCACCCTTTGTTAGATTTTTGTTCAAGCTTTCCTGATGCCCGTGTGCTTGACGCATGGTGTGCTGACGATGTTACGTCGTTTTCTCAGAAGTGTTTCTGGTGCATTGCTTATGCTAGAGCTTTCTTTCGCCTGATCTTGAACACTGTTTGGCAGTCCAAATCCATCTGCTTGGTGTTTTCCGTCCAGTGAGTTTGCGTCCGAGGCTCGTGCGACCAGAGAGGGTCGTGTGCTTCGATCTCCTGGCCGTCCTTATCTGGAAGCTTAGGAAACCTGGAGTGCATCGGTATCGTTTAGGAGTTACCGATGCCGGCATCAGACAGGCCGCCATTGGAACCTGAGCCTGGCAACGTTTAACGCTAGAACGTTATCTAGTGAGGCGAGTTTAGCAGTGCTATTGGAGGAAGTAGAGAGCAGTAAATGGGATATAATTGGTATCAGTTAAGTTAGGAGGACAAAAGAAGCATATACAGTGCTAAAAAGCGGGCACGTCCTGTGCTACCGGGAGAGACGAGAACTAGAGTCGGATTGCTGATTGATAAGGATATAGCTGGAAACATAGAGGAATTCTATAGCATTAACGAGAGGGTGGCAGGTCTTGTTGTTCAACTTATTAAGAGGCACAAATTGAAGGTCGTACAGGTCTATGCCCCCCACATCTCGTCATGATGACCAGGAAGTCGAAAGCTTCTATGAAGACGTGGAATTGGCGATGGGTAAAGTCAAAACAATATACACTATACTGATGGGGGACTTCAACGCCCAGGTAGGCAAGAAGCAGGCTGGAGACAAGTCGGTGGGGGAATATGGCATAGGCATTAGGAATAGCAGGTGAGAGCTATTAGTAGAATTTGGAGAACAGAATAATATGCGGATAATTAATACTGAAGTCGGTAGACTGGGAAGCTTACACAGCAGCCGTAGACAAAGGAATCACAGCCTCGACTACGAATACAGAAATAATACCGACAATAGCTCATTGCCTCAAACAAAGTACCCGCTTTGCCACTAAGCATTGTAATGTACCAACAAACGACGAGGAATTTAAAAGGTTATGTGCCATTCGAAGGCGTGCCGAAAGGAAGGCTCTACGTACTAAGAATATCGAAGACCTCAGAACTTGTCGACGGGCACAAAGACATATACGCCGTTACCTCACCAAACTGGACCGAAAAAGGTGGAGGGACTTTTGTGGGACACTGGACATACGACAACCGCGGAGCAAAATCTGGCGAGTCGTCAGAGGCTTTTGCAAAGAGCCGCAACAGCTTTATCCTGTTATCGCCTTCTGATTACATGAGCGCGCATCCCTGAAAGAGGTGGCAGAGCAGTACTGCAGGTTCCTTTCCAAAGGGGCACAACCTTTGCGGCAAATTGCAAGTCGTCAGCCTAATCCATCTCGAGCTACCCTTCCTGACTTAGAATTACCATTCACCATCGAAGAGCTCACGGCAGCAATCGGCGACGTAAACAAGCGATCATCACCTGGCCATGACGGCGTGAGTTATGAAGAGCTCGCAAATCCATGCCACACATCTCGCCTACGCCTTCTGGAGTACTACAACGCCTCATGGATAACTGGGGAGGTTCCTACGGAATGGAAGCTTGCGAAAGTCATTCCTACATTGAAACCAGCGAAGCAGCCAACAAATTACGCCTCCTTCAGACCCATATCTCAACTTAGCTGCGTGGGGAAGCTACTCGAAAAAATGATCTACAAACGACTAAATTGGTTCCTGGAAACTGCAAAAGTTTACCCGGAGGAAATGAATGGCTCTCGGCAAAATAGATCCGCGATTGATAATGTCATTGCCTTGGTCTCATCAATTGAAGAGGAATTCGTCTCTGGAAACATACCTACTGCAATATTTTAAATATTAAGGCAGCATATGATTCCGTCTATCATAAAGCAATACTTGACGCTTTGGAAACCCTTGGTCTTGGAGGACGGACAACTTTTCATGTGTACCCCGGTTGGCCCCACGGCGCTTTATGCCGTCGAGAAGGGAGTGCCACAAGGAGCTGTGTTAAGCCCGGTATTATTTAATTTAGTCCTCATCCATCTGAAAAGAAACGTGCCCCCTGGCGTCAAAATCACACTGTATGCGGACGACATCTGCATTTGGAGTGCGGCGCGTTCCCGCAGTACCACACAACAACGCCTACAGAGAGCGCTAGCAAATATATCGGCCTACCTAAATCCAAGGGGTCTGAAATTGTCCCCCGACAAAACCGTTGCCTTGGCTTTCACGCGGAGGTGTATAGAAAAAGACCCACTAGTGTTGGGTGGTCGTGCCCTTCCATACGTCAAGACGCAAAGGTTTCTTGGAGTGACAATCGATGGAACCTCACATGGTCGCCCCAACTGAAAAAACTGAGTGAGAAGATTTCCTCGGCGTCGCACGTATTCCGATTTTTAGCCGGATCACAGTGGGGCAGCAACTGTCGATCAATGGTGCTCCTCCATAAGGCCTACTTCGATGGAACACTACGATATTACCTCCCGATCCTGTACAAAATATCTCCCACAAGCAAGAGAAAACTAGAGGCAGCACGAAACAACTGCCTTCGCGTATGTCTTGGACTTCCGAAGGGGTCGTCCCGCTCAGGGACTGTAGCAGAAGATGGATGCCTGCCTCTGGAAGTGCTATGTTCGCAGGAGACACTTAGGATACACCTCCGCCACGTCATTCATACCAAGACTCACTTTTTAAAGGATATTTCCAGAACCCGTGCTACATCTAGCTTTGGGCAGGCCGTCGGAAGCATATCTATTTCGATTCCTGCTCAGGCGTCACAAATTATGCCGCGAAACATTTCACCATGGACACTGTCCCCACTGGAAATCGTGCCATATATACCTGGAACCAGTTCGAAAAAGAAAATGCCTCAAGCAGCGACTTATGAGATAGCTTTAGAATATATGCACAAAGAATACGCAGCCGCAACGCACATTTTCACAGATGGCTCTACAACTCCACATCGTTCATCATGCGGACTTATTGTTCCCTCTACAGGGCAATGATTCTCGTTTCGTCTTGAGCGAGCGACATCATCTACTTCAGCAGCACCATCCACAGCAGCCGCCAAAGACATGGGTAATTTTCACAGACTCAAAAGCAGCCCTACAAAGTATGTGGAACAGGCACAAGCGCTGCAGTAATCAACCAGCCGCATTTGACATTGCTTATCTTCACCGGAGGGCTAAGATTGCTGGGCATTGCATAACGTTCCAGTGGATACCTGGCCATGCCGGCATTTCGGGAAATGAAAGAGCGGACGAAGCTGCCAGAAATGGACTCCAATACCGCAAGTTCAAAAGAACATATTTTACAAAAGCCGACGCTTCAAACATGGCAAAAAATATGCCTATCAAGAAAAAGACCGCATTTTGAATCTGCCGCTTCACTAAGACAACTTCCTACGTTAAATTGACCCAGAAATGAGACCGAAAATTCCACGACCACTTCCTCGACACTTAGAGACATTGTACCATCGTCTTCGACTGAACCTGGCATACACGAACAATTATCTGTACCGCATAGGACTTACCACTAACCCATACTGTGATAACTGTCGCAACTTAGAGACAATTGAGCACATATTACTAGAATGCCCCGCGTACCGCGACGAGAGACAATTTTTTGAGCACCAAATGGACATGACTTGCCACGAACCGTTAACGTTACCCAGCATCTTAGGTCCAATGCCCGGCCCTTCAAAACAGCGACGGGTTTTGGATTTATTGTTCGAATACCTGACAGAAATTGGTCAAATAGGAAAGCTTTAAAAATTGCATCCTTCGTATACAGAAGCCTAAATTTACCCGCCATGTCACCTGTATATATCCGTATCAGGTCCACTCAGACATTTCATATTTGTTTTTATCCTTTTTTTCTCCCACTCTTTTCTGGAATCTTTTAATCCCATTCCCCATCCCTATACAGAGCAGCATGCCAGCGGTTATATACGCACCGGCGAAATTCTCTGTTTTTCTAATAAAGAGCCCTCTCTCTCTCTTCTTCCGCAAGCGGGATAGCCGAAAGTGGACGTGGAGGAGCCCGAACGACGAGAGTAGCAACGAAATAGACCTTATACTCTGCGCTAAACCTGGCATCATACAATATGCGGACGTGCTCGGCAAGGTGCGCTGCAGCGACCATAGGATGTTAAGAACTCGAATTAGCCTAGACCTGAGGAGGGAACGGAAGAAACTGGTACATAAGAAGCCGATCAATGAGTTAGCAGTGCGAGGGAAAATAGAGGAATTCCGGATGAAGCTACAGAACAGGTACTCGGCTTTGACTCAGGAAGAGGACCTTAGTGTTGAAGCAATGAACGACAATCTTGTGGGCATCATGAAGGAGTGTGCAATGGGAGTCGGTGGTAACTCCATTAGACAGGATACAAGTAAGTTATCGCAGCAGATGAATGATCTGATCAAGAAACGACAGTGTGTGCAAGCATCTAAACCTACAACTAGAACACAACTGGCAGAACTTTCCAAGTTAATCAACAAGCCTAAGACAGCTGACATAAGGAAGTATAATATGAATAGAATTGAACATGCTCTCAGGAACGGAGGATGCCTAAAAGCAGTAAAGAAGAAACAAGAAATAGGCAAGAACCAGATGTAAGCGTTAAGAGACAAAGCCGACAATATCATTACTAATATGGATGAGATAGTTCATGCGTCTGAGGAGTTCTATAGAGTGGCACCCGCGACGATAATGAAAGAGGGAATAGTCTAGAGGAATTTGAAATCCCACAAGTAACGCCGGAAGAAGTAAAGAAGGCCTTGGGAGATATGCAAAGGGGGAAGGCAGCTGGGGAGCATCAGGTAACAGCAGATTTGTTAAAGGATGGTGGGCAGATTGTTCTAGGAAAACTGGCCACCCTGTATGCGCAATGCCTCATGACCTCGAGCGTACCGCAATCCTGGAAGAACGCTAACATAATCCTAATCAATAAGAAAGGGGACGCCAAAGACCTGAAAAATTCTAGACCGATCAGCTTACTGTCCGTTGCCTACAAAGTATTTACTAAGGTAATCGCAAATAGGATCAGGAACACCTTAGACTTCTGTCCACTAAAGGACCGGGCAGGATTGCGTAAAGGCTACTCAACATTAGACCATATTCACACTATCAGTAAGGTGATAGAGAAATGTACGGAATATAAGAAGCCGTTATATATAGCTTTCATTGATTACGAGAAAGCCTTTGATTCAGTCGAAACCTCAGCAGTCATGGAGGCATTACGGAATCAGGGTGTAGACGAGCCGTACCTAAATATACCGAAAGATATCCGTAGAGGCTCCACAGCCACAGTAGTCCGCCATAAAGAAAGCAACAAAATCCCAATAAAGAAAGGCGTCAGACAGGGAGATGCGAAATCTCCAATTCTATTTACAGCGTGGTTACAGGAGGTATTCAGAGACCTGGATTGGGAAGAATTGGGGATAAAAGTTAATGGAGAATACCTTAGTAACTTGCGATTCGCTGATGGTATTGCCTTGCTTAGTAACTCAGGGGACCAATTGCAATGCATGCTCACTGACATAGAGAAGCAAATCAGAAGGTTTGCTTTAAAAATTAATCTGCAGAAAACTAAAGTAATGTTTAACAGTCTCGGAAGAGAGCAGCAATTTACGATAGGTAGCAAGGCACTGGAAGTGGTAAGGGAATACATCTACTTAGGGCAGGTAGTGGCCCCGGATCCGGATTATGAGACCGCAATAATCAAACGAATAAGAATTGGCTGGGGTGCGTTTGGCAGGCATTCTCAGATAATGAACAACCAGGTTGCCCTTATCCCTCAAGAGAAAAGTATATCCTCCTGAGACCCGGGATGCATTTGGGTGCACAGATTTTTACCAAACTTTCAGAATAAATCAGGATGGTTATGAAGGTGAAAAGTGTTAAATGTTTTTTCAATAGCCGTGATAATTTCAGCTCAGCGCGATGTCCAATATATTGGACACTGGGATGCTACCCGGTCTTTCTTTACCCAGGGCGCACGTAATGACATACCGCGGATATTACGCAAAACTCATGTGCAAAAATATTTTAACAACTCAAAAGGCAAAGTATTCAATAAAGTGCATAAGAAGAGCATTCCTCTGGTCAAAAAAAAAAATTTCGCTCTTGTGTTCACTTCCCTTGGGCAATTTCAAAACACCTGTTTGTCCTTGGTGATGCAGAAGAAGAGCCGACATTTGGTGCAAAAGAACTTCGTTTTCATGTCGCAGCCCTGTAGCCTGCAACGGGCAGTGTTTGCAGTGTCTGCCAGTATTGAGTAGTGGGTAGTGCTCTTTTCTTGCGGTTCTCGAGGAGACAGCCGAGCCTGCTTTGATGGCGGATGCCACTCGGCTTCCTTCTCACTCTCCGTTTCATCCTGCTTCTTCCCTTAAGCCACGAGAGTCTCAGCAACAGATTGGTGGAACTGCATATATTTGAGTATTTATTTCCGCTGTTTCTTTACGGAGCGTATGTCCCGCGTGTTCTGCACCCAGGAGTTGTTGAGGGCAATGTCGAAGAGGTGAAAGATGGCTCTGATTGTCCACTTGTTCACGCCTGCTTTTATCCTGTAGTAACTTATCATTCGGTCTGCCTTGTCAGCAACGCCCATGTTGAAGTTGTACATGCGAACAATATCTGGTAGAGGGATATTGATATTTTTTTGCCTTACGAGACCATCTGCGACAGTAGGTGTCTTGCGGATCGAAGCCATGGATTGAAAAAAGAAACGTTATTGGATTAATCCATAAGACACGCGAGGCCGGTCCCCCGAAGAAAAGAAGAGACGCAATTTCGTCCGCAAGCCGCTAAACGCCATCAGTACTCGCCTACTGTTCATAACAAGGCCATTGAAAAAGCGCGGTCAAAATAACCGGGTTGAGTCCTAGCGTCCAACGTAATGGACACGCGAAATCAAAGGAAGAGTAAAAAAAGGTAAGCGCGCGAATAGTTAAAATTTTGTATTCTGCGCGTACGCTGTTGTATCAACTTTCATAGAAAATCAAAGATATGCCCTAAAAGCAGGTAGAAATACGAGAAAGAGTGCTTACTTCTCCGGCAGCTGCCGTAAAACGCCGCGCCGCTTAATGCCGCCATTGTGGAACTGTTTCGGCGGGAATTTGAACGATGTATTTTCATCAATGCTGCATAGATGGCGCAAGCAGGTGTCCAATAAGTTGTACAGTGTGGTTTTATGAGGATGAAAGCCTTGTCACAGGAGTACTGTCTCATATCTGAATGTCCAATATATTGGACAAATCCCCATAGCGGGGTCTCAGGAGGATATAACAGCGGTGTCTTACCTGTACTCACGTACGGGGCAGAAACCTGGAGGCTTACGAAAAGGGTTCTGCTTAAGTTGAGGACGACGCAACGAGCTATGGAAAGAAGAATAATAGGTGTAACAGTATGGGATAAGAAAAGAGCAGGTTGGGTGAGGGAACTAACGCGAGTTTATGACGTCTTAGTTGAAATCAAGAAAAAGAAATGGGCATGGGCAGGACATGTAATGAGGAGGGAAGATAGCCGATAGTCATTAAGGGTTACTGACTGCATTCCAAGGAAAGGGAAACGTAGCAGGGGGCGGCCGAAATAAGGAAAAAAATATTTGGCAGAGATGCATAGGACGCGTAATGCGTCTTATGCGTAATGCGAAAACATATTGGGCGCTTTGGTGAAATGTTTTTGATTGATGTTTTTGACATGCATCGAAACTTATTTCCGTTGATTCGGTGTTTGTATGTTTGCCTGTTGATTGGCCTCAGACCCATCGTTACGTGACAAGCACTGTACATACAATGAGCAGCAAACAAGCTCACAATGAGCTTTTACCTTCGGTGTTGTATTGTATCGGCGAGGACGATAGGTGCCGCATGAGAACGCATGACTTTTGAACACTCGCTGGGAGAGTTGTCGTAGACCATTCGCAGCCGAAAAAAAAATCCTTCAAAAGGCTATTCCACCTGTGCTGCAGTTCGGCCACTGCATTGTACACGGTAAATAAAACGTTTACGTATAATAAAGCGCAGCTTGAAGAACACAATTATCTACACACTCACCAGTTATGTCATTTATGCTTTTTCGTTTTTAGATCTTAACAGTAGATTTACGATATACACCGTCGCTCAGTCTACTTCAAGCAAGTACGTAACACGTGAACAAACACGTAGTAATTTACATCTACCGGTATCACTGAACCAGTAAACACATTCCGAACAAAATATAACAGTATACCACTGAAGTAAAAGCGCCTACAGCGAACTTCCCAACTAGAGGTAAATTCAACAACCAAACGTGTAGCTCTCCAAAAGTATAAACGCATTGAGTCACCAAAATAGCAGTATAAAACACAACCAATAGATATCGCACCAAATACTGCACTAGCAGCAGTGTTGGGAGCCAAGCCAACAAACTGAACCGTCGTAAAATAACTTCCCGGGGACTTATCTACGGCTACATGTAAACCATTTGCTGTAATCAAATTATATTATACATTAGTAAATTGGTGGCCTCTAATGCGCATATTGAGCTTTAGAATTGAAAAGGAAACGTCCAACGATGCAATTAGCAATCCCACGTTCTGTCTAGTTGCATGCAGGCACGCCAACAGCAGCGGACAAGAACCACTTACAGTAATGCACATTATTATGACATATCCACATACTCCAACACAGAGACGGACGCTTTTAAAGAATCTCTATAACTTACACATTGCTCCATACTCGGAGATGCTCCGCTAGTGCGTTCACTGACTTGTGGAGCTTTTTAGAAGAAACCAGTTTTTTGCACAAACTATAAGCTAACGCAGCTTTCGCTGCTTTAACATTTCATTTTTTAACTTCTTGTGGCTGGCGCAACATAGCCTAAGTCGCTTTTGTTCCATTAAACCCGAATGGACTAACACTAGCGGCTGAATTCGGAATATTATCTTCACGCCGCCGCTGAAATGGGCACTACATCTTTTCCACGGTTTGGAAGCTCTGAGTTTGACAGCAGGGGAACTACGAAAGCACCGTTGAAGGCATGGGGCTTGATGGTACGCCGTCGTAGTGGCCGGGAAGCAAGAACCAGTTGCCCTCCGCCGAAAATATTTCCAAAGGTAGCTCGCCACCGAAATTGCAATTCGCTACACGAAAGGAGCCTTCGATTGATGTAGGTATCCCGGCTTAATAATCAAAAATGAATCACACCATTGCGTTTCAATTCATTCGATATATCAAGCCAGACGTCGCGATATGTTTTGAGGCGCTGGTCGTAAAGTAGCCGCTACCCGCCGTGGTTGGTCAGTGGCTGCGGTGCTGGGCTGCTGGGCACAAGGTCGCGGGATCTTTACCCGGCCACGGTGGCCGCATTTCGATGGGGGCGAAATGCGAAAACAACCGTGTACTTAGAGTAAGGTGCACGTTAAAGAATCCCAGGTGGTCGAAATTTCCGGGGTCCTCCACTACGGCGTGCCTTATAATCAGAAAGTGGTTTTGGCACGTAAAACCTTATAATTTAAAGTAGCGGCAATCGCTGCTCTTCTTCGATGAGCAGCTCATCTCTGTAGAGCAAAAGCTCTTTTATTTCACTTTGGTTCAGTTTATTTTCTTAAAGGCGTTCCATTTCAAGGGGTGTCACATAAGGGGTGGGATTGTATTTTGAATAGGAAAAACAGATAGTGAAGATTATTGAACACTAAAGATGATCAGTCACGCGTTCTTGTAAAGCAGATGCTGTAGCGATGGAGATGATGTTATGCGCTGGGACGTGCAAGTCTGTGCGTGCTTTAAAAACTATACAGAAAACGTTGTAGTGTGCGATGGCGGACGGGCAACTTAAAATGAATTACTGGTACAGTAGGACATGCGTGCTGCGGCTATAATAAACGGTGCTCGATTGAAAGAAGAATAAAAAAACTAGTGAGAAAGGGCGACGCTAGCAGTGCGGCAACGACAGGATAGCGGCGTTAGGCCGGAGTGTGCTTTGAAAAATGAAATATTGATGCCGTATGATTATGAGGAACTAAAGAATAGGGAGGCGCAATTTTGAACGGCTTCCAACGTTGTGATTAGATACGCTTGATACAGGCTCCAGATGGCAGATGAATATCTTTATTTGGGTCTTACAAGGGCTTTATATGCCAGCCATTTAACATGGGTTGGGACAAGGCGGAGCGGTTGCTGAAGAAAACCGAGTGTTTTGTTCGATGCTCAAATGATGACGCTAACATGGGCGCGTCCTGATAAATTGCAAGAGAGGGTTACTTCTAGATGTTTATATGATTGTACTTGCTCAATCGGTGTGTTAAAAATGTAATAATCAAAGTGATAGGGATTGTGACAACGAAAAAAAGACATGAGGTTAAATTTGGTAGGATTGAGGGTCGTTAGACCATAATTGCACAAATTTAGTGCGCTGTTAAGATCTGTCTGAATCATATGTCGGTGAGGGCAATTAAGAATGGTGCGGTGAATGACACAATCGTCAGCGAAACTTGGAATACTACACGGAACATACAGGGGTAAGTCGGTAATTTATATTATCAATAGGAGGAGACAAAGGACTGACCCTTGTGAAAAGCCTGAGGCAACTGGGAGGGGTTTGGACAGGTGGCTGTTAAGAGAGACCGACTGAGAACGATTAGTTAGGAATTCCGAAATCAATTTAGGAATATTGGTATGGGTGTTCAGCTTTGAAAGTATTAGTAACATACAGCAGTGAGGAACTTTGCCAAAAGCTTTACGAGATCAAGAAATATGGAGTCAGATAGCATGTTACAGTCAATATTAGAGCTGTAAAGGAATAGGGCTTGTTGGGTTTCCCGAGAGAAGCCTTTACAAAGGCCCTGCTATGAAGGATGAAAAAAGCTCGTTCGAGTCGAAGAAGTTCTTACCTTGCGAAAAGATGACGTGCTCCGTGATTTTACAGGACGCACTAGTTATTGAAATGGGGCCGTAATTCAAGGGTGACTCTCTGTTACCTAATTTGTAGACTGGAACGACTTTGCCACTTTTTGCAATCAAGTGGAATAATGCCTGAGGAGAGTGACTGTGCAAAAATGAGGCAGAGATGTGCTGCAAAAATTGATTACACGTTTTTCAGGGGCTAAGAAATAATAAGGTCCATGCCAGCTTACGAAGAAACCCTCATGTTGGTAATTATGGAGGAAATGCCTTCCTCGAAAAAGATTAAAGCAGGCGTGGAAGCTCCTAAGTTAAAGGATGGTGACTGTTCAGGTCCGTCGAATTCACTAGTGAAGACAGATGCGAATGCGTTGTTAAATATTTCTGCACAATCATGGTCAGTAACTGCCTCGTGTTAAATTAAATTATGGGGTTATACTTGCTAAAGCCACTGTCTGATTATGAGGCACGTCGTAGTGAAGGACTCCGGAAATTTTGAGCACCTGTGGTTCTTTAACGTGCGCCTAAATCGAAGTACACGTGTGTTTTCGCATTTCGCCGCCATCGAAATGCGGTCGCCGTGGCCGGGATTCGAACCCGCAGCTGTCTCGTGTGAATCGTTTGTCAGTGTAATACAGGCAGGATGCTTGGTATTTAAAACTCCAGAGATGCTTGGGATTTTTGACTAGTAAATTTGGTAAGTCGCCATGATCAAACGTGCATATATATGGTGTTACGAACGTAAGGCAAGTAGAACTTTTTGGCTACGAACTATTTTTGCTATACAGCAGGTGTGTTATTGCGTTTGGCTGTACTAAATAATAATTTCTTTTTGTTTTCTAGTTGCTTTAGGCACCGGGTAAACTGCCGTTTGCTGCGATTATTGTGAACGGTAACCTTCGGGATATACATATTAGTGAGTTTTCATGAATCGAGCGAATGTGAAATGTGGATTCGTACTCGGCAAAAAAGTTGTTGAGATCTTCGGGTATTGCATTACAGTTGCCCTTACCCTAGAGGCACATTGTTTTATCGGACGTTTGTTCTGCGTCGAGTTAAATGAATATAACCCGCCGTGGTTGCGCAGTGGCAATGTTGTTAGGCTGCTGAGCACGAGGTCGCGGGATCCAATCCCGGCAACGGTGGCGGCATTTCGGTGGGGGCGAAATGTGAAAACACCTGTGTACTTAGATTTAGGTGCACGTTAAAAACCCGTAGGTGCACAAAATTTCCGGAGTCCTCCACTGCGGCGCGCCTCATAATCAGAAAGTGCTTTTGGCACACCAAGCCCCATAATTTATATTTAAATGAAAATAGAGCATGTATGACTTCATGATCACGGATTTCCAGGAAGTAATTCATGAATGATTGATTTTCGGAGTTCTTGGTAAATATCATATCGAAGGTGTTTGCTGATCCTCAAGAGACATCGGTTGGTTGAGAATAATTGTGCGAGGTTAAAATTTAAACAGACATTGATGAACTTTTTCGCTTCTGAATGATACGTTTGTGTGGAGCTAGTTATGTTTTGGCAATCAGTGTTCAGATACGCAAAAATTACCAATAAGAAGGACGTGCGCATCTGGGTAGGTGGACACCAATTTAGGAATGGGCTTACTCAAATTAAATGGGAAGTCTGGATTAGTTTGCGGGTGTCCATAGAAAATTCCAAGCAGCACTGTTCGCTTGGTGTGCGACAGATCAGTCATAGGGATTCCATATCGAATGCATGTTAATAAAGAACGATGATTTACCTAGATAAATTGCAACAAGAACTCCGCCACCCTCCCCACCCACCCACTCCATGAGCCTTTCCGATCGTTTCGGTACACGCGAATATTAGGTAAATCGGCTAAAAGTTCAGCTTCCATTACGTCACTGTTCAGCCAGGTTTCCGATAGTATGGTGACGTTGCTCTTGAATGACGAAACAATGTTCGATTGAAATTCGCGCTTTGGAAGGAGGCTACGGATGTTAGTGAATAATACGAAAAACGAGAGAAGATTACCGGTTGTTAGCCGTCTTTGCAGATGCTTGAAGATGGGGCAACGGCTATGCTATTTCCTGAACGGTATGGCAGGATGTACCGGATATGTAGCGTTTCCACACGATGTGCAGTGTTTTGAATCGCAAGGATTACTTGTTAGGACGTGCTTTTGCAAATGTAAGTAGCTGCGTACGCGCCTGTCGAAGGCAGCGCTAGAAGTCCTCCCCAATACTGTAATCTCTGTTTTTCAATTTACGACCATTTGGTAAAAGTGCGTCCTTGATTTTGTGTTATGAGGATTTTACAATTATGGGACTCGTTCGATCATCTGATTGATTTCCGAGACGATGTGATATTTCTATGTCGTTATGCCGCATTGTAATTCCAGAATATTGCGGTAAATATCAATGATAGTTTCTCAGATCAGCGCACATTTCATTGTTATCGGGGCCAGGGATGCCACAAAAAGTAAGGTGATTCCTGCGTGACATGTTTTCAATGTCATCTAAGCGTGCTTCTAGCTCCTGAGTCTTTTAGCGATATTCATTTTGTTAGTCTTCATTATTTCTGTATCTTTTCTGAAGGAAACAATTGTTTGGCAATGATTTACAAGATCAGCACTTCGTTTCTTTAAATCGGTAATGGCTTTGTTCGTTGCACTTAGCTCGGTTTTGAAGTGGTGTATCTCGGCAATCAACTGTGTCATGCCTGCGCTTAGCTTCTGTAGCTCAGCCAGTACAGCGGCATTTTCGTTAGGACTAGGGCTAGTCTCGACATCACCCGATAATATCAGTAAGGAATGAATTACACGAGCACACTGAACCAGAATAGCTGCACAACAGCGTGAGCTATGGAACTGCATCATATAATAATAACTCGAGTTTTTAACGAAGAGAACATGCGATTTACTGAACTGCATCACAAAGTTATGTGGATAAAGTGGCTGCGTTGTCGTGCAGTCGCTGAGCCCACGGAACGGTTTCAGCGAGTGAAGCTCTTTTCCACAAGATAGTGATGTTGCCGACGACAATGTTCCACAATGTTACACCGTGACCACCCATGGCACGGTGGTTGCCGGTGACCGCAGTTTCTCTGATGGCACATTCAGCGGGGGAGATCAGTTGGCCAGCGGTATGTGCCAGAAGTTCCGTTCATTTTCGTTGCCTGGAAGCGCGAAAACCAATGCCGCCAACTTAGACAGGCGCGTCATAACCGACAGCAGCAGGCTAGCAACCGCAAGGACGGCCGTCTGCATCGGAAATGTAAATGAATTAAGTAGCTGCGTTGTGTGGTGTCAGTGGGTGAAGCTCTTTTACACATGATGGTGCTGTTGCCAACGATGATGTGGCCACTCATGGCACGGTGATTTCCGCTCATGGCAGCTCGTGTGCTGGTTCTACATTCAGCAAGGACGATCAGTTGGCAGGCGGTAGGTGCCAGAAGTCCGCTCCATTTTCGGTTCCCGGCAGTGCCAACACCGATAACACCACCGTACACAGACGCGTCACGGTCGACAGCAGCAGGCTGGTAATCGAAAGGACGGCCGTCTGAAATCAAAAAGGTAACTTGATTAGGTGCCGGCGTTATGGTGCTGTCACCGAGCCCACCCACACTCACATCACTTCACAAAGCATACTCAGAAACAGACTCAAGTACATACAAAAAATCACAGACAACTACGCAGCATCCTATGGCGTCGCCTGCTCGTCGGTTTTCTAATTGAATAATCTGGGCAGGCAGGAAGCACCGGGGCAGGAATTTAAAAGCCGGAAGTACTTCGTGCATTGACGGTGTCGTAACAGTTGTATCTGTGCTTGTCGTAAACGTAGGTGGTGCTCAAACATTAAGGCCCACGCTGGTTGTGAATGTTCGGTACTTTGTGCTAAATCCGGCAGTAAGTTCATCAAACTATTTTACCTGTGTGAGTTCATGCTTACCATCCGTTCGCATGGTCCGTACAATTCGCACGTAGTCCGAAAGCGGCTTGAGGCGTTGCCTGATGGTGGAGTGGATTGCAGCGTTGCCATGTGACGCTCGCTGTCGCTCTCGCAAGCCTACCTTATGCGCGCATTCCTTGTTTAGCTCCATCCCATTTCCGCGGCGTGCTGCTGTTTCTGGTGCACTTTCTCTCCCTCTACTTTCACTCCCTACCCCCTGTGCAGCGCGGTTGAGGTGTCTTCTGGTGAGAGACAGTTACTGCGCTGCACTTTACCCCAACCTTTCCTTCCCATCAACAAGAATCTCCTTCTCTCCCCACAAGCTTTCGCCTGCGTTCTGAATGCGCCTCGGTAAGGCGGAATGAAAACGCGCCAAGCGTTTCATTGCGCTGGCGTGCCCTCAAGGTATCTATAATTAGAAAGACGCCCTGCAGCATTCAATTGGACATCCCGCTACCCGGAAATCTCAAGTAAAGCCAGATCTAAAATTCAAGTATTTCCATCCCCAAATTTAAGGTGGCCGTCTCCCAGAGTTCTACTTGGCACATCCCCAAGTTTAAGTTGGTCCACCGCAATATTTCTACTCGGCCCATCCCCAAATTCAACTTGGCCCTTCCCCAGATATCAAGTTGGCCAGCCCCAAATTTAACTTCACCCACCCTAAAATTTCAACTTGGCCCACCGCAAGATTTTAGTTGACTGATGTCGAAGTTTATGTTGTCCCACCACCTAATTTCAGTTGGCGCACTCCCAAATTTATATTCATCTACCCACAAATTCAAGTTGGCCAACCACTAATTAAGGTCTCCTTTCCTGAATTTCAACTTGGCCCACCCGCAAATTTAAGTTGGCACACCCAGAAAATAGAAGTTGGCGAGCCCCCTTAGGTAAGTTGCCTCACCCACATTTCCATTGACACACCCCCTGATTTCAACTTAGACCACCGTTTGATTTCAGTTCGCCCACGTTCAAATGTAAAGTTGGCCCACCCCCAAATTTAACTAAGCCCACTTGCAAGTTTCAGTTGGCCAAACTCCAAACTTCAAGTTGGCCCACCTGTTTGGCCCACCACCATTCGGCCCACTGCCAATATAAGTTTCCTCATCCATATTCAATTGAAGCCTATGGATCTCTTGGATATCCTTTTTTTTAGTTTAATTTTGTCTTTGAAAATGTTCCTTTTCACTTTTCACTAAATGTCTTCCCTGCACATTAACTTTTTTTACAGATACAAGGCATTTCATTTTTGGCGTGACAGAGCTGGAGAGCTCGCGAAAGAACGCTCAGGCACTAAAAAAGTTCATTTTTATTATTTTCCTTAAGCGATGACTACAATTATCCATCTCACGGGTGGGATTTCATCAGATAATGAGGAAGATACACACCTATGAGGAGGAACACCATAAAAGGGATATAGCTAAACAAGAAAGCCGAAATAGCTCTCCTCTCAAAAGGCAACCCACCAGAGAAACCAATAACAGGGAGGAATGGTCAAGCGGGAAAAAAGGCATTTTTGAGAATGCAATCAGTAGTTAGGCAATCACTACCTCTTCCCGTCCAGAACGAACTAAGGAGGAAGATTCCTCACCTTATCGAAGGATTGCTTAAGGACATCCCGAAAAGGTCGAAGGCTCAGCGACAAAATCATTTGCTCTACCGAACAATATCTTCCGCATTATAAAAAAGTACACTTCCATTGTCAGCTGCAAAACTTTCACAGTCTCAAGTGATGATGTCAGCCAGATGATTATGATCAAAAAGAGAACAAGGTAACTCATCGAACGGACTTCTCTTTTTCAAGGCGACATATGTTTTCTTCGGCACAGGAGTGTGCGTGGACCCTCTAGCACTTGTACATGGGCTATAGGCGTACTTTGCGAACTGAAGTTGAAATGACTTCGGATAAATCACGTTTTTTTATTTTAATATTCTGCCATCTAATTTTGCCATCAAGGACAGTGGATACACTCCTTCGACTACATGAAAACCACTGCTGCATATATTTACTCCTCCTCGCCCACTGCTGCACTCTTCTAGAAACTTGGTGAAATATCAGGTGAGCATGCAATAACCGACAGCTCACAATCTTTAAAACTGAGCATCCGATTACTTCGTCTATTTTGCTCAATTGTGCAAGTAATTTTTCTTTTGTCTCTTCTTTGTTTCTAGCTTAGAAAGTTATCTCAAATGGTGTCTCGAAGAAAAATGCCTGCTCTAGGCGTAGTGAAGATACTTAAAATGTATAGCTACGTGGATTTTAGAACAATGGCATAAGCATTTCGGATGGTGGGATGGTGGAAATGTTCAATGAAATGGTTTGCCTTGCACCTTCATTTCCATGACCTAAAGAAATGGTTTCTTATTACAGAGTAATGTGTTGGTGATCATCTGGCTTGTGGATGGATGGATGGAAAACTTTATTTAGTCTGCAAGTAGTGATAATTAGCCACTAAGCGGGCCGCTCCCACGTCGGGACCGGAAGGCCAAGCATTGTGGAGCCTTCGTGAGTATGCGGAGGAGCTACCGTGCTGCTTCGGCGTGTAGAAGGTATGCTTTGACTTGTACATTCTATTCAACAGTGACGTGAAGAAGCATAGCCTCCAGCGCCGTGGTTAGTTTATCACTAAAATAGTTTTAAATTTGTTGTTTCTTGCAGTGCCGCCATGTATGCAATGTACTGCGTTTTAAGTATTCTCCTACATGTCAAAGTAATGTGACAGCAAGTCCAGGAGTCATGACAAGATTCTCTAGTAGCACGTAATCGATGGATGCCAAAATTTAAACGACCTGTATCAGAGCCGGCGATTGTTGAAGTTATGATCTTCGGGTCATGCGCGTCGGCATTTTTAAATGACTCGTCGAAGGTTCCAGTGTCATTGCAGGTGCCGGGTTGCTTCAAGAGTGTACTACACAATTCGCGTTGCGCATTCAACCAGCTTGCAAAACATTCGCAAGCAATGACAATCGAAACAAACGCAAGCGAGAGCATACGATAGGAGTGGTCCGGCTAATACCAGGTACGAGTACGCATCGAACGCTTGGGGAAGTGCGCATGACACCAGTTTCCACGCGCACGTTTCTGAGGAGACAGCCGTCATTGGCGGCTGCCATTCGCGACTCTCGCCTTTGACTTCCGGCTCCGCAATCATTTTTTCCTCTTTCGATTTCCTTGCTAGCTCGGTACGCCGCCGCCGCCGCTCGCCTTAGGAACGGGCGCCAAACAGCTGCGTTCTAAAATACTCTAATTAACTTCATATTACTCAGTGAGGTTTCTCTAATCAAATTAATAATTTTGAATAGGGAGCTCGTAAATTTCGGTCTGAGGAGGAGTCGAACACGGGTCTGCGGGGTGCGACACGAGCACGCTTCCCTAGCGTCACAGTCACTACATGGTTCTGGTTCACAAAAGCTGTTACTAGTGCGTGCGTCATTGCCCACGTGACAGCGCCGCCAATGGGGAGGAGGTGGCGGCACGTCATGACTGTATGAGTGTGTAAGATAAAAAGAACCTTAAAGCCCAACCGAACAGCGCTGAGCGGTCCTTCGAGTTCTCAACTCCTCTGGAGCAAGCGAAGACTTTGAAATGCTTGGTGCGTTTGATTTGGCCTTACCATGGCCTACCATGGCCTACCATGCTCCAATCAGAACGCAGGCAGACAGCTTCCGCGGAGAAGGAACCCGCGAAAAAAAAGAAACATTTCACCGAATTGATTATAATGCTTTCCCGAATATTTAAAACGTGTCAGCGGCTTCTGAATGACGATCGACCTTTCAAGGGCGCCTCACTTAGTCTGGCCATATTGAGCTGACAAGCACAGAGCATACATTGCGCGATAACAATCGCGTCTGCAAAGTAGTACATCGCTAAGCGCAGCGGAAAGATCTGAAATTTCAAGGCGAGCGCCGTTCCCTGTTCACTCGCGGCCACCGCGCTCCAAGCCGGACGATGACGTAACCGCGCCGCTGCGCCTATGTAACCGTGTCCGCAGTGTGACGTCGCTCATGGTGACACGTGACTTCGAGAATTATTCAAGACATGTGTTACCTGTGCGATCTGTTTCTTGAATTGACGAATTGAAGTTTGTAGAAATAATAAAAGACACACGGAATGTCTGCGAGTTTTTTGTTTTACTTCGCACCGAAGGAAGGCAGATGTCCTTCCGCTTCGTCTCCTTGTTCCCACGGTAGTGTGGTCAAGTGCGTAGGTACCAAAACTATGCCGTGTTATATCTTGTTCGAGCGCGTGATCACGTTCTAGGATCCGCTTGTTCTGCCCCAGTATTCGTGTAGCCCTGAATTATACCTGTAGTCATTGTTCCTTGTGTACAGCGGGCAAAATCGTGCGTTGCGCGAACGAGACAATAGGGGCGCCATCGGAGATCTTTGTTCTATACGCGTTTTGTTCGGTTGCTGCACGTTACAAAGTGGCAGTATGCGAAATTTCTGAGAACGGGGCGGAGAGAGCAGCCAACCGGAAAGCTGTGAAGTCCCCGCAAGTTTACTTCCCTCGTTTGCCGTCTGCTTGCAGGCAGTATACTTCAAAACGAAATGTTTCTCGTCTTCCAATGAATGAAATCTTTACCTACATTTTCTCTTCTCCAGCTTAAATGCGTTTTCAAATAGTAGTAAGTGTGAATATAACAATTTAGAATTATTAGTTTCTCTGCGTCGTCCCTAGGAGGTGTCGCGCACAGCGAGAACTAAGAAAGAAAAAAAGAAACGACGACAGCAGTGGCGCACTTTTCAAGAGGTAGCAACAACATTCCAGTGGCTCGCTGGCACCGATAATGGGGTCAACTTCGCCGTACAACTAGCGCAATATTCGCCTCGAGAAGCGAAAGCGACGCCGGAATTCGCGTTCTGCGATTTCTTCAAACGCATTTCGCGATGCCACCCGCTCTCCTTCCTCCTCTTGCAACGCCAGCGCAAACACCGAAGTTCCCAACGCAAGCGCCTACCCGCCGTGGTTGCTCAGTGGCTATGGTGTTGGGCTGCTGAGCACGAGGTCGCGGGATCGAATGCCGGCCACGGCGGCCGCATTTCGATGGGGGCGAAATGCGAAAACACCCGTGTGCTTAGATTTAGGTGCACGTTAAAGAACCCCAGGTGGTCAAAATTTCCGGAGTCCTCCACTACGGCGTGCCTCATAATCAGAAAGTGGTTTTGGCACGTAAAACCCCAAATATTATTATTATTAACGCAAGCGCCATTTTTCTCGAATTAAGCTATGAATTGGATCAGAACGCGCTAATCTGCTGCCGAAACCACCGTTTGGATCCAATCCAATCCACCAGACGCGCCATGCGATGCTGGTCTCGTAACGAGCGATGATCACTCCAAACTTCCCAACTGTCGCCGGGTTCGGCGCCTAGCAGACGAAATGCTCGGTGGGAGGATAATTAACAGGAGCGTGTCGTCATTTTGACGTCACCAAAAACGTGGCTTCGGCCCCCGGCTGGCGACGTCGGTGTGGAGTAGGCCAATCGCGCGTGCCGGTAACCGAACGAACGCGCCGAATGCTCCGATCGCAGCTCTCGCGCGACGCGGTCAGCGGGAATGCGTAGGGCAGGAAAAAAAAAGCGAGGAGAAAAAAATGAAGACCGGGTCTGTGACGTATGCGTCACGCGATCCTCGAGGTCTGGTATGGGAGAACGGAGGGAAGGAATTTGCGCTTGCGAAGGCTACACGGGGCAAGTGGAGAGAGCGTTTTGCTTGGCAGTGGAGCCCGCATGCTGAAATCATGGGTTCGCGGCACTAAAATATTTCAATCCCGGCTAATATTGAGCCGATTTGAAAACATTTGGCGGCAGAACGCTCCCTAGAGGACACGCAACAACTTCCAGTGGATAACCAAAATTTGCTATGGCGCCTGGTGAGTGGCCCTTTAAGAAGTGGACGCCTATGATAAGTGTCCAGCATTTCATTCAGAGACAATGATTTCATACTGTTCTTTCGTGACAATATTGGAGGAAACAAGTAAATATGGGCTAAATTCAATATAGGCTAACGAAACTCCCTTAGGGGCTAGTTCCTGCGCGGTAATATGGATACACAATATACCAGAATATGAATAGGCAATACGGATACGAATAATAGCAATGAAAGAAACGGGCGCTCATGTGCGCGTCTTCGTGACGTTTTTAGAAACCGCATGTTTAATGCTTCGGGAGGCAAATGTCTTGGTTCGTCGAAGCGTATGATGTGTCGTTCTTAGGTTTTCCGTAGGAGATCGCAGTGACATTCAGTTGAAGGCTTCTTTTTCAGCCGTTTGTTGTAGAATGCTGCTGAAACAGGGAAGCCCGTTTTCTGCGTCAAAGCATCAACAATACTTTCATGACGATTTAACGTTAGGAAGGAGGTGCTGGACGGTTTTTTCTATCCTATTCCAAATGTATTAACCTAATTCTAATTTTTTTTGCCCAGTTCATTACATCTTTAAGCTTTCGCACTCGCATTTATTCCATATTTTATGCAACACTTTCACTAGTAAATTTTTTAGACTAAATACGATAACAATCATGAGGCCATTTGACAGATACAATGCATTCATGTGCTGTGATGGTGCATGTGCTGTTCTGCTGAAGGAAGATCTATTGTATCGCGAGAGAGCTACTTGCATGTGTTCTGAAGGATGTATGAACAGGACATGCGCGGACCTCAGAGCCAGCAGTAAGTCAAAAACGTTCGCATCTATACAAAAAATATGTTACTTAGCGTCGCGCGAACTGAAGTGCATATGTGTAATTCTCAAGAATCCATTTCTTCCATTTTGCATAATGACAAACGCCCTGCGCGACTCTTGAAACATTTTATTTATCACGTAGTCGCCGTGCATTTGCATGTTAAATATGTATGTGACATTCACAACATTTCCTTTCGTCCATATTGCCTAATGAATGGCAGACACCCTGAGCATCTCTTGAGACGTTTTAGTTAGCGCATACACGCCGTCAGTCTGCATCAAGGGAAAAAGACACTGGAGAGCTCCAGGCAACTTACTGAAAGCTCCATCAAGTGAGTGTAAATGCAAGTACTCTGTACAGAAAGTAGTAGATGGCAAACATGAGGCTGCCGGATGACATCACTTGAGGTTCATTCGCTGTGCCGCCTTGGGTCGCGCACGATGCGCACACGGCCACAACAACAAAGTTTGCGCCGCAGGTTAATTGAGCATGAGTACCATACGACCATACACGACGCGGTAAAATCTGTCATCTACAAGCAGTGCCTCCAATCTTCCAGGCGAATCAGCATCACCTTGTAATCTTGAGATTTGAAGATTGCGATTCATTCATCTGCATAGCTTTTAAGGTGTTGAAATTCTAGGTATAACTTCTCTCGGAAATTCTGCATACTTCGCATTTGTTGCAAGATTCAGATGACAAATGTATTTGCTCCATGCAAAACAGCACCGACAACGATTAACGTCACTTGGTATTCAAAGCAACTTTTGTGCAACACAAAGGTCACCA
Organism: Dermacentor variabilis; assembly: GCF_050947875.1. NCBI lineage: Eukaryota > Metazoa > Arthropoda > Arachnida > Ixodida > Ixodidae > Dermacentor > Dermacentor variabilis. Next base: position 60,052,192 of record NC_134574.1, read on the forward strand.
GAGGGTGTAGTGCGCCAACTCTGTACAACACCCCAGCTGCTTGCTCTATTGAACAACTATCTTGCTCTTCTTGATCCTGCACCTTCCTGTAATCGCCGCCCTCCTAGTTCTGTAAAACCATGCATACACTCAGTCGACCCGTGCGCGCTCCATTTATTAGACGATATCTCAGCAAGCGCCCCATCTCGAGGACGCTGCAGCAAATACTCGAAGACATACAATAAATGCTTGTAGCTCAATGGGCCTGTTTTTACACTAGGCTGTCCTTAATATGTGCCCTCGCTTCAATTCTAATGCATTTTGTGAGTGCAAGTATCCTGTCAAAGTAGCGAAGTCGAAGGCATCGGTGACCAGATCTCGGCAATGTTGCTACACTCGCACAGTTGTAATTTTGGGGCCTACATTTGCAGCTTCATGCTAGCACAGCCACAAGACACAGCTGCGTATGTCACTAAGAGCTGTCGCGCTCTCATCGGGGTGGCGTGAGCACAGAAGCCCGTTATTTTGGCACGAAGCATTGCTGCGATGTCATTCTTAAGCGCTTCCAACAGACAACACTTGCATAGGGGCTTTGCTTTATACGGCGCAAATATCAGTCGTCCAATTAAATGTGACTTTAAAAGCTTTACTAACGTCATGCTTTAGAGGTACAGTTGATTATGTATTTACCTGGGGCGTAGAGTCGAGGAACATCAAGCATTATTTATCACTCTTAGTAAATGCTCCTGCAGTGGCCGATAATCCTGCACCACTCTATTAACGTCGTATTTGCACTGAGTGCTTGAAGGCTGCCGTCACGAACATTGATCTTCTGCAATGTTGAGGAGGCATTATCATTCACTCTTTTCAGGAGAGAAAATTATTCAGGCCCCCGGTGCCGTTGAAATTGATGTGGCGCAGCTTTAACTATTAGGTGCGGTAGAACGGTGCATAGCGATAGGAGATGCACACCGAATTTATGCGAGGAGCACATCTCGTATTATCCTTAAGCCGCCGTACCTAACATTGCGGAACAATGGATAGAGTCATATAGCAACAGTTGACAGTCAATTTAAATTACGCTAAATAGGATGAAGTTGAGTCCTGCGCACTCACGAGACATTCATTAAATTACTTGACGTTCTCATTCGAATGCATTGTTACTTCCTATTACTTGCTTTTTCCCACCAAAGTTTGTGGGAGCAAGTGCCTTAGCTATGTCTGAGTTAACTGTGGCTTAATAAACTTCGCATGAACATTTGTTTTCATGGGCAAGTGTTGTCATAGCTGACTTCACAATCATTGATCAGTGATGGTATACTTATTTACTTAAAAGTGGCAAAGTTTGTTCTGAAGAAACCCCACCAAGGAAGAACTAATAGTAAAACTAGAGGGACAAAACATACCTGAAAGGAGCATGATACGCGTCCTAGGTATGTGGATTCAAGGAAGCAAGAAATGCAGCCACACAACCAGCTTACTAAAAAAATCGACAGAACAAGTAAGCCGAATGATAACGAGGGTGTCTCAAAGAAGAAGCGGAATGAGAGAAGACACAATCAAGCTGGTCAGAAGCCTAGTTGTCAGCAGAGTCACGTACTCGCTCCCGTACCACAACATGACCAAGCACGAAAAAGAACAGACGGAAAAGCTACTACGGAAAGCGTATAAGACGGCGCTACATCTGCCTAGAAACACGCCCAACGATAAACTGTTACAGATGGGCCTAAGCAACACCTTCGAAGAACTCGCGGAAGCGCAGCTTGTTGCACAGATCGCCAGACTCCAGCAGACTGCCACCGGCCGCAAGCTCCTAAAAAGAATAGGGCATAACACAGACGGAATAGAGGATCGGGCTGCTAGCATCCCAGACAGCGTTCGCCAGACACTGGAGGTTAGCCCCCTACCGAGAAACATGGACCCGAATCTCCACGCCGCCAGAAGGCAGGCACGAGCAGATTTCGTGGAACGAAACCTAGCCGCACTAGAAAACACAGTATACACAGACGCGCGGCCGTATACCCATGGGACCGCAACACTAGAATGTTTAGAGTCGCGGCAGCAGTGGCAAACCACACGGGAGAACCAATTAGCTGCGCGACCCTGAGAAACTGCACGGTAACGGAGGGGGAGGAAGTCGCCGTAGCTCTAGCGGCGGCTGAAGGCTACCGCAGGAACAAATCTCTGATAATTCTAACGGACTCCAAAGCAACATGCAGGAACTACACACAAGGCAGAGTAAGTAAGGAAGCACTGAGAATCCTCCTCAAAACAGAGCCTCCTAACAAAAAGATAAAACATAGGATCTTCTGGATACCGGCACACACCGGGATAGAGGGCGACTCAAGGGTGGACCGCCTAGTTCGCGAACTCATGCACCGAGCAGGGCAGTCGGAAACCCTAGAGGCCCCCTTAACGGTGGAGCCGACGTATGCAGAAATACTTAACCACTACACAGGAAGGAGACTTAAATACCCCCCACCCCACACATCGCTCACACAACATGAGGCAGTAAGCTGGCGAAGACTGCAAGCAGGTACGTTCTTCAACCTACCCGCCGTGGTTGCTCAGTGGCTATGGTGTTGGGCTGCTGAGCACGAGGTCGCGGGATCGAATCCCGGCCACGGCGGCCGCATTTCGATGGGGGCAAAATGCGAAAACACCCGTGTGCTTAGATTTAGGTGCACGTTAAAGAACCCCAGGTGGTCAAAATTTCCGGAGTCCTCCACTACGGCGTGCCTCATGATCAGAAAGTGGTTTTGGCACGTAAAACCCCAAATATTATTACGTTCTTCAACCTGCTCACATTGCATAAAATGCTCCCTACCCAGTACAGGGATACATGTCCGTGGTGCGGAACAACCCCCACGTTATACCACATCACGTGAGAATGCAAGCGTAATTTCGCATTCCATAAAGTAAATAACCCAAGTGCGGAACAATGGGAGGGTCTGCTCACCAGCAGAGAGCTCGCAGCCCAACGGGCAATTGCGCAGCACGCCTGCGAGGCAGCAACACTCAGCGGTGCCCTGGAATAGGGGTGCCGACCTTGTGAAGCGGCGAGGACCCAAAACATGAAGACACCGGCCCACCGCCAATCTCTCTGAGATATAGAGAAATAAAGTTTTTCCATTCCATTCTGAACTTTACAATGGATAGTTTGTGCTCAAACGTGGAATAAAGCTTGCATCGTTACTTCTAGTGTTACAGATGTTCCTGAAAATCTAATGATGCGAGTGCGGTTAGAAATTGTGGCAGAAAATAATATTGAGAAATTTATATACAGTAGCTGGGATACACATCGTAGCAATGAGTTCCAGGGCGCAGCGTTAGATTTTAAAAGGTATGAACTTGAATCCCTGAGAAGCGACGCCAATAAAAGGGCGGCTTGACGTAACTGTCCTCCAAAATAAAACCATTATATTATTTTTTTCGCGAAGAAGTAGCATGATGTCATGACGGCTGCCTGGAAAGAGCATGATTTCCGCTGAACAGTTGCCCTTTGGATGTATAAGTGAGGCTGAAGTGTTCGTCATAATAGAGAAGCGTAACGCATGCGCACTTAGTCACATAAACAAGTAGAGTGACTGAAATAAAGCTATGTCGTTCGAAATTCATGAAAATCTGCATAAGCAACTTATAAAGGTGTACGCAGTCAAAGAAACTTATCAGGTCTTTAGCAGCCACCTTTTATTGCAGGCTCTGTCCAAGAAGGCTCCGATAGGAAAAAAGGAGTCATGAAAAAATCCAAGTGAACATGTTGATTTATCAGAGAGATTTCAAAGCGTTCCCCTAGCTTTTTCAACCAGTTGGACATTTGCAACTTGTATAGATTTAGAGCAGCCATAATTTACCTGCCTGCGTCGCTTCCAAAACCCTAAGGTTCTTGATGCAGTGCGCCTTTTTAAATGCAGTTGCCTCAGCATTGGACACCAACAACAGTTCAAGGTGGGCTGCGGGCTTTAAGCCTTTCTTAAATTAAATTATGGGGTTCAACGTGCCAAAACCACTTGCTGATTATGAGGCACGCCGTAGTGGAGGACTCCGGAAATTTCGACCACCTGGGGTTCTTGAACGTGCACCTGAGTCTAAGTACACGGGTGTTTTCGCATTTCGCTTCTACCGAAATGCGGCCGCCATGGCCGGGATTTGATCCCGCGACCTCGTGCTCAGCAGCCCAACACCATAGCCACTGAGGAACCACGGCGGGTGAGCCTTTCTGGTGCGCTTGATACGGGTGTCCGTAAAGTGATGACACAATCCGTCATAGATGTTCAATCCCGGTTTCTGAACAATGTACCGACTAAGCGATTTGTTTTGAGCTAACGAAAATGCGAGTTGAAGTTTATGTTCCCAGGCTTACAATGCCATACTTGCGGCACGCAAAAAGGTTTATTGATGTCAAGAAATCGAAGAGCCTTTCCCTCTGTTATTTTGTGATTAAATCTCAGAGTACTCAGGCCTTCTCCAACGTTAAGTAAAACATACGCGGATGAAAAGTAGGAACTTTATAGATCCAAGTGAAGCAACGTTCGAAGGTAATCTACATATCAAAATGATATTAAAACATACGTGCCGCTTCAGCGTTTATCTTATCCGTAAACATGCGCCAAGTTCAAGTCAATAAGACATCTGGTTAAGAAGGACACAATAGAGGCCCCTTTGTTTTCAAGCGTTATTCCATTAGACGTAAGCGCATACATAAAGCTCAATCTGTGCAAAGAAGACGGCGCACACTCAGGCATGCACTATTTTGAAATTATATATCCTCCCAGAATTATATATGCCTTGGTCAAATGCATTTCAAAAAATACCTGTGCGAAAGTGACCTATATGGTTCTGTTATGTCAACCATAAACGCATTAGAGGTGGTGTTTAGGCAATGCTTTTAAAATTTTATTATTTATCCCCAATATTGAATAATCAATCAATGTATGGATCATTACTGTAAAGAAATATATGAGGGACATGTGTATTTCCTGGGACACAGATCCCGAGACAAAACAAATCTGACTCTAAATATGTGATACAAGTTTTATTGTGATCTTAAGGCGACAGCCTTTAGGGCTCCGCGTCGCAAGAAAATCAGTTGTTGGCATCGGACGTTGCAAGGAGCCGACCTTGTACAGCGAACGCACGCTTGGCGGCAGCACAATACCACTGCACGAACGCTCCGTCACGTGGCATGTTTAATGTATTATGTATTATGCATTTTAATGTATTAATGCATTTGTTGATGGACTGCCGTGCTCAATACTCCGACGAATAACTTTACAAAGAATGAAAGACAAGGTCTGAGCAACTTCACATTCCATTTTATTTACATTCCTGTCTGAGTTATCTATGTTTATATTACTATTATGTAATATGTCTGCTGCTTTTGTGTGCCCGCGTGTTGCGTTTTATAGCCTAAGTTCACTATGGACCCGGGACTAGCCAATGGCTATGGGTACAGGAAGGCTTTCGTATCTTGTAATATATGATGTAAATAAAGAATGAATGAATGAAAAAAAAAACTTTGGTGGTAGAAGAGTGGTTGTGTATGCGTGGTACGGAACTGGGCTAGAATTTTTTTTTCCCGAAGCGATGTGGGACGCCGGTTTTCTGCTACACGGGGCCCTTTAACGCTATCTCGTTAAAGCAGGCTTTGTACCAACGCATTTGTCTTGAGCGCGAGTTGGAGGAATTCTGCCAGCGTCTAGCATGGTCTCGCTGACAGCCTGTGTTGTGGCCACCACTGTGTACGCAGCGCTATCGTGTCGGCCAAGGCAAAGTTGTTTTAGAGACGCGCAGTCGCTCGTGTATTTGGGCTCTTAAAGTGCAGGAAATAATGCCCGGGCACGGGGAATGCTTGAAAATCAGATGTTTTCGCCATATTTTGTGCTATTGCTTGGGGTGCTTCGGGTATTTTCTACGCCATGTGCGTAAAAGCGAATTGCTTGTATTTTTAATGCCACCAATGCACCACTGCCGCACATTTCCCCTCCACATACAATATCCCTATAAAGTCGGAATACCAAAATTACACATGCTTCGCTTACTTTTTTTTCAGCTGATACCGTCAGGTGGAACTCTGTAGGGGAACTACTGCTGCTTACCTGGTGCCACAACGCTGGTTGACCGCACAAAAAGCACGGAACGAGAATTTATATGGAGCAAAATAAACAGATCCTGATTTCACAAGGCGCTCTGCGTCTACTCTATGAAATTTCACGTGGCTCAGGTTCGCTAGAAGCTTGTAGAGATCGTACGCAATGATTTTTACTTAATAATGAAACTAGTCCGCACCAAGAGCGTGCGCAAAGAAAAAAGAAAAGAAAATAATTTAAATGCCGCGCCGATCAGTGCAACGGGCGCAACGCGTTTCAGCTAGCATTCAAATCACGCGAGCTCGAAACCGAAGCCGGAAGTGTGGTTCAGGTATTGATGTGGACGGCTTGGTGCGCTACAGACAATTGGGCCACGGGGCTCTATGGGATTGTGCGCTTCTGATGAATGTCTTTCTCTAGGGTCATGCGCTGCATCCGCTTGATCAATCGCTGCAACTTTATGTGGAGCGGCACGTTTCTGATAAAAATGACTCCAACGTCGACGTCAGTGATATAGGCGTCGGGCGCTACACACATGGCGCTGCGGCACATTCAGCTCGAACTGCATACTTGGTCGAACCTGATAAGCAAAGCTTCGCCTAATCTACGCCAGCGCTCGAACGCATTGGGCCACGGCTGGTCTTAAGCGCGTGCAGGCCCAGACACCAGGCCCGACAGGCGCGCACTAGGGACTGGTGGTGACGACGAATGTGTAGTTTTACAATTTGTATTACTTACTGGAAGGAAGTGGAAGCACTCGTATCGAGTTAAACGCTGGCTAGAGGGCATCGTGAACGCCAAACGTGTGGTTCCCGCACTTACTAGGCTGCGTGGTCTGGCGCTGCGGTCGGTTAGTTAAGCCTGTGCGTCCAGTGCCTGTACGAGCAAATGGCCGTTACGCAAGTATTGGCAAACATAATAAAAGCTTTCCCTAAACAGATTCCCACAGCATGGGGGATCTGCAATTGACTTTATTTTAGTGGTTGAGCCGTATTCGTAACGTGTTTGAACTGTATTCTAATTAAATTCGTAACTATAGGAAACTAAAGCAAAGGTCCGGAAAGAATCTGAAGCCAGTTTTCCTCCCCTGTGTCCCTGGTTTTCTCGATCTCGCAGGCATATTCATATATATATATATATATATATATATGAACGAGAAATAAGGGCATGTCATGTTATATATACATACATGCGCATGCTCATGCGGGAACGCCTGCCAGTGTTTCTTTGCGTGTACTTTTATACATAAACATACCTCCAAACGCTGACTCAAGGAACGGATGCCGTTATTCCGCGCAAAAGGTAAGTGCTGAGAGCTTTCTTTTTCATTAATCTTTGCCTCGTCAAGCCTTGGGCACCGACATGGAATAATGTAAGAGAGTTTTCATTTCCGAAACAGTAGACGTCATTAATCATGTTCATATTGCGGGTAAGCTATATTTGGGAACTACAACGGTAAGTTACACAATTAACAAAGAAATACAGGATGGGCACAGGACTCAGTTGTCAATCAGCATTGTGTCCATCCTGTGTTTCTTTCAACAAGGGAACTTTACTCATTTCAGCAATTTTACATACCGAATTACCTCCGGCTTCCCTGCGAAATTTTGTCCTTCATCTGAAAACCGCAATTCCCGCACATCACGCTATGCATAACCTGCAATCAGAGGTGTTTATATCACGGAGGCCACGAAGGCAGCTTTGCCGCTTCAGTCCGGCTGCCACGCTGCGAGAGCAGCGCTGACGAGACGAACACTTGTAGCTGTCATCATCCGCTACGGTCGCTCCTACGTTAAAGCAAGATTGAATTTATCTCATACTGCTGTCGCATCTAGCCTAGCTTCTTGCAAATGTGAAAAAAACGTGCACATTCATCGCGCCAGTCCACTTCATTTTATGACTGTTATGCATAAATGAGACGCACCATTCATACGATGCACAAACAAACATTTTTGCGAGAAAACCCGTCACTACAAAATGTGCTACGCATAATCCAACCTCAACCTTGCCCTCCCCCCCCCCCGATATGAGGGAGGAGAGTACATTAGGCCGGTGCCTGGTGTGGGCTTACTGATGTCGAAGTACTAAAAAGTATGGAGGACAGTACCGAAAGTGAAAGGGGGAAGGACAAACATAGGGTTAGCATTATGACAGAGAGGCGATCAATGGGGGTGGGGTATTGGTGTCGGGTTCATTCAACAAAAAAAAAATATTAACCGGAAACGTAACAGAATATATTCGAATGACTAGACGTGGCCAATCCAGTATGCCTCGTTTTCTAAGAAAGCATAAGGTCTAAATAACCCCTCCTCCGGCACTTCAACCACAACAGGAGAAAAGGGGAGGGGTAGGGGGGAGTCGGCAGAAGGAAGTCGCCTCAGAGAAACTGAGTTCGCGGAGTTCCTGTTCGGTTCTGAGTATAAATGGAAACTGGAAATGTTGACGCTAACAGAGACACGGTCAACGTGCATGGTTATTGAAATCATCAGATGATCAAACGTTTACTATATGTCTATGCTTGTATATCTTGTACTGATGTATTTTGTATCTCAATTCAATAGTATTTCACGCGCAACTACGTAGACGCTTATTAGGCATGTGTTGGGCGACTCCGTCACGCTCCAGGGCCTCCAAACACTGTTCGACGTCCTGCTGCTCCTTGCGGGATAGATACAAATAACGCGTTGGGGTGGCATGGATCTCGTGAGCTTCGGGTCTCTAATTTGCGCGGCAGGCTCGTGCTTTGGTGAGAAGAGCTTACCGCGGGTCGCCACTCTCATAAGCCCATCCAGCAGACCCAGCCTCGGCGCGTTTACGTTTTTCTCTTTTCAGCTACTACAGCTGCTTTGCAATGCGCGGCATATTGCCGTTTTAAACCCATCGCACAGTCGTGAGTTACAATGCCATGCTACGGCTTCGTCAAGGCCGGCGCACTGGTTTATGGCCTTGTCCTACCCAGTTAACTGGCGTCCCGAACTGTTTATTGTAAAAATGAACAGCCCACATACAGTCGTTCCGCGTACAATGTTTTACTCCGTTGATGTTGATGATGTACAAGTAAGTTTCAAATCTTGCAATATTGCTCTCTGCGAACGACAAGTGCAGCTTGGGATAAACAAATTGTCTAAATTGGCGGATGAGAACGACTTCAAAATAAACACTCAGAAAAGTACCTGCGTACTCTTCTCAAAGAAGAGAGGGGTAGCACCACTGCCTATTATTACGATCAAGGGAGACCAACTCTCTGTGAGCAGCCAACATAAATTTCTTGCAATCACTTTAGATTGAAAGCTCACGTTTATTCGCCATATTCAAAACCTGAAAATAAAATGTCTGAAAACAATAAACGTTCTCAAGCCTCTGTCACGCACTAGATGGGGTAGTGATCGAAAGTGTCTTTTGAACTTATGTAACAGTCTTGTCCGCTCCGGCCTTGATTCTTCCAACCAACCTTCTTCTACCAAGCTTCTAACCAAGCTTCTTCAAACGAAAGTAAGAACAGAGCTTAGCAACTTTGTTTAAACTTCATTTAAACAAACTTTCTTCGCATGAAAGTAAGAATAGAGCCTACCAAATTTTTTTAAACTAAAAAAGTGAAAAATGATTTCTTCTGCATCAGTAAATTACCCTTCTACAACACCAAGAACACCACTCTTCCAACGATAAGACCTTTGGTAAGCCAGAATAAGCGCAAGAACGGAATACGGGTGGCGACGCCTACTTAAGTTCCTACACCTGAAGGCTGTGACGCCTTGGATTTTGATGGCATCTTCTAGGGCATACTAATTGTATATAGCGGTACAGACTGACTACATTGTGTTTTAAAGGGATCAAATATTAAACATGGCACGTTTTTGGAACCTTTATTCAGCCAACGCGGCCCAAATGCGAAAACATACTTTGGAATCCCTGACGTCACGCTGAGGTACCGGCGCTGTAGTTTCGGCGTGAAATTAAAATACTGATTCTTGGGCCTTCATTTTCTCATCTAATAATCAAACTATTTGTTTTTTGAAATGACTGAATGCAGGGTTCTCAAACAATGCTTCATTAGTCTAAACTGATATATTGTTTAGCTTTAGTGTCCCTTTAAATAAACTTTCTTCGAACAAAAGTAAAAACAGAGTCGACTAACTTTCTTCTAACATGCGTTAATAAAAAGAAAGTCATGATGTATTTTTGTATGGGGTACAGTGAACAATGTACAGAACCAGCTCCCGTGCTGTCCGCTTTCCTTGCATGTATTCAGTTCCGGTGCATCAGCCAACAAACCCTGCACGCCTGCTAGTCGCAGAGTTAGTATACTATCTTAGCTGCTTCGTGAACTGTGACAAGGCTGTTGCGCGCCCGCGATGATCTTTTAATGCGAAGTTTTCTCCGAGTCCAGCCGCTTTTCCCTATCTCGCTGTGTGCGTTCAACAGCAGGACCTCGATGCGTTCTGTCTCAGCTCGAAGGGCGTATTGGGGTGGCCAAGCTGAAAGTTCGGTATAGTCCGGCTTAACACTAACGCGATCCATGCGTGGCCCAGTTAGGCTAAATAGGCGGAAATTGGACGCTCTACAGTCTTGCGTGGGTGGCGCGGGAAGAGAGGATGTCCTAACGCACGCCGCAGCACTTCGAACAAGGCGATCGCGCGCTAGCTTGGCTGACCAGCAGCATGCGGTTCGGGCTCGCTGAAGCGATGGTGTTGCGTTTACGCCTTCGACAAACAAGTAAGCGCTCGCTCGCCGCGCACTTGTCCACTAGCGCTGTGGCAACACCTGATCTTCGCGCTCTTGCGGGTCACGTTTAAAGCGCAGGAGAATATTTTAAGGATATCACCATCTCCGCCAAGACGTTTCCGTCTTCACCAGCCGCTGCCTGGCACGCTGGAAGTGCCGGACTCGTCGACCGCTCAGACAAACCAGACAAATACAGCAATAGAAATTTTCGACTTCACTCTAAAAACAAAGAGAGTTCCGGGCACTCTCTTTGAGGGAGTATCTGCCTGTCCCATATTTCACTCTCTTTTCGAGAGTAGGTCGGCCCTCTTTGAGAGAGAGTTGGTCAACTCCTCCTGACAGGGTTTTCTTACTCCACCGCATGGCAGTGCTAGTACTCTTCCACAGATTGCTAATACTCTCCCCACAGGGTTATAGTACTCCCCCAGACCGAGTGCTTCTACTCCTCTAAACAGAGTACTGCTCCTCCAAGCCATGTTTCTACTCGCCCAAACAGAGTGCTTGTACTCCTTCAGAACAGAGTGGTAGTACTGTTCCCGATAATGTGAAAGCAGGATGTACATCTATGGTCACGTTTGTAGGGATTCGCAATACTTACATGTGGGGAATATTTGATTCCTTCATAAGCAGCTCCTGCACTTATGCTTCGTGAATGGATGTAATCTGTAGTGGCCGAGTCACTCAACTGAAACATTTTCTCTCTGAAAATGTAAAAATCTTTATTGGTCAGTAACAAGACAAATTAATAATAATTTGAGAAACATGCTCACAAACACATAAAATCAGATTACAATGATGCCCATGAACTTTTAGAACACATTTTGTAACAAAACATGAGTATACGTATTCTCTAAAGGTTAATCAGTGTTACAGTGTACAAATATCCTTTAATTTGAATTGGCTCCTTTTTTTCGGAAATGACGTATACAATGCAAACATAACATAAAAGAAACGTACGCAAACTCACAAAGTATTGACACTATAATTGAAGAGAAATATGCGCCACATTACTGGCCAGCAAAAGTATTTCTGGCACAAAGCGCGTGCACCTATATGGCAGACGTTAACAGATGAGCTGCTAAGCATGCAGCTGGTAATGTACATAAATTGTGCAAGAAACTTCTTTTGTGTGCCATATTCTAAGAAAGCAGCTCATTTGATAACGTCTTGTACAGCGTGTGGATGTTCCTCACTGAAAGTACAGTGCATTTAGAAATGTTTTTTACATTCTCATGTGAGGCCAAAGGTCGAGCTAGCTTTGCTTATATTTCACATAAAGTTACTCATGTATGGGCTGCGTCCTACTGTTTCTAAGTGTGCCTTCTCGTGGTTCTGCAGCAATATCCTGCCCGGTCTTAAACTGGTACAGAAGGGTGTTATATTTCCTATTCGGTTGGCCTTCTCACAAAAGTAGTTTCCTGGTGCTGTTAGGATTCATCCGTTTGACTTTCTCACAAGTAAGTGAAATTATATTTACAATACTATCTAGTGAGTAGTAAATCAATATAAAACTGCAAGGAGCATTGGAATTAAAACCTTGCGCATGAAATTTCTTGTCATATATGGTAGCTTTTCAATCCCATTACGGTAACAATGTTATACTTTTGAGGAGCATCTTGCATAATTACATGATCCATTATTGTGACTCGTTGAATATGCAATCCAACTAAAATATAGCATGGCTTCAGATGTGAACCAAAAATCAGATCTGATGAATATGATGCATCAAAGGCGACGTAAGCAGAAGTAAAGGCAGGGAAGTGCACGAAAAAGACAAACAAAGAAGCAAAACATAAATTGAGAATGGCACCATCCTGTTTCACATATTCCTTCCATGCATACCGATTTTGCAGGCAACGATGCATATACTTGCACAATGAACCAACTATCTGAAACCAATGATTTTTTCCTACTGAAGTGATTAACATGCGCTAAAGTAAGAAAAATTATCGCACTTCACAGAATGCTTCTCTCAGAACAAGTACACAGGTGACTAGGAACATTAATACATCGCCTCAGTGTGCACTCTATCTTAAGTCCACAAGAATTACGTCTACAGAAGCCACGAAACTAAGAGGCTTTTGCTTTACGCTATATGTTCACACCCGCCAATTGATGAACAAGTGTTTTACTGATATGCTCTCAGTTGTTTACATTGAACGCATCTCTACCTCCACTAGCATACTTGATTGATAAGTACATTGGAGAAACCACAATTTTACATTTTTTTTTCAAATAATTTTCAATTCCAAGTGACTCTCCAGCTCTTATGACGTAAGGTGTGCACCACAGTGCACACAGTTAAAGGCCTTAATTGCTCCTTGCTTTCGCTTCGGGAGGCACGAGCGGTTCTAATGAACTGGTTTCGTGAGCAAGCACGTAAACGATAATGACTTCTTAAACAGGGATTCTCTTCCCCCAATGCTTTCCCTTTCTGGAACCTAAAAGGAAACCATACTTTAAAAACTAGGTGTAAAAAATAGATAAAAGGGAAGACATGAAAATCTGTCTGCTTCATGTCAGCATTTAAAATACAAAATCATAGCGGTTTGTATTGGCAGCCTTGCATTCACATGCTGTTAAATGCAAGCTATTACAGCTGTATGTATGTAAGCACCTAACCAATCATGAGCTGTTGCTTTTTATACTGAACACAGTCACCGTGCTCAGTGCAAGTATGTATCGTGTCACTAAGCCAATATGCAATTTCATTGTACCACAATTCCTTTATCACATCGATACATCTGTTGAGAGGCATGACAATAGCACTCACTTCTCACAACAACTCATCTTTTTTAAACACATTTCTAACTTTTCAATGACACATGCTCCTATGTGTTTATCTCCAGAGAGCATACTTGATTTTCACTTGCCCATCAGAGACATTACATAAATATACCATGTTAAGATAACTGCCTAGAGCACGTGAGAATTTTCGTCTTGGTGTGACATACTGCATTTCGATTTTGTTGACATTTAGTCAAATGGGACATCCAATATACCTACATTCTAGTTTTCTTGTCCAAATTGCATGGCAATGTATTTTGATAATTTGGTTTATACCATGTTAAGATAACTGCCTAGAGCACGTGAGAATTTTCGTCTTGGTGTGACATACTGCATTTCGATTTTGTTGACATTTAGTCAAATGGGACATCCAATATACCTACATTCTAGTTTTCTTGTCCAAATTGCATGGCAATGTATTTTGATAATTTGGCGTGCGCTGCTCTGCACAACATGAAGTCGCGCTGGACTAGCTTTGACATCCTTGTGTCCTTGCAGCTGCCTTCTTGCCTTATATAAAGTGGGTGCCTGAAAAATATCGTGTGGAAAAGTAAACGCAAAGGCAGGATGCAAAACAACATCAAGATAGTCAAGGTCATGGCACGAATAGAAAGTCTTAGCTTTTAGTCTTCCTACTGAAATGCAACGAAACATCTAAATGACTCCAACAATCAACTGCTAAACTAACTTCAATTTTTAGATTTAAACAAAAAAGAAATATCCGACAGTTCTTCTTCGGTCGGCACCACTATTAAGATACTCCTGCTAATGAATAGAATATTGGTCATTGCCAGATGTTATAAGTCTGGCACTAGTCTCGTGTGTCGCAAACACCACTGGTGACACATCCTAGGCATGTACCCAGTGTGCCCCCGCACTATCTTTAGTTGTGCCACTGCTCAAGGCATAATTTGAGAATCATATCTACAAACATGATACTGGGTTGGTATGAAAATATGGTACTCCAGTTCAACGGGTATGACTGGATGTGCCTATATGAAAGGGCAACAAGGCTTGTTATGGCAAGCTTACCCACATTTCAAAAATAACATGAAAGTTCACTGCGGCCTGCATCTAAGCTCACTAAAAGGCATGAACTTATTTTCATTTATGACGTGCGCAATGGAGTTAATTTTGACAGACTCGACTACTGCTTCAGTTTGAAATCTAGCATTTTACATATTTGAAGGCATGTAAAAGATGCAGTTAGACCGCAGTTATTAGTTCATTAGACCAACTCTTTTTGTGTACGACTGATGACTGGCACAACAGAATTAAAGCAACGTTTTATTTTGATACTTTATTTTCTACCAAAAGTATTAAAGCAATGAACACATTTTGATCTGCCATGCAGTATCAGATGCACACATTACGCTTGTAACCCCCAGCGGAAGGGTGATTTAGCTTTTCATGACATAGCTCTCAAACGCCAACTCATAATAGCAAATGCACAGGCATGTCCAAAAGAATAAGCGTATGCAAAGCGCCCCTGCAATTGTAATTTTTGCACATCAGCCGTTATATTCGATGCTGATGCATACCTTGCTGCTTGACAATTCACCGAGTTCGTAGACATAAGCCCCTTTCAGATTTGAACAGGGCTGAAAAACCGCAACAGGAGACACAAAATTAGACATATAATAGACCCTTTCAATAGATGAGCAAACCCAGTTCAGCCTTAGATCTAAACACCATGAGTGCGATTTAGTGCGCGACGGCGACGAGCGACGGCTTCGAGCGACAAAACGGGCCGTCGCTTGAACAGATCGTTCGGTTCTGGAAATCTAGAAATCGTCGCTCGTCTCCCGGAAATGCTATGAGCGACTACCCAATAGTGCGCAGCCGGAACTTGATGTACTAAATCATTGAAATGCCACTGATTATCGCGCGGAACGAGCAAACAATAGAACTTTTATACGTGCAAGGATAAGAACCTACTTCAAGACCTTCGGAAATATTTTATGCTACTTTTTACAGTAAAATACACCAACTTAAATTACTAAAGCGGGTGTCACGCTAGTTTCGACTCGTATTTGCAGCACTCATACGGGCAACACCGGGGAGGCTCCGTCGCTCGCTCGGAGTACCACTTGTAGGCGACGAGCGAACGCGACAGCCATCTCCCACTTGGTCCCCCACCTTACGGAGCTTTTGAAGAGTGGTATCAATTTTGCGGTTCCTATGTATGCAAAGGCCCAAAACTCGTATCTCGTCGCGTTCCGGGATGGGGCCTGTACATAGGGATAGGTTGAGTTTAGTGGTGCACTTCGGGTTGGGTCGTAAGTGCACAAATTCCGATTTGATCGGGGAGCATTCCAGGCCGCATCGGCGGGCATATTCGTCCACAATAGCCGCCGCATGCTGCAGGTTGGCCCCGATTGCTCCAACCGATACTCACGAGGGCCGCCGCCAAGCACGCGCTACAAGGATCAACAGAACATATGGAGATCGCCCAGGAGTATTCTATGCGGACGCTGCCGGCCCTCACCACGGGGGTTGGTTTACGGCGGCAGTCGTCTATCAAAACACACCCGTTAATGGTCTCACTTTCCGGGCCCCCAATATTACTTACGCGGAGGAGGTGGCCATCGCACTTGCTGCCGCAGATCCAGCGTCTCGGGTCATCATCACTGATTCGAGGGGTGCTTGCCGCAATATAAAACAAGGCCAAATTCCATATAGGGCCTTCCAAATCCTTACGAAATCTGAGAACCAGGGATTCCAACCCCGGCGCTCCATTATTTGGGCCCCAGCTCATCAGGAAATAGAGGGGAACGAAGTAGGCGACGCTACAGCCCGCGCGCTTCATTTCCGGGCGTCGCCTCTATCACCCGTCGACGAGGTCCCTGAATTCAAACCGGCAATCACCTTTAAAGAAATCGTACAGCTGTATCAGCTTAATCACGGCCCATACTTCCCCTCTTGCAAAGGCCTCAATAAGACGGAGGAGCGCTGGCTTCTCCGTCTCTACACAAATACCGTACTGTGCCCGGCGGTGCTGAAACACTTCAACCCGGCATTTTCGGGCGAGTGCCCGCACTGTGGGGAGGTATTTGCGGACGCATACCACATGGTGTCGGCATGCCCCTCTAACCCTGCTTTCCCCCCAAGCCCCCACCCTACCGGAGAGGACTGGGAGGCCACCCTGCTCGGCTGCTCAACCCTCCAGGAACAACGTGCCCTGGCGGCCCGAGCCAAAGCCGCTGCAGAAGCCACGGGGGTCCCGGACTAGGGACCGCCCCCTAGACTTTGTAAGGGCTGGGCCCTTAGGGCTCAGCTCGCGGCTCTCTTGTAAATAGAAATAAAGTTTGTAACCAACCAACCAGCCATCTCCATCGCATCGCTTGTAGCTGTCGCGCGCAAGATCGCTTATATGGGCTTTCTACTTTATTCAGCATAAAACATGATTTCTCATGCGTTTTCAGTAAGTTCAAGATAACGCGCCCAATTGACCCCTGGCAGCATGCAGCTGAATGCTTGCGGCAAAGTTTCTAACTAGCAGTGGTGCTGCACGTAACTTCAGTGGTCGCACATTACCCATGGGCGAGAACAGTCTAGTACGCGGCTTATTTATAACGAAAGCATGCCGCCAGCAAAATGGCGCCTTCTTTTATGTGACTCCTTATTTCAATAGCATTCCGTACACAGCAGACTGCCAAACTGAATAAACTTAAACACACAATACGCACGCTAAGCACGCTCCCTATAGGTTCGGAGTCATGGGCTGCAATGAACAAACCATTTTAAGCGTCCTCTCGCCTAGCGTCTTACTGAACATACCATGGTTCTGGCAGCGTTTGCGATTTTCAAAGCTCTTACAGATAGCGGCAAGTGATAACACCACATGCAGTTATTGTGACGACTGGCTTTTTCGATTGACATCGAGAGACCCAGCGCACTTGCCTAGTCCGTTGTCAATCGCGTCGGCTAGGCGCCGCGACGACTTCCTGGCGGTATCATGTCATATACGCAGAATGTGTACCTATGCTAGAATTCACTTACCGTGGAAGATTTGTTGTTATATCCAACGAATGACGAAAGACTGTCGTGTTTTCGAGGCGACGTGAGATGGCTGACACACGATCTCCTTGGAAGGCCTTCGTTGCAGCTCGCTGGACGGATCACCACAGACATGGGATCACCTTCCTCCGGTGCTGTGCTGTTCCGCGATTTTGCGGGCGCGCGCGGTGGAGCAACTCCGAGCGAAAAAGTAGAGCGCTTGCTCCACATTCCTTTGAAATGTTGCTGCCTCTGCTCTTAGAAGCAAAACGGTGTGTTCTTTGCTCAGCGTGCGTGTATGATACATCGCCATGTTCGGTGTCAGCCTCCTACAATTAAAGCAGAAGACTACGCTACGTTTTGTTCTCTATTGCAGCAAGAGTAGAACGGGCTTTCTACTCTCTCTCTCTGAAGGGCAGATTGAAAAGCACATTTCACTCTCTCCGCGGTAACGGAATGAACAATGCATTTCACTCCGCTCAACATTTTGCGAGAGTAAAACAACGCTTTGAAGAGTAAATCGGGCGCTTCACTCCTGCGATACCCTCCCTAGTTTTTAGAGTTTTCACGAAAATTTCTTAAAGAGTGATAATAAAGAGTGTGCATAAAATCCCGACCAGACATTCAGGACTGCGTCCGTGATAAATATTCGCCCATTTCGCCGTGACGGCATTGCAGTCCTGGATAGCTTCCCGGCGCATGTACACCATGGATGCCGCGTCGCGCCTATTTCTTGGCAAATGCAGCTTGCGGTTCCTGCTCCTTTCTGGTGCTGTGTTAGAAACGATTTACTTCGTCTGCTTCAACGCGTCCGATGTAGAGACGCGTGAAAAATTTTGAGAATGATGCACTGCCGGAATTGATGCTGGAAAGATGAGCTTGAGCGATCTCTTGGTGTTCCTGAGGTGCAACCAGAATCACCGAAGCTCCAGCCGGAAGCGATGACATACGCCGCCGTTGCGCGCAGCCAAGGTCCCCCTGCACGACCGCGTCAGATACCTTTAACGCCACAATTACGTCGTCCACCACCGCCGCCGCCAGCATGCCCGCCCGTCGCCCAGCGCCGTTACGCGAGGAAGACGCACATTTGGCGCGCTCCTGCCCACCGCCAACTCTGTTATCACTGCGGAGAAGCGGGTCACATCTACCGCAGATGCCTAAACCGGGAAATGGGACTGCGAGGGATCGCCGTTAACGCGCCACGACCATAGCTTGACGAGCCACCTCGCTATATCGCCGACTGCCTCGCCGCCACTAAGTGGAGCGCTCGACGACCCTCCCGTTCGCCATTACCAGGCCGCTACCTGTCGCCGCAGTGCCGACCATATACTGGCCCAGCCCGGGGCCGGTCTGCGAGCCCGTATCCGGAAAACTAAAAGCAGCAACTGATGTAGGTTCGGTTCCTGTTCGTCGAACTGACGAAGATCCTCCGCCGCCGACGAAGACGCCGAAGAGACCATCTCAACGACACAATAACGACAAGGTGCTGTCCCGACGAAGTCAGGAAACCAAGACTACACAGACGAAAGACGACTTGACGACGCGACGTGCCAGCTTCAGTTCACCACGACGCAGCCGTGATCCGACGCCAAGACCTCACTGCAATGCCAGACAAAGAACCACCGATCTCGACGTGCTTCTCGATGGCCACGCAGAGACCGCCTTAGTGGACACAGGGGCTGATTGATTACTCCGTAATGAGTGGACAAATCGCCGCCCAGTTGAAGAAAGTTAAAACTGCATGGGCAGGCCCTCAAATTCGTACCGCTGCAGGACAGCCCATCACGCCGACTGGAATCTGCACGGCAAGAATGACTGTTCATGACCAGACTTACCCTGACACCTTCGTTATCCTCCAACAGTGTTCACGAGACGTCATACTAGCCAGGGACTTCCTGAACCAACACGGCGCAGTCATCGACCTGAAATCGAATCCGATAACGCTGTCGGAAGATCGAGCGATACCGCCGGAGAGCTCTCGT
Organism: Dermacentor variabilis; assembly: GCF_050947875.1. Taxonomy (NCBI): domain Eukaryota; kingdom Metazoa; phylum Arthropoda; class Arachnida; order Ixodida; family Ixodidae; genus Dermacentor; species Dermacentor variabilis. The sequence goes on from NC_134574.1 coordinate 60,071,750, forward strand.
AGTCACCATGCCTGAAGCGTGCTCGAAAGTTAAGTCAGCATCCCGCCTCACTCCAGCAGTGTCATTTCCGTCGGTACCAAAACACGTGCCGACGTAGAAGGCGTCATCGAGGGTTACCAACGTCTACTGCTAGACCGTGAAATTTGCTTCGCAAGAGGGATCGGTCGACTGCGTGGAGGAGAAACTAAAGTGTTGCTGACAAATATCAGTCAGGAGTTCAAGCACATCAACAAGGGCACGACGATCGCGTACACCGAGGAAATTCTGGAAACCAGTAATGCGTTTGTCCTCTCGGATTCCGCCGCATCTACCCCGACGACCATGGTTCCCAAACCAGACTTCGACATTAATCCAAGTCTCCCCGTGATTAAGCAACGGCAGCTCAGAAGTCTGCTCCGACGATACAAAGGCTGCTTTTCGACGTCATCGAGGATTCGACAAACACCAGTCGCCAAGCATTGCAAAATCACCGAGGAATGCGCTCGGCCCCTCCGCCAGAGCCCTTACCGAGTTTCGCCGCGAGAACGAGACGCTACAAGAGAACAAGTCGACGAAACGCTGCTCTACGATATCATCCAGCCGTCGAAAAGTCCGTGCGCATCCCCTGTTGTCCTGGTGAAGAAAAAGGACGGATCCTTACGTTTCTGCGTTGATTATCGTCGACTGAACAAGATCAAAAAGAAGGATGTATACTCCCTACCACGGATAGACGACGCATTAGATCGGCTCTGCAACGGAAAATACCTCTCGTCGATGGATCTCAAGTCTGGCTACTGACAAATAGAAGTCGACGAGAGAGATCGCGCAAAGATCACCTTCATCACGCCAGACGGCCTCTACGAGCTCAAAATCATGCCATTCGGACTGTGCTCGGCGCCTGCTACGCCCCAGCGCGTCATGGACACAGTGTTAGCAGGATTGAAGTGGCAGACGTGTCCTTTTTACTTGGATGACGTCGTTGTCTTCGCCGGAAATTTCGACGATCACCTTAGGCGGCTTGCGACAGTATCAAGTCATCAGGGCTCACTCAGAAGCCGGAAAAGTGCCGCTTCGCTTACGATGAGCTTTTGTTTCTAGGCCACGTCATCAGCAAATCAGGAGTGCGCCACGACCCACAGAAGACAGCTGTCATCGCAATGTTCCCGCAGCCCATGGACAAGACAGCAATGTGTAGATTTCTTGGCATGTATGCCTACTACAGGCGATCTGTCAAGGTCTTTTCACGCATCGTTCAGCCGCTGACACAGCTAACCAAATGTTACGTCGAGTTCAAGTGGGAAACGCCGCAGAACCACGCATTTGAAGAACTCAAACGCCGCATGCACTCGCCGCCCGTACTTGCGCACTTCGACGAGCCCGCCGATACCGAAATACACACTGACGCCAGAAGCCTAGGCCTCGGTGCCCTCCTAGTGCAGAGAAAAGATGAACATGAACACGTGATAGCTTACGCGAGCCGGTCCTTGTCAAAAGCGGAAGGCAATTATTCTATAACCGAAAAGGGATGCCCCGCCATCGTTTGGGCTACAGCGAAATTTCGCCCTTAGCTATACGGCAGGCCATTCAAAGTCGTCAGCGAGCATCACGCCTTGCGTTGGATAGCGAATTTAAAAGATCCTTCAGGACGGCTGGCGCGGTGGAGTGTAAGACTGCAAGAATATAATATCACCGTAACCTGTAAGTCCGGATGAAAACACTCTAATGCCCATTGCCCATCACGCGCCTCCATTGACTCGCCGCCGCAAGATGACGAACATGACGACGTCTTCCTTGGCATAAATCCGGAGTTGAAAAACCTCGTCGAGTATTTAGAAGGGCACACCGACGTTGTCCCTAGGGCAATTAAGCGAGGATTTTTTTCGTTCTCGCTTCAAAACAACCTACTCCCCGCAGGAGCGTCTGCGCAAGCAGGCGTTTGGTGCGTTGAGAGACCGCGTACCCGAACACACGAGGGTTGGCCCCTTCCGCGTGTAGCCGTGCGCGGCTTAGCAGCGTCTGGGCAAATGGGGATCCTGGAGGTTGAGCGGTTGCTGTGTGTTTGGACCTTTAAGGCCCCCCGGCGGAGGCAACACACCTCTTCGGCGTCGGCTTCACATAGACGGCACCTCCAGACTGACCCAGCTGGAGGAAATCGGCCGTTGCCTTTTCCTGTCCTCCTCTCCAATCTTCGTCTTTCTCTCTCCCCTTTTTCATCTTTCCTGTCTTCTCATCACTTCTCACTTCCTAGTTTCCCGGCGGCAAGGGTTAACTTTGTGTGGCTAGCCAGCCTTGGTTATGCTGTATTTGGTTATAGCAGCGATGTACGGCTGGCGTTGGCAGGGTTTCTCTAGCGCGAACTTCTGTCACGTCCCGCTGTTGGACTCCATGGTGGGTGGTCGGCATCGCGGCCGAAAACTCAACTGTACCTATGGAAAACGCTTTTCCTAAACTCCCTGATCGCCCTCAGAAACGAGGGCGCACCGAAGAGGTCTTTCAGTTTTTCGGACGCCAAGTCCCCAATTTTCCTTGTTTTCACGTGATCAACGCAGAAAAACCTTGATAATCAGAAACACTTGTTAGAAACACTTGATAATCACCTTCGGTTCGAGTGTCCTGCCCGAGTCAATCGAGGCCGGGTACATCAAGCTCGGTGTTAGGCCGTACGTGCCAAATCCCCTCCGATGTTTCAAGTGCCAGCGTTTTGGCCGCAGTTCTCAGAGCTCCCGAGGCCGCCAAACTTGTGCGAAATGCAGCGCGCATGAACGCTCCTCTGAAGCTTATAATAACTCTCTCCACTGTGTAAACTGTGATGGGGAGCACGCCGCGTACTCGCGGTCGTGTCCATCCTGGAAGAAAGAACAAGAAATCGTAACGATCAAAGTAAAAGAGAATATCTCATTCAAGGAGGCACTCAGTCGGGTTTCATGCCTCCCAAGAAAGGTTTCGCCGTTGTGACGCGTCAGGCGGCAGCGACACAACGACCACCGTCAGTTGTCCAACCCACAACGAGCGAGTCGGCAGTTACGCCATCTGCCCCCGCGGTGGTTGCAGCTAGCGCTGCTCCGTCAACCCAGCAGACGGGGCCACAGACCCCGAAGGTGGGCGCAGCCGAGGCTGCCCCAACCTCCTCGGCCCCTTCCAGCGCTGGTAACAGCCGGCGCAGCCGTATCCCCCAGGGAGCCCCATCGACCTCCGGGCTGGTGGGCGCAGAGGTCTTGCCCTCCAAGGCGGGACCCTCGCTGGTAACTTCTCGCTCGCAAGAGCACGTGTCCGGCGCCTCACAAGAGGAAATGGACACTACACTTAACCTCAAGGCGCACCAAGCTCCTAAAAAGCGGCGAGGCTCCCTCGAACGCTCCAGAAAGTGCAAAACCCCGATTACACAGCCTTGAAAGAGCTCGGTAATCTAAGGCATAACGTCCGGTCCGTATACACAGCACTAATTTATGTTAAATATGGATACACAAATATTACAATGGAACGTCAGGGGACTCCTACATAACCTCAATGATGTCAAGGAACTCCTGCGTAAATATAATCCAAAGGTGCTGTGTATCCAAGAGACCCATTTAAAACCTACACAGACAGGCTTCCTACCACAATTTAACATTTTCCGCAAAGACCGGGGCGACGCTCTCGCTTCGTCCGGTGGTGCCGCTATTATATTGGATAAGCGTGTAGCATGTCATTCCTTGGAACTCCGAACGCCTCGTGAGGCAATTGCGGTCCGAGCCTTACTGTTAGGAAAACTCGTTAGAATCTCCTCTGTGTGCCTACCACCCCACTATCGACTCCAAAGAACAGAATTTCTTAGCCTAATCGATGAGCTGCCTGAGCCCTTCCTACTCGTTGGGGATTTCAATGCGCACCATTCTCTCTAGGGAGACTCTCGTTGCGATGTAAAAGGCCGCCTAATAGAAATGTTTTTTTTTGTTTCTTCAGGCGCATGCTTACTAAATAAAAAATAGCCCACATTCTATAGCCTAGCACATGGCACGTACTCTTCGATAGATTTAGCTATCTGCTCGGCTACACTTGTACCATGCCTAGAATAGGAGGTGGTTAAAAACTCTTATGGGAGTGATCATTTTCCCATCTGCCTCAAAACTTTAGAACAAAATGAATTCCTACCACACCCCCTGCCCACCTCAATAGAAAGTTGCATCCGCAGATTGGAAAAAAATTGAGGAAATCACCCAGATGCAGCGAAACACTTTTAAAGATTTTAGTGTGAACGATGCTATTGGTTATTTTACCGCTTTTATAATTGACGCTGCAATAGAGTGCTTTCCACAAACGAAGAGGACTACAAAAAAGAGGCGCGTGCCATGGTGGAATGAGCAATGCAAGAATGCGCGTAAGGAGCAAAACAAAGCCTCGCGTTTACTACGTCAATCTCCAACGGCAGAAAACCTCAACAACTTTAAGCACGTGAAATCCAAAGGGAGATGAACGCGTCGTACCGCTAAAAGAGAAAGCTGGGGAAAATACGTCACAAGCATAAATTCCTATACACAAGAAGCAAAAGTCTGGAACAGGCTAAGAAAATTAATTACTCGACAAACCTACAACATGTCTTTGGGTGTTGATGAAGGCCACAGCCTTCAAGACCAGGCGAACGCTCTGGGAAAAAACTTTGAGCGAGTTTCTAGCTCTGTGAACTACTCACAATCATTCCAGCAACATAAACAGATAGCTGAAAGTAAGGCACTGAACCGTAAAGCTAGCGGAAGTGAAACGTACAATCATCCTTTTAGCATTGCTGAGTTCAGAGCTTCCTTGAACGGCTGCACGAAATCGGCACCAGGAGCCGACAGAGTCATGTACATAATGATAAAACATCTTCACCCTGACACGCAGATGGCTCTATCGTCTATTTTCAACACTATCTGGGAAACAGGAAACATTCCATTGGCATGGAAAGAGGCGATTGTAGTCCCTGTCTTGAAACAATGTGAAGATCCGTCCTCTGTGGCAAGCTACCGGCCAATAGCGCTCACAAGTTGTCTATGTAAGCTCTTTGAGAAAATGATAAATCGCAGCCCCTTGCACTTTCTTGAATTAAACAAGCTCCTTGACCAATATCAGTGTGGTTTTAGGGAAGGCCGATCGACGCCAGACCACCTAGTTCGCATTGAAGCATATATTCGCGACGCTTTCATACATCAACAGTTCTTTCTTTCTCTATTCTTAGACATGGAAAAGGCTTACGATACCACGTGGCGGTATGGAATTCTACGTGACTTATCGGAAATAGGCATCCGCGGGAAAATGCTTTATGTAATAGAAAGCTATTTATCGAATCGCACGTTCCGTGTTAAAATTGGTAATATCCTCTCGAGGCCATTTCTACAGAAAACTGGGGTACCGCAGGGTGGCGTGCTTAGCTGCACACTTTTTATCATAAAAATGAATTCTTTGCGCTTATCAATACCGCGTAATATATTTTATTCGGTATATGTTGATGACGTTCAGAATGGATTTAAGTCATGTAATCTCGCTATTTGTGAGCGACAAGTACAGCTTTGTCTAAAGACGGTGTCTAAGTGGGTCGATGAAAATGGCTTTACGTTCAATGTCAGCAAGAGTACCTGTCTTGTTTTCACGCAAAAAAGAGGTCTTATAGCAAATCCTGAAGTTGAACTTCAGGGGCAGCACATACCTGTGAGCACCGAACACAAATTTTTAGGCGTAATTTTAGACACGAAATTAACCTATATTCCACACCCTAAATACCTCAGAAACAAATGCCAGAAACCATGAACATTCTTAAAATTTTGTCACGCACAACGTCGGGTAGTGATAGCAGATGCATAATGAACCTTTACAAGAGCCTCATTCGAACACGCTTAGATTATGGGACAATAGTTTATCAATCGGCTAGCCCGAGTGCATTGAAGATGCTAGATCCGGTACATCACCAAGGTATCCGCCTGGCGACCGGTGCCTTCAGGACAAGTCCTGTGGAGAGTCAATACGTTGAAACTAATGAGTGGTCGCTTCATCTTCAGAGGTCGTATTCAAGTTTTATATATTTTCTGAAGGTAAATGCAAACCGTGAACATCCCTCTTACTCAAGTGTAAACAACATGACATCTGCAACTCTATTTAATAATCGACCGGCAGTTGGAGAACCTTTCTCACTGCGTGTACGGAAACTCAGTCAAGAAATGGGTGTTCCACTTTTTGGAATCCCTCTAATGGCTCCTGTCACACTATGTCCACCGTGGCAATGGTAGCTGATTGAGTGTGATACTTCGTTCGTTGAAATAACGAAGAACGCACCCCAGGTACACATTGAAATGCACTTTCTTGAACTTCAATCGAAGTACTCTTGCCAGGAATTTTACACAGATGCCTCAAAGTCGCATGCCGGCGTTTCGTATGCAGCCGTCGGTCCATCATTTTCAGACTCTAACGTACTGCACCCAGAAACAAGCATATTCACTGCTGAGGCATATGATGTACTGACAGCTGTTAAACATATGAAGATAATGAAACGGCGAAATGCCATTATATTCACAGACTCCCTTAGTGTAGTAAAATCTCTAATGTCACTCCATAAACGCAACAATCCTGTACTCAATGAGCGATATTCGCTCCTGGGCACAGCATCTATGTCTAATCAGCACGTCATAGTATGTTGGGTACCTGGGCACACAGGCATTAAGGGCAACATGCTTGCAGATGAAATTGCCACATCCATTGCAACGAAAGCTGGCAGCTGTTCCGTAGGTATCCCTGCCTCAGACTTAAAGCCATTCTTGCGCAAAAAACTTCGAATGCATTGGCAACACAAGTGGGACACCGAAACCTCGAATAAACTCCATTTCATCGAGCCACAATTACGAAACTTGCCACTGATAACGAAAATAAGGCGAATCGAGGTCATTTTCTGCCGCCTTCGGATAGGTCATACGTATGAGACGCACTCTTATCTCTTGACTGGTAACGAACCTCCCATATGCTGTAGATGTGGCGAGACACTAACAGTCCTCCATGTCTTGCTGGAATGTACAAAAATGGAAACTGAAAGGAAAAAACACTTCCCTCTAGCCTACCAACAGAACATTCCTTTTCATCCTGCAATGTTGCTTGGTGCTGACCCATTTCCTCAAAGAAAGTCAGTTTTTAACTTTCTGCAAGACGTTAATTCATTGCAAGTTATAGGCCGAAGAGATTCGTAGCACAGCACCTTACCAGACGCTGCTGCTGCGATAGTACCATTTTGTAGAGCACGTGCCTACAGGCCCTTCAATTTAAGGGCCTCTTGAGGCAATAGTGCTATTGGCATTTACATATTTTATTCCCTCCTTCCATCAGAACATATCTTTTAAATTCATACATAGTACATCTGAAAAATTATTGTGACAGTTTTAATAGATATATATCTTTCTTTGGATTGTTTTTAGGCCCCTATACAGCCAGGTTCCATTGTTATAGACAACCACGACGCCACTGATCATTATTTGCATCACTGATTCCATTAAAGCATTGCTTGGCGCTCTTTGGCCATGAGTGGCCCTTGCACCATAAAACCTAACATATCATCGTCGTCAAAACAACGTACTCGTAAAGAAGAACTTCTCACCAGTGCGCGCCGACTACCTTCTTGTTGTCCCGTCAGGAGTTCGTGTTTGTCAAGAAGTATTGCACGCCCTACATGACGATCCGACCGCTGGACACCTCGGATTTTCCCGGACACTATCGAGGATACAGGAAAAGTATTATTGGCCGCGCCTGACCGCAGACGTCCCCCGTTATGTCAGAACATGCTGAGACTGTCAGCGACGCAAGACACCACCGAAAAGGCCAGCCGGATTACTACTGCCAATCGAGCCTCCTTGCCGACCATTCCAGCAGATCGGGATGGACTTCTTGGGACCCTTTCCAACGTCAACAACCGGAAATAAGTGGATCGTCGTGGTGACCGACCACCTCACCGGCTTCGCTGAAACTAAAGCACTGCCGAAAGGTAGAGCAGCCGAAGTGTCAAAATTCTTTGTCGAAAACATCCTGCTGCGACATGGCGCCCCCGAAGTCCTCATCACCGACGAAGGAACTGCCTTTCCAGCGGGGCTCACCCAAGCCATTCTGCAATACAGTCAGACAAGGTACAGGAGGACAACGGCCTACCACCCACAGACGAATGGTCTTACGGAGCGGCTGAATAAGACCCTCGCCGACATGCTAGCAATGTACGTCGACGTCGAACACAAGACCTAGGATGCCATCCTGCCGTACGTGACATTCGCTTACAACACGGCGGTGCAAGAAACAAGACACACCACGCAGTTCAAGCTTGTTTACGGTAGGAACCCGACGACTACTCTCGACGCCATGCTGCCGCAGGTCACTGACGAGTAGAATCTTGGCGTCGCTACCTATCTCCAGCGCGCCGAATAAGCACGACAGCTCGCCCGCCTGCGGATCAAGAACCAGCAGAGGACCGACAGCCGACACTACAATCTCCTACGACGCTTCGTGGAGTACCAGCCCGGCAACCGTGTTCGCGTATGAAACCCGATACGCCGACGAGGACTCCGTGAGAAACTGCTGCGACGCTATTTCGGGCCCTGCACGGTCATCCGACGTATTGGCGCACTGGACTATGAGGCCGTTCCAGACAGCATTTCGCATTCACAGCGGCACCCCCGCACGATCTGAAGTGGTTCACGTGGTGCGTCTTAAACCCTTTTACGGACGCTGATGAACTTCCTTATTTTGTTGTTTTCGTTGCTACGTTGTTAAAAGGGGCGCATTGACACGTGTACTTGTCTTCATCGGGCGACTCGTTTCACCGCCTAGTAAATGTTACCGCAAAGCGCAGGACGCGCTTGCATGTGTAGGAAATTTCTGGAATGTTATCGATGATTCCATCCACTCTCTGTGACCGAACCTTGTGTAATCTGATTGCATGTGTGCGCGATGCGAATAATGTAGAACTTTGTGGAAGGCGCGCGGATCCCAGCGATTAGTCTGGAAGATTCGACGATTGATGTATAAAAGCCGACGCGCTTGACCCGTTGATGAGATTTTTGACGATCGCCATCTGTGTTCGGCGCTGCTGCCGTTCTTTGAGTGCAGGCTGTTTTCGAGGGCACAAGTACGCCGAATACAAAGCTAGTTTCGTTTTTCTCAGTTTGGCTGCTTTCTTCACACTACCTTCCACGTGACAATATGAAGTTCCGTTTCTTTGCATCAAAATAGCGGGCTTAATCGGGCAAAAATTCAAAGTATTTCATTAGAAGGTGCCTGAATACTCCGTGGAGATTATGTACGACAATGATAGCAAGAATACAAATTTATTAGAGAATATCATTCGAAAACAAGTTCGCCTATTATTGTAGTGTACTAAAAAGGAAGTAATTCCACAGTATAGCTATTCAAGGCGCAAATATTGAACAGGCTAAAAGAAAGCAGGCTTACCGGTCTGTAGTAAATTCGATAGACCGTTCGCGCCTTGGCAACAGGATAAGCTTGCTCCTGAAGGCAGAAAATCTAGTGGGCAATTAAGTCGGCCAGTTGGCTATCGCCATTTAGAAATCTCGCAAAGGACGTGATGACACCACGACAATACGCCGCTGTACGCCAACAAATAAAAACAACTTTATTAAAGCTTAGCTTTCTTTGCTCCTTCCTGTGACTTTTCCACTGGTGCTGTTGCTGTCTTACACACCGTGTCGAGGAAGGTTCAGAGCCTGCATATACATGGAAGGAGCGTGGAAAAGAGGAAAGGCGGCACAAGAAACTCGTTTGGATCTTTCTATCGCGTCACATGTGCACAGTGCCCCCTGGAATTCTCTTGACAGCTGTGATTATCCGTGTCCCCCCGCAAAAAGCATTGCAGAAACTGCAGCGCTCACCTTTATCCTAACATGTAAATGCTGAAGAGAGGTAGATCGAATGGTAGAGAGCAGGCAGGGAGAAGAGGCGCAGATTGGGTAGAACCGTAGTATTCGCAAAACGAGTGAATAATGCCTTTGCCATTCGTCGCTCGCAGTTTTCATACAGGGGGAAGGCACGGGACAGGGAAAGGACAACCTGAGAAGACGACAAATCTCTACTCAATCTCAAGCAAACACAGCTCACTATGTGTTGTGTACTACGCAGACAAAGAGCAGTAGTGCACGCAAGGTAACATTTGTAATCAACTCAATGCTCTCGTACTGTACTATACCCTGAAGAAATCATACATTCTCAGTCCGCATTACCTCTGATTAACGTCAGCCAAAACAGATGCAGAAAGCTTCGCTTACGTCGATTGGCACGGTCCGTGGGATCCGCCTAATGTTTTGACTATGAATTTATATACTTAAGAATGGCGCCCATTAATGGAATATTTGCATTCGCAGAGGCCAAAAGCGGCTGTCGTGTCCACGATAGAATTGATTTAAACGACTTCAATCCAACGGCCATTATATTGACACGTGTTCTTATCTTTATCGGGCAACCACGTTTCGCCGCCTAACAAATGTAATCGCACAGCATGGGACGCGCCTGCATGTATCCGAAGGTTCTGGAAAGTTATCGATGCTTCTATCCGCTGTCTGTCGTCGCCGAGACTTATGTTATCTGATTTCATCACCTGACGCGAATGGTGTAGAACTTTGTGGAAGGCACGCGGGTCCGAACGATTAGTCTGGAACATTCGACGACTGCTCTTTAAAAGCCGACGCGCTTGACCCGCAGATCAGATTTCCGACGATCGCCGACTCTGTTCGCCGCTTTCGTTGTGCTATAAGTGTAGCCTGTTTTGTGGGCACAGGTTCGCCCAATAAAATCTAGTTTTGCCTTTCACAGTATTGCTGCTGTGTTCTTAACGTCACCACCACGTGACATCTGGTGGAGGTGCTTGTGCGTTCATGTACCGAACGCCCCCGCAAAGCCGCGATCCAAGCCCGAAGCCCGAGGACAGAACCAACATCGCCCAAGACCAGCGTGCTAGCCGCAGACTGTAAGGACTGCGCCCAGAGCACGGACTTCTACCTGAGACGACAAAGAAGATCGTGGTCAAGACAACCCCAATGGCTGCCCCAGCGTCCCCCGTTATCCTACAACAACCTCGGGACCCACCAACCTTCCATGGAGCAGCGACTGAAGACCCGGAATCATGGCTGGAGACCTACGAACGAATCGCAACATTCAACAACTGGGACTCCGACGAGAAGCTGCGGCATGTCTACTTCGCCTTAGAAGACACCGCCAGAACTTGGTTTGAGAACAGGGAATCGACCTTGACAACGTGGGACCTGTTCCGTACCGGCTTCCTACGCACCTTTACAAGCGTCGTGCGCAAGGAAAGGGCTGAAGCTATGCTAGATGCCCGAGTGCAGCTGCCAAACGAGAACGTCGCCATCTTTACGGAAGAAATGAGCCGTTTGTTCCGCCACGCCGACCCGGATATGGCCGAGAAGAAAGTCCGCTTACAGATGCGTGGTGTAAAGGAGGAACTTTTCGCCGGGATGGTAAGAAGCCCACCGAAGACCGTCGAAGAGTTTCTTCGTGAGGCGACGAACATCGAGATGACACTGGAAATGCGGAACCGGCAATTCAACCGCCGCACGAATTCAACAAGCTACGCCAGAGTTCAGTCACTGGCCACCGACGACCTGCGCGAGACTATCCGAGCGGTCGTGCGGGAGGAGCTACAGAAGCTGTTCCCGTCATCACAGCCTCAAGTGGCTTCGATTGCCGACGTCGTACGTGAAGAGCTCCAACAACAACTCGGAGTAGCCCCTGAATCGCCGCAGCCTCAGCCGCAAGCGATGACCTACGCCGCCGTCGCCCGCCGTCAAGGTCCCCCTCCGCGACAACGCCAGGGCCCTGTAACGCCGCAATTCCGTCGTCCACCGCCGCCGCCGCCAGCCCGCCCACCCATCGCCCAGCGCACCTACGCGAGGAAGACTGACGTTTGGCGCACCCCCGACCACAGCCCACTTTGCTATCACTGCGGAGTAGCCGGGCACATCTACCCGCGATGCCCATACCGGGAGATGGGACTCCGAGGGTTCGCCGTTAACGCGCCGCGACCACAGATTGGCGAACGACCTCGCGATATCGCCGACTACCTCGCCGCCACACAGTGGAACCCTCGACGACCGTCCCGTTCGCCGTCACCAGGCCGCTACCTGTCGCCGCAGCGCCGACCATACACCGGCCCAGCCCGGGGCCGCTCTGCGAGCCCATATCCGGAAAACTAAAAGCAGCAACCGATAGAGGTGCGGTTGCTGTTCGTCGAACTGACGAAGATCCTCCGCCGCCGACGAAGACGACGAAGAGACCATCTCGACGACATAACGACACGCCGCCGTCCCGACGAAGTCAGGAAGCCAAGACTACACCGACGAAAGACGACTTGACGACGCGACGTTCCAACATCAGTTCAACACGACGCAGCCGTGATCCAACGCCAAGACCTAACTGCAATGCCAGACAAAGAACAACCGACCTCGACGTGCTTCTCAACGGCCACGCAGTCACTGCCTTGGTCGACACAGGGGCCGATTACTCCGTAATGAGTGGCCACATCGCCGCCCAGTTGAAGAAAGTTAAGACCGCATGGGAAGGCCCTCAGATTCGCACCGCTGGAGGACACCTCATCACGCCGACTGGGATCTGCACGGCAAGAATAACCATTCATGACCGGACTTACCCTGCCACCTTCGTTATCCTCCAACAGTGTTCACGAGACGTCATTCTCGGTATGGACTTCCTGGACCAACACGGCGCAATCATCAACCTGAAGTCGAAGTCAATAACGCTGTCGGAAGATAAATCAATGCCGCCGGAGAGCCCTCGTATTCACCGCGCCTTGAGTGTGCTCGAAGATCAAGTGAGCATCCCACCTCGCTGCAGCATTGTTATTTCGGTCAGCACCGAAACACCAGCTGACGTAGAAGGCGTCATCGAAGGCGACCAACGTCTACTGCTAGACCGTGAAATTTGCGTCGCAAGAGGGATCGCTCGACTGCATGGAGGGAAAACTGAAGTGTTGCTGACAAACTTCAGCCAGGAGTTCAAGCACATCAACAAGGGCACGACGATCGCGTACATCGAGGAAATTCTGGAAACAAGTAATGCGTTTGTCCTCTCGGATTGCGCCGTATCTACCCCGACGACCATGGTTCCCGAACCAGACTACGACATTAATCCAAATCTCCCTATGATTAAGCAACAGCAGCTCAGAAGTCTGCTCCAACGATACAAAGGCTGCTTTTCGACGTCATCGAGGATTCGACAAACGCCAGTCGCCAAGCATCGCATAATCACCGAGGAATGCTCTCGACCACTCCGTCAGAGCCCTTACCGAGTTTCGGCGCGAGAACGTGAAGCTATAAGAGAACAAGTCGACGAAATGCTGCGCGACGACAACATCCAGCCGTCGAAAAGCCCGTGGGCATCCCCTGTTGTCTTGGTGAAGAAAAAGGACGGAACCCTAGGTTTCTGCGTCGATTATCGTCGTCTGAACAAGATCACGAAGAAGGACGTATACCCCCTCCCACGGATAGACGACGCATTGGATCGGCTCTGCAACGCTAAATACTTCTCGTCCATGGACCTCAAGTCTGGCTATTGGCAAATAGAAGTCGACGAAAGAGATCGCGAAAAGACCGCCTTCATCACTCCAGACGGCCTCTACGAGTTCAAGGTTATGCCATTCGGACTGTGCTCGGCGCCTGCAACGTTCCAGCGCGTGATGGACACGGTTTTAGCAGGATTGAAGTGGCAGACCTGTCTCGTATACTTGGATGACGTCGTCGTCTTCGCCGAAAATTTCGACGTTCACCTTAGGCGGCTTGCAACAGTACTAGAGGCCATCAGGTCATCAGGACTTACTCTGAAGCCGGAAAAGTGCCGCTTCGCTTACGAGGAGCTTCTATTTTTAGGCCACGTCATCAGCAAATCTGGAGTCCGCCCCGACCCGCAGAAGACAGCTGCCATAGCAAAGTTCCCACAGCCCATCGACAAGAAGGCAGTGCGTAGATTTCTTGGCATGTGTGCCTACTACAGGCGATTTGTCAAGAACTTTTCACGCATCGCTGAGCCGCTGACGCAGCTAACTAAATGTGACGTCGAGTTCAAGTGGGAAACGCCGCAAGCCGACTAATTTCAAGAACTCAAACGACGCATGCAGTCGCCGCCCGTACTTGCGCACTTCGACGAGCACGCCGATACCGAAATCCACACTGACGCCAGTAGCCTAGGCCTCGGTGCCGTCCTAGTCCAGAGAAAAGATGGACATGAACACGTGATAGCTTACGCTAGCCGGTCGTTGTCAAAAGCGGAAGGCAATTATTCTACAACCGAAAAGGAATGCCTCGCCATCCTTTGGGCTACAGCGAAATTTCGCCCTTACCTATATGGCAGGCCATTCAAAGTAGTCAGCGACCATCACGCCTTGTGTTGCCTAGCGAATTTAAAGGATCCCTCAGGACGGCTGGCACGGTGGAGCCTCAGACTACAAGAATAGGACATCACTGTAACATACAAGTCCGGACGAAAACACTCAGACGCCGATTGCCTATCACGCGCCCCCATTGACCCGCCGCCGCAAGATGACGAGGATGACGACGCCTTCCTTGGAATAATAAGCGCGGAAGACTTCGCCGAACAACAACGAACGGACCCGGAGCTTGCAGGCCTCGTCGATTATTTGGAAGGGCACACCGACGTTGTCCCCAGGGCATTTAAGCGCGGATTATCTTCCTTCACGCTTCAAGACAGTCTACTCGTGAAGAAGAACTTCTCACCAGTACGCGCCAATTACCTTCTTGTTGTCCCGTCAGGACTTCGTCCAGAAGTATTGCACGCCCTGCATGACGATCCGACCGCGGGACACCTCGGATTTTCCCGGACACTATCGAGGATACAAGAAAAGTATTATTGGCCGCGCCTGACCGCCGACGTCGCGCGATATGTCAGAACATGCCGAGACTGTCAGCGACGCAAGACACCGCCGACAAGGCCAGCCGGATTACTACAACCAATCGAGCCTCCTTGCCGACCATTCCAGCAGATCGGGATGGACTTGCTGGGACCCTTTCCGACGTCAATAACCGGAAATAAGTGGATCGTCGTGGCGACGGACTACCTCACCCGCTTCGCTGAAACAAAAGCACTGCCGAAAGGTAGCGCAGCCGAAGTGGCGCAATTCTTTGTCGAAAACATCCTGCTGCGACATGGCGCCCCAGAAGTCCTCATCACCGACCGAGGAACGGCCTTTACAGCGGAGCTCACCCAAGCCATTCTGAAATACAGTCAGACAAGGCACAGGAGGACAACAGCCTACCACCCGCAGACGAATGGTCTTACGGAGCGGCTGAATAAGACCCTCGCCGACATGCTAGCGATGTACGTCGACGTCGAACACAAGACCTGGGATGCCGTCCTGCCGTACGTAACATTCGCTTATAACACGGCGGTACAAGAAACAACACAGATCACGCCGTTCAAGCTGGTCTACGGCAGGAACCCTACGACGACGCTCGACGCCATGCTGCCGCACGTCACTGACGAGGAGAACCTTGACGTCCGTACCTACCTTCAGCGCGCCGAAGAAGCCCGACAGCTCGCCCGCCTGCGGATCAAGAACCAGCAGAGGACCGACAGCCGACACTACAACCTCCGACGACGCTTCGTGGAGTACCAGCCCGGTGACCGTGTTTGGGTTTGGACCCCTATACGCCGACGACGACTGAGCGAGAAGCTTTTGCGTCGCTATTTCGGACCGTACAAGATCATCCGACGTATTGGCGCACTGGACTATGAGGTCGTGCCAGACGGTATTTCGCTATCACAGCGGCGCCGCTCACGACCTGAAATAGTCCACGTTGTGCGACTAAAGCCCTACTACCAGCGTTAATGAACTTTCGGGCTTCGCGTAACTCACCTTTGAACTTTGTTTCTTTTTGTTGTTACTTATGTTTAATAAGTATCCTTTTGTGTTTCGCTCTCTTATATTTGTAACATCGGGACGATGCTTTTTAAGAGGGGGCTATTGACACGTGTACTTGTCTTTATCGGGCAACCACGTTTCGCCGCCTAACAAATGTAATCGCACAGCATGGGACGCGCCTGCATGTATCCGAAGGTTCTGGAAAGTTACCGATGCTTCTATCCGCTGTCTGTCGTCGCCGAGACTTATGTTATCTGATTTCATCACCTGACGCGAATGGTGTAGAACTTTGTGGAAGGCACGCGGGTCCGAACGATTAGTCTGGAACATTCGACGACTGCTCTTTAAAAGCCGACGCGCTTGACCCGCAGATCAGATTTCCGACGATCGCCGACTCTGTTCGCCGCTTTCGTTGTGCTATAAGTGTAGCCTGTTTTGTGGGCACAGGTTCGCCCAATAAAATGTAGTTTTGCCTTTCACAGTATTGCTGCTGTGTTCTTAACGTCACCACCACGTGACAATATCACTGCCAACTTCCGTGGGATTGTAGTGGTCAAAATGGGATGCAAGTGACAGGGAAATAACGAGGTTTATTAATGCCAGAAATGCAGAAGCTTGCATGAGACCTCAGCGAAATAAAATGAATTTTGAGGAGCGTGGCCAGGGAAGCACGCTGTGCTTTCAACGTCTAATAAAAATTCTCCAAAATATGAAGAGAGGCCGACAAACATGCGGGCATTTTGGGAAATGTGAAACCCCTGGAAATGTCAAGACAGCTGTAGCTTATATATAAAAGATGAACTAAAATATGAAACCATAACGTTTACAGGGTCGCCAAATTTTAGCACAAATAAACTGTTGAAGCATTTCACCTGAAACACGATGGTGCGAAATAAGGCGAGAATATGGGCAAGTTTTGCAGAGAGGACAAGTATGTAGGTCCTGTGGCCGACGCCAGCGCCTGACAGCTCTCAAGCGACTGCACGTATAAACGAGATACCTGGTTGTCAGTAGTTACAGTTTGATTCGGGACTGAAACACTGGAGGCGGACTCCATCACAATAAATACAGTGTACTCTACGGTATCATTCTACGACAGCTGGTACCGATTCTCACACAATGAGGATGGGAACGAACTGTCTCAGGGCCGACTGTCAGCTCCCTCAAACTGCAAACATTCCTTCCCCTCCGTAGTTGCTTATATTGTGTTTGGCTGCTAATCGCGTGTCGTGGGATTGAATCCCAGCCATGGCAGCCCTATTTTGCTGGTTTTGAATTGCGCAAACACCCGTGTAGTTAGGGTTAGGCTCACGTTAGAGAATCCGAAGTGGTCCAAATTAATCCGGAATCCCCCATTACAGCTTGTCTCACAATTAGATCCTCGTCTTGGCACGTAAAACCCCGTCATTTATTATGTAACCTTTCTTAAGGATGTCAGTGGCAGTCGCACAACTCTTCAATATAAGTAAGTGTCAGGAGCTGTGCGCGATGTGTTTGAGTTTGTGGGTAGCCTTTGTGGCGTTTTACACGTGCTAATCTAAATTGAGGCTATATCATGAAAGCGGAAGAGCAACATGGTAGACAATATGGAGAACAGACAAATCCCGCATATAATATTGCACAATAATTTTAAATAGCGGCCTTCATTTACGCACGTGGATAACCGTGATTTTGAAAAAGAGCCGCGATACCACCGCCCGAGAGTTATCGGAAGCATTCTTCATACAGTCGTTAGGGTCACAGTGCATTAGTTTGCCTTCTTTAAACTAGTACAGTGCTGAATATGAATTTTTAGATTCTGTCGCATGAGTGCGCTCTTGGTTTCGGATGTTGGTGGTTCATCCTAAACAAAATGTACCCAACACAATACAGAGACACCTGCCCATGGTGCGGGGCCACACCCACACTATACCATGTCACATGGGAATGTAAACACAATAAATCATTCCACCAACACAAATAACCCGAGTGCGGAGCAATTGGAGAGTCGGCTTACCAGCTGCGAGCTCACGGCCCAAAGGGCCTTAGTGCAGCACGCTAGTCAGGTAGCTAGGCTCAGTGGAGCCCTGGAATAGGGGCCCACCCTTGCTGGAAGAGGCTCCAAGTCGCCGGCGCCCAAGACGACCGAGACCTCGAGACGCTAAATCCTTGAAGGAACCAAAATAAAGTTTCTCTCTCTCTCTCTCTCTCTCTCTCTCCTGCACATGGTGCTCGCTGCGCATGTTCCTCTAGTTTCTGCTGTCTATAAAGGAGCGACGCAATAAAATGATGTCAGTTGAGAGTAGCGCCTTGTCCTGGTCGGCTTTCTTGTGTCTGTTGTATTGCGCTAAACGAAGTATTTATGGATAACCGTGACAGGAGACTGCTTTGGGAAGTAAGTGCAAGTACTGTATATGGCATAGCCAAGGGTGTACCTGGCCCGGTGGCCAGTAAATATGACAAAATATTGCGAGCAGCCTTACGCTACAACCGCAAAATACGCTACTTTCTTAGGAGTGACGTCACCCTTTATTTATATCGTCATTGTACATATGTTCCGAGTGTAACACACACCACAGAACAAACTATGGCACGGAAACGACGTGTTTCCGCCATTCTAACACCGCTTGTTGGCGCATCTGTTCTGTTTAATGTACAGCTCCGTGAGGGCACTGCGCGAATCCTTGTAACTTCCAGTCTGCGGTAGGCAGTCCATGAACTGTACACCGCCGTACAGGTGCTTGTGGTGGGCAAAATTGGCTGCAAATAAAGAAGCCTTATTTGACGAAGGCTAAGAAATACATCAATCAACGATCTCAGTTGTCTGGCTTTCCAACAAATGCGCGGACAGCAAAACGGGGGGTAATATTCTTTTCATTATCAAAATAACAACTATTGTCGAAGTACTACGTTGTGGAAGCGCAATAGCAGCAGTGAATGGGATTATTTCGTTAAAAAGCATGTTTAGACAGAAAACCGTACGATCGAAAGCAACTTAGCGCGCTACGAGTCTATACCAACGTGCTCTAACAGGCATCCTGGGCTTGGACTAGCATTTCGCAGCACTTTGCCAGCTATGCCCTATGTGCTAGCTAAAACGAGTAAACCTGATTAAAAAAGCGGAGGACCCATGGTATTCGCTTAAGAGTCCCATTGCGCACACTCGTTTGTGCTATCAGTAATCAGGTGATTACTCTACATTAATGTCCTGAAGTTACAAATATTTGCGTCACAGCTTCGGGTAGAGTATCAAATCGTGCATCGCATTCGAAAGAAGACATTCAAGTACCCAGCTAGGTACATCTTTTACTTAGTTAATGTTTGCGCGCGTTTCAAGGTTTGCCACATATATATATATATATATATATATATATATATATATATATATATATATATATATATATATATATATATATATATATATATATATATGGGTATGTGTGTTGTAGCTCTGGCTAGCAGTCCAAGGGTTAGCTCTAGCAGTACAACATAAATACTCTAGAAATTAGGTAGGAGAACGCGGCCGCGGTAGCTCAATTGTCACACCAATGCACCGGTAATGCGAATACATGGGATCGTTCGCCACCTGCCGCAATTTCTTTCATCCAGTTACATTTCCATTAATTTATCATTACTTTCTTTAAATTGGGAACTACAAGTAATTTCCTCGGTGTTTTGCTTGACGTCATGGCATGCTGGCTTGTTATGGTATGATTAATAAAAATCCAGCCCCTCGGTAAACACCTTCTAGTTTATGTGTACATATATATATATATATATATATATATATATATACGTGTGTTGGTATGTGTGTGTGTGTGTGTGTGTGTGTGTGTGTGTGTGTGTGTGTGTGTGTGTGTGTGTGTGTGTGTGTGTGTGTGTGTGTGTGTGTGTGTGTGTGTGTGTGTGTGTGTGTGTGTGTTTGGAACCTCTCGTTGACCAGTGATCCCAGGGGCATACGTCAGACGTCATTTTAGGCCAAACTATAGCCGGGGTTTGCCCACTAGAAGACACTCAAAACATATGCCCGATACGAAAAGCGGTTGTAAGTCACTAAGCATGATTTTAAAAAAAAAGTAGCAAGTAAACGCATGTCCCGCGCATTTCTCGTCTTAGCCCTCGTTTCTGTCAGCGCTGTAGTAACAGGAAAATTAATATTTAACAACTAGTTCAGTTTTCGCATATAATGGAATATATTACTCAGTAGGCGGTCGGCACCAGCTCCTAAACCAGTTTTCTTCTGTCGTTTAGAATGTTCTGCGCTTACAAAAATCATTCCTGCTTTGCAAATAAAATCCGAGTCTTTTCTTTAGACTCCGAGGCTTTCCCGTTGTCAGGACTTGAAAACGCGCAGCGCATCGCTTCGCAATTGGATGCAACGTTCCTTGCTCGTGGCGCTCATCGTGTTAGTGTTATCTTAAAACACATATTGGCTAAAATGACTCCCATATAATGCGCTGCCTGGCTCACCGATCGAAAGTGTCATAAAATCCTGACAACTCTTTCCTTTCTCGTCTAGCAGCGCGCTACCAAATTTGTTACTCTTTGAGCGCCAGCCCAAAGTTTCATTATGAGCCCGCCTCAGAGCGCTATTAGTCGCGTCATTCCATCCGCGTAAGCGAGTTCAAATTCATCGAGCGATATGAATACATGCCCGCAACGAGCTCCTTCAGCCTGTCGGCCTCGCGCTCCTCTTCGTCGGGTCTAGCAAAGCGGCGCCGTGGCACCACAAATGCCCGAGGGGCCTCTCCGTAGTGCGGGTGCGGCACCCCAACCACGATCACCTGTAGCACGTCTGGGTCTCCAGCTAGAAGCTCTTCCAGCTCCGCAGGTGCCACCTGCTGGTCCATGCATTTGATGAGCTCTTTCAAGCGACCGCAGACGAATATGCGGCCGTCGGAAGAGTAGTAACCGATGTCACCTGCGTTTGGAAAAGGCATAAAATTCTAGTATCCGTGTTTCTCCTGTTCCTGATCTTTTTCTTTTTGTAATTCAGTTTAGTCTTTGTCTTCCTTAAGTCATTCCTCTGAAAGTACATGAAGGTCGACTGTGCGAAATTAATAAACACTGCTCAGGCTCGGTAAAATTTGTTTAAAAGACGTTTCCTCTTATTTACGGGAGTCCAACAATCAATATTACTGCGAACAAATCAAGTGAACCGGAAACGTATTTTACGTGCATATTATCTAAGTGATCACTTCGTCTTCTAATTTCTTATAATCTTACTCGACCAGGCAGGATTCCATCACTCCTTCGATTAGAATAAAGTTATTTTGTGCTTTATTTACTCAACGCCCTCCGATGTTAGCTATAACAAATTTTTTGTTCTCAGTGGGGTAATGATTCAACAGGGCGTTTCATTTGGAGAATAGACTTCACAATTACGTTCGCGTGTGAATCAAGTGTGAATGATTCGTGTGTGAAAATGAAGTGTGAATGAGGAGGCTAAAGTATTTTTATATGCGTCTAAACACTAACCGAACGTTCACGAGCCGCAGCTATGCGTACCCATGCTTTCGTCTCACTTCGGCCGTTGTTTCGGTTTTATGGCCGCTGCTTTGTTGGAAAGCCCTGGAACTCATGCACATAATTCTCCAGCTTAGCACCTTGAGGAGATATTGCATATTGATATCATACGAAAAATGATTTTCGAGAATCAACACGACAGTTGCAACCGGTGAATGGTGAGACTTCCTGGTTTGTAAGTATAAACCTGAGTATCGTAACGGAACTGAACTTAAAAGCGAAAAAAAGAACGTTATTTTTCTAAAATCCGGACCCAACCGGAACCATACGATCTTTTTCGCTCCGGAGTGCAACCGAAAATAACAAAAATAAGAGTTCTTGCTTTGAGCTGGCCACATTACCTGGAGCTTTTCATCCATGCAATACCTGCACTTGTTTCTCCATCATACTGCCCTATTTTTTATGCACACGATCTTTCCGTGATGTTACAAGCACCAGCAGCATCAGTACGGTTCCCAACGCATCGCGTCAGGGGGCACGCATGTCAGTTTGTGGCTAGTATGCAACCGTGAGCGTTTGACAGTGGCGAAAGTCAAATAGTTATCTGTTGGTCAGAAATGTATCTACAATCATTGAAATCAAGAAGAGCTTCCTAGTAGGACGGTGGCTCCTGATCGCACTAGAGTATAAGCTGAAGTAAATGCAATAGAAATGACTTATTGCTTGTACTACGCGATTTTTAAATCAAAACTTTCTTTGAATTCTATTCCAGGTTGTCGCAAATGCTTTATTTATCATAAACGGGTGCGACCTGCCATCTTGGTAGCGAAATCTAGGGAGACATGGGAGTCAGAAGTGTAAATAGGATAGGGCAAGTTAAAATTGTGTGGACAAACACATCTCGCAAAAATATTCGACGAGAGTTTAGAATCCCTTTTCTGTGTTGTGGCTCTCTCTCTTGACATAGTCATTTGCTGGTAACATCCAGCAAATGCATCCAGCACAGTAGCCGTGCCTGGCGTTGTGACGCAGTTAGCGAAAGGCAGCTCGGCCGTGTGCCGCAGTCAGTTTCGCGTGTACTGAATCTTACTGGGACAAGTTTGTACGTGACGCCTTCTCTGACCCCCGAAACTATTGTAATTTTGTTACTTTTTGGGATACTTTTGAGGCACGCTCGCCGAGCCTAGTGTTGTGACGCAGCAAAAAAGCAATCCTGTCGTGGTGACAGTTTCGCGTGTACTGAATCCTAGACAAGTTTGTGACGCTTTCTATGGTTCCACAACATAGACCTTCTTTCGGTAATCACACTTGTCGAAGACGCGACGAGCGATTGCCAAGAGTGATACCACTGAAGTGTGTTGCTTGAGTCGGCAGAACGCGCAAAAGATGACGCCGAGGAGCTCAAAAACTCGAAAATGCTGTCTCGTGAAAAACTTAAAAGAGGCTTTGTACCCGCGCATTTCTCTTGAGTGCGAGTAGAAGGCACTCTGTGAGTGTCTGGCCATAGAGAAAAAAAAATATAACAAGAGGGGACATCCGGCGAAAAGTGGCAACAGGAAATACGTCACGCTAGTATTAACGCCGACCGTTTGCTTACGCGAGCATTGAAAAAAAAAGAGAATATGAAATGATTTTAACAGAAATTGTTTTATTCTTTTACTTTTTCCCGGCCATAGTAAAAATGTCTGCGTGTAAGTTAAATTCCTTTTTGCGGCTTACTTCCATTGCCAAATGAGAGGCGCATCGGCGAATGGCGAGCCAGGTGCGTGCTTCATTCGCCTTACACACCGCCGAAGCGGGAGATACGGGCCGCGCATCTGAGCGTTGGCCTGTTCGGTCCCCCGTCCGCCGGTTTTTCTATTTTTGGATATAGCCTGGTTTTGTGGGATCCCGGCGAATTCTCGCGTTCCTGCTGAACTTCAACATGGCACCGCTACACTGTTGGACTACGGCAAGGTGAGAAATTTTGTTCGACAGTCAGCGATGCATTTCAAGCAATTAGGCTTACGGCACGGCACCTAGGCTAGGCATGTGAAGCAATTAACGAAAAACAGCGCCAGCATCGTGGCGCAGTTAATTTGAATTAATGAATCGTATTGGGAGATGTTTGCGACGCTTTCTATGGGCCCCAATATTATATTAACGTATTTCGGTATTTTTTGGGCACTCTAGTCACACAGGGTGCTGTGACGCAGTTTCGCGGGGACTGCGACAAGTTTTTGCGCTTTCTCTGACCGCCAACATTATTTTAACTAATTTCGGTAATTTTTGGGGTACTTTTCAAGCACAGCGGGCGCGCCTGGCGCTGTGACGCGGTTAGCGAAAAGCAGCTGGGCCGTGGTGCGCAGTCAAGTTTGGGTCTTTAATGCACTGACAACTTCATGGCGCTTTCTCTGACGCCCAACATGTTGAAAATTATTCTCGGTACTTTTTTGTTACTTATGAGACAAAGTTAGCTTGGCGCGTATTGAATCTTACTGCGAGAAGTTTGTGACCATTTTTATGACCCGCAGCAGTTTAAGCCTTCTTTGGGTACCCACGCTTGTCGAAAACGCGACGAGCAACTGTCAAGAGTAATAACACGGGAGAGTGTTGCTTGCGCCGGCAGAACGCGCGAAATATAACGCCAAGGACCTCAAACGCCAGTAAGTAGTACCTCGAAAATTCAGTCTTCTGAACGTCACCCACGCATTTTTTCTTAAGTGCAAGTAGAAGGAATTCTGCGAGCGTCCAGCGTGGTCTAGTTGAGAGCCTGTGTTGTGGCCACCTCTGTGTATTCGTAGCATACTATAGCGTCGGTTGTAGCAAAGTTCTGGAAACGCTCAGTAGCCCTTGTATTCGTGCTATTAAAGTGTAGGAAATAAGCCCCAGGAAGAGTGGAATGCTTGGAAATAGAATGTTTTCGTGGTATGCACGGTATTGTTTGGGATTAGTCGCATATTTTCTACGCCGTGCATGTGAAAGCGAACTGCTTTTGTTTGTAATGCCACCCATTCACCATTTTCGCACGCTTCGCCTATACACGCATTACTCTTACATGTTAATACCAAAATGACACTTGCTTGTAATTTAATTTTTTTCAGCTGACGTCGTCTGGTGGAGCTTCCTACGGGAACTACTGCTGCTTACGTAATGCCACAACGTTGGATGAATACACAAAAAGACCCAAACGAGCATTTATATACAGCGAAATAAACATTTCCTCATTTAAAATGTGTCTTTCGTCTACTTTTTGAAATTGTACGTGGCACAGATTCGATGGAGGCTTGTAAAATATCGTTCGCGATCATGTTAACCAAACAAACAATTCTGCACTGCACGCGCTTGAGCAGCAGAAGCCGAAAAACACAAAGCAACAAAAGCTAGCGCAGCCAGCGTTGCGCATGCCAGCAAGCGGTCAAAATGCGCGCGCACAAACCCGAAACCGGAAGGCCTTAATCCCATCCACTTGGTGCGCTATAGTCGATTCGGCCGCTGGGCTCTATGGGAGTGTACCCGCTCCTTGAATGTCTGCGCCAGCACCAATGCGCGCACGGCGGGCTGTCGGCGTTAAAACGCAGGTGCGACAGAGCAGCCACAACAACTGGCAGCGAGCCGCTGCGCCAGTCCTGTGACAGCATGAAAATCTCGCCTGCTTCTGTATGTGGGAGATGTCACGCTCTTTTAGAGCGCAGCATGGCGCAGTTCTTAAGCGCCCGTTCCAGGGGCGGGCATCGTCGCACCGTAACCGAGCGAACGAGCAGAGCGAAAGATGAAAGCAAACGCGGAGCGCAGCCGGGGGATGAAAGACACGAGGAGGAAAGCGAAGAGGAGGGCGCCGCGCAACCAGGAGGCGCAAAGTGAGATTATGGTAAGACGGTGAGTAGGAAAGCTGAGCGCCAGCACGACGACGCATGCGGTCAGCGTGTAAACAAACTGCTGGAATGGGCTTGGGCCCACGGCGCATGCCCTACTAGAGAATGCGCTCCGCGCTTGACACGCGTTTCCGGGTTCACGCTTTCTTTTTTGACAATGAGCGACGCAACTGATGGAAACGGTTCATCTGCCGCTGCTGCTAAGCGAGCTGCTCGAGCAGCGCCTAAGCGCCATCACCGAGGGCACCTTTTCCTTTAGAATCGAATTCTTTGCCATAATAGGTGGCGAATTCAAATACCTAAACAGCAGCGCTAGAAATTCGCATTAGGGAGTTTTGTAATAGCCGCTGAATTTTTTTTTTACCTCAGACCGAAAGTGTTGAAGTAACCCACGCCTGTCTGTCCACATTTTTATTCCGTTAATAGCTGGTTTGCTTGACAGAAGAACCGGTCGTCGAAACTGTTTTTTTTTTCTAACAGTAATTATGGGCATGGCATGACGCTGTAATACCTACTTTTGCTACATTACTATATTTCCTAGGTGCCCATGTCATCCCTTCGCATAAAACAATTGGAGCTAGCCACTATTTGGAGTGAAACACAATAACGAATAAATGTAAAAGGCATAGCACCGGTGCGAACGAAGCCGTTCTCGTAAGCTTCGGAAGTCTTTATCTCGTTCTTGAGGTATCCCTTGAAAGCGTTTGGTCCTCGCACGCAGATCTCTCCTTGCTCGTTCGGACCAAGAGTTTGGCGACTATCGGGGTGCACCACCTACGGAAATTGATAAAACAACATCAATGTGGTCGAGCACTACAAAGTGGCTGTAAATGTGTCGTCCCAGTTAGCGCAATTTGGGATTAACCCGTCGTGTACATAGATAGTTTGCCTTGTTCTCTTTTAAGACCAAACAGTACGTTTAGAAGATGTCGTCTCTTCGAGAGATTTAGCCAAGACAAACAGTGTTTGTATACGACGAAAATTGAAAGACCACCTCTCTCTGATAACGATAGTAAACGAATAACTGCAATATTGTCATTGTTCATTTTATACTGGCGCGCTTTGGGCCGGGCAACGTTCAGGCGAGAATTAAGAGACATGACTAGGGGGGGGGGGGGGGGGGGGCATGGATGGAGGTAGCATGCATACTTAAGAAGTAAGCTAGCCGGGGGTGATAGCGTGCGAGTGACCGCTTTGACCGGAGTCTTTTTTTTTAATCATGCCTTGTGTGTCCCAATACATTGAGTTTGTTCAGAAGAGACAAATTAGCCGCTTTGTCGTGCCGCCAAAAAGGCGGCGTAAGAACAGGGAAGTTCCGTCCTATCTCAGACGCTTGCAACGGGAGGCACCGGTCTAGAGGCGAGGCCTCAGAGCTCCGCAACAAGAGTTTTCTTTCATTGCTAGCGTAGCCGCCAACACCGTTAATGAACCCACGCGCACACGCAACTAATCATGAAGTTTCAGTGACTTAACATGCATCAGTAGACAACGCAGGGAATGACAGTCTCCCTTTACTAAAGGACTTCGATATCGACTAATATTTTGCAGCGTTAGACTGGGTAAATGATCCTTACGGCTCTTCTAGCAATGGCCCAGAATTTTGATCATATAGCTTGCATCTTGGGCTCCTAAATTTTACATGCAACTTTCATGAACACACTGAGTGAGATGCTGACGGCAGAGACAAGCATATAAACGGAGTTAAAATGCGCGTAGTAATATGATGGCCCTAGCGGCAACAATATGCAAGATAATTCCTGCTTAAAAATGACTCCTCACTTTTTTGCGATATTTAAGTAAGACCAACGTGAACACATGGACAAGGTGACTTCACCCTCCTCGTAGACATAGTTTCGTATTCCATGCAGTAGGCGCCGTGGCGCCGCACTTGGTGTGTTGCATGTTTTTTGATGGCAGAAATAAACCATGCGATCTTCCACGGCAAGAAAGTTTTTTTTTCGTTTAACACCTGTCGAGAGTTTTGCTTATCAAGGATCTTTTAGATATTAAATATACTGATTAGTTTGTCAATTTTAATGCTTATTCTGTGTCATTGAGTTTGGATGATGGTGGCACGCCACGGCGGTCGAGTTTTTTTGGCGGAAAAGGTAACCACCAGATCGAAGGCAACTTTTAGCGATGTCGTTCACTGCAGTAACAGCTCACGATGTTATGTTTGTAGTTCCAATGGTGTCTGTACAATGTTTCCATAGGTTACAACTTCTTTAGCCACACAACACAGTTTATCGTACCCGTAGAGTTTGCGCTATGACAATAGAACGTCATGTTTCCATGCGCGCGCTCCTTCTTTTCATGAAGGAAGATGTTGCTTACGTTAGCTTTGTGAGTAATGACCTGGCTACATTTGCTAATACAAAACAGTTTCGAGGCACCATGTGCGCGACAATTATTTTTGTTGTGAATTTTATAAGGGCCGCCAACAAGACCGTCCATTCTGTGCATAATAACGCTGCTGACGCGAATGGACATTCGCATGCGGGCATCAGCGTTTAGTAGGGAAAGGGATAACGTAACGCAGCCATTGCTCAGCACCATTACTTTAGTGGTCATACTTCAAGTTGATGTTTTTCTGGCTATTATTTACATGCAGTTACTAGGTTCAACTAGCCGCATTATCTGCCCAGCCGGAGTACGCTCTGTATTCTTTCTAACCCGCCACGAGTGCGAAATACCGTGTTACACTAAAGTTTGAAAGGCTGCGGTAGTGAAACGTGGCAGCCGAACACCAAAATAGATTCTGTTTACCTTCGGCTAGTAGCATATTGTTTTTCCCTCCACGCTGTTTCCTGTGCAGCAAGTGTAACAAAATAGATCATGACTAATTTGCATGTCCCTGTATTCCCATTGCTACTTGTCAGTCACCTTTGCTTACTTCTATAATTACATGTGTTTGCTCATGTTTAAAATTATAGTGAAACAACATGCAGCGGACATTGGTTGCCATCGCACTAGGCCAATAAACCCAAAAGGGAATTAAAAGCGAGGGGCGGTAACCAGCAGCATCTACAATGTCGGCGCCAACAGCTTCAATGTGTAAAGAGTAAGGCGCAATAGACCAGGACAGATGAACACTAACGACAGGACCGGCTCCCTGTCGTTTGTGTTCTTCTTCTGTCGTAGGCTATTGCGCCGCGCTCTTTACACATTCAAGCATGAACCAACTAGCCCAAGCAATAGTTTTACTTGAACCAACAGGTGCTTCGCCTGTTTGTTTCGATCATTGGCAGATGCGTTAATTAGATTCCTTACACAGTGTTTGTTAATTATCGTGCACCAATATTTTAATATATGCAAATGCCACGTAGCTGGATATAAACAAAGTGAAATGGGGTTTATTGCAGCTCGTTCGAGGGATCGCAGGTAGCTCTAGATCACGAGTCCTAGCGCTTCGCATCAACAGCCCGAGCTCGGGTCTCGCGCCGCAGCAGTGGCAGTCCGCACAGCGCCACATGCATATTACCCACTACAAATTAATATTCTTTGCCGGCTCTTGGAGATACTCAGTTTACTTTTTTCACTCCGTATAGGTGCATAAATAGCCTTAATTAATGAACCAGCTTCTCAAGTATTATCATTAGATTAAAGGTGTCGACGACAAAATTGTGGAGCAACATGAAAAACTTCGATACAACTTTCTGTTGCTCAATACGTGCCACACAGAAATGTTTTTCTGAGCGCGAAAGAAGCCCGCGAAGAGACGCAATAATGGCGCGCGACTGACCTCTCGAGGCACATTAACCATCCGGCGCGGGCTTTAACCATCCAGGCATTAGTCATCGTTTCTTGCAGAAGACGGGACAGCGCTATGGATACTTTCGGTGCAGAGTGGCTGCCGTAAGAGCAGTTCAGAAATCAATTTCCTCATCATCACATTGGCGTATTGATTTTCATCCTCTTACGCTAAGAATATCTGGCTGACAACAGGACACGACTTGGCTTTGGCGCTGAGTGCTACATCAAGTCAATCGCAGTCCTGAATGCTTTTTGCAGTGCATAATTCCGCATGGTATACTACAGACCACTGAATCTGAGACATGATTCTGGCGTTCCAGTCATTTGGATGGTATGGCTGAGAAATCGAAGGACGCCGCATGCTACCGACGTTCTGCGCGAGTGGGACCGAGGAAGCAGCAGCGCCCACAAAGCCCGGCAGGCGCGCGCGATAGACCTCAGACTCTGCCCAGGCGGCGCTGCAGAAAAACCCGTCACCAGCGCCCCCATCGCAGCCTTGGCGCGAATTGAGTAGTGCAAGGAGAGCTGTCCGCAAGTGAAGGTGCATATGCCACAATGGACCCTTCTCTTTCGCTTGTGTTGAGGCCCGGTTTCATTAAAATCAAGGACCTGGAAAGCTTCTTCCGCCCATCCACGCTTTGGAAAGGAAGCTCAGCAGGGCGAAGTACGTGTAAAATATAAAATAAAGTCTCAGGTGTTATTTCGGCGTGCTGCAACTCGCAAGTACAGAGAGCATCAGGTTTTCTATAGGCATATCAGCATAAAAATTTAAGCATTTCAAATTGGTGCATATTGAATATGTCCTGAACAGAAGACTTACGTATCTCCTATATTTTTATGTTTTATCGTAACGTTTTGTCTCGCAATTATTTACAGAGTAAATCTTTTCATGGGGGGGGGGGGGGGGGGCTTTTCCAGGGCACCAAACAAAAAACGTTTTCCAAGGCAGCAAACAGCGCGCGATCACAACGAAAGTAAGCTTCCCACAGTGCCTACGCGCTGCATCTTTCTTTCTCGCAGGAGCTAGAGCATCGCTATGTACCTTGATTTGAACTTTTCGCAGACGCTTCGAGCTACAAGCGCGCACAAATAAATGTAAATAAACGCGACATTTTTCTTTCTTTACACACGTGCGTTACTTCGCAATTACTCATCCAGTGTTCCTACCGCAACTTTATTGCTCACATTTGAAAAACGCAGTCGACCAGGCTCAGCAAATTGCGAAGCGTGCTTGTTGTATCGGCGCAGGACATAAAAAATACCGAAAGTAGAAATGAGCTCGCGATACAACGATGCTCTAGAACAAGATTTTGAATTCATAAACGAACCAAAATATTTGGTTAAGCTGACCTGTCAATCTCTCCGTTCTACTTGTTGAATCAAGCGGAGGCGGACGTCAGTTAAAAAGCGAGATATCGATAGCACATAAGCAGGATTGTTCGCAACGTTGTTTTTCTGTTATCAACGAAGTGGCGGCTGCAGATACTTCAGTTTTCGCTTGGTTACCACGGTCCTCCGTCAGGGCTATGCAACATAATTACAGAAGTACAAAATTGTCGCACTTTCTCATGCGAGCCGCTGTGTTGTGGGGAATGCAAGTAATCCGATTACCCAACAGGTTCAACGGCCCGTATCCAGCGCTCTCACCTTTCCCCTTCATACGATCGCGATGGAAATCGGTAAAACTGAACGTTGTTATTGAGTCCTTCACGTTCATGGCAATTTACAACACAAGAGCAGCGTCGATTGCGGCGTTTCTTCGTAGCGCGTGGAGCTATCGCGGTTGCCGTCGTTTCCGCCATCGGTCTGAAGAGTGAGTCAGCAATCGCTTTATGGCAGTTCGGCGTCGCGTCCGACTAGCGTAGAAATTCATAGCCCTCTGTCTGCGTGTTAAATGCGCAAAACACTCGCATATGGACCAAAATCTAGTTAAATCGTTGTTTCGCATTCGCTAGCTGCATAGGCAAATTAGGCATAGGCATAGGCTTCGCACAACTCAATTACTGCCTCTTCGCACCGGCAGGTGGCGCTACGCGTCTTGGAAAACTCCAGAGTCTGACGTCCATAGCTAAGTCCAACGGGGGTGAGAGAGAGATGGAGAGATACGCGAGACGGCTGCACCTGTACGCGCGCGTCACGCGAGTGCCTCGCCAACGACGACCCATCTTGTGCCGCGGTATCCCGTCGCCGTATCTCCTCCATCGACGTGCGCTGGCGACGTGCGTCGGAAGCGATGCCTTCTCCCCTCACGCAACACCTGCATCGCAATCAAGGCAGCTGGGTTTCCGTTTCGCCCGCTCTGACCCGTCGAGGCATGCACGTGACATGGCATCGCATTCAATGGGAATTTAGTTGCCGTTTTACTGCTACAGACGGCGGGTTTGTCGCTCAATGGGCCATTTAATGCTTTCGCATCAAAAAAAAAATTCACGCCGAAACCTCTCTGAGTTGTGTAGATATGCGTAAGCATTGTGACGCTTGCTATATCCAGGCAGCCTGGTGTCAACAACAATATTGTGAAACTTAATCGGACCAGTATAAACCCTTATCTACCCTTATCTGTTGTTATCAACCTTATCCGACTAGATATGGCCCTCAGCAACCTTATAGGAAATGATCCGAGCCTTATCAACTATTATCTTATTTATAAACCTTATAGGACTTGATCGGACCATTATCAATCCTTATCGATCCGTATGAACCTTCTCAGAATTGCGATCATTATAAGACCTTATGGCGCTTTCGCTCCTTATGCATCCGCGTCGAAACATTATCATCCGTGATAAGACAAATATAACCGCTGATAACTTCTTATTATTCTTATCAATTCACTGACTGCTTATATGTGCGTGTTGCGCGACGTAAAGTGCATGAGCATTCAGCAATAGGTGCCATTTCGGTCGATGACGTAACGCTCTAACGGAAGGCGCATCCCACGACCGCCGAAACGCATCGTTGGCGCATAATGTTTTGCGAAATGAAATCTTCTTGATGTATACAAAGCTTCAAGTCGGCTCCACATGTGGTCCTAGAGATGGTTTTTATTCCACCATCACCGAATCTTTCAACAAAGCCTTCATATAAAGTGTCCTTCCTTAACATTTGTTTTGTACCACCGGTACAACACATTCATATGGTTCAGATATATTCACCTGCTGACAGTGTGGGTGTTAAGCCCAGTGGGCAAGATACTCTGCCTCTGAGCGTGGGGTCGTAGGTTCGATGCTCACCACCGCCAACGTTCTAGAGCGCACTTCTTAGGCGCCCGTCCTATGGCTAGCGGAGCGCCGGCGTTTTCCCTCGGCGTCACCGAGCGAACGAACACGCCGAAAGATGAACGCGAACGTGAAGTACAGCGTGAGAATAAACGGGCAGAGCCGCGCAAGACCAGCAACAACCGCTACAAGATGACGCCAAAGGAGCGCGCCGTATAGGCCTCATGAATAAAACCAGCGTCCTCCAAAGCATTGAAGGACTCTGATAAAGGTAGCGACATAATTTGGTCTAAAGCCCCTGCATCTACACGCCACCGCCGCTTTCTTAAGTAGCGACAGCCTTCGTTGTGCGCCGCCTTTTCCCCTCACACCAAATCCGGTTCCGGTATTTCCGGTTCCGGCATTTCCGGTTCCGGCGTTTCCGCTTCCTGGAGTTGCGCTGCGGGAATTTCCGCTTTTACTGCTGTTAGACGATAGTGAGACGCCTGCGCGTTCTTAGCAGAGCTGTGGCAGTCACCATAAGAGAAATGCAAAGGGGACAAGCTGTTGTATTCCGCTGAAGTATAGTTCGCGGTCGCCGTTGTCGAAATGCACGAAAAACGGCAGTGGTCTTCAAGCGCCCAGGCACTACATTCCACTGTACGTTGTCGCTCGTGTCACAACCCGTCGCAGGTTGACGCGAAGCAGTGAACACGAGCAGATCGCTGGTTACAGTAGGCGGTGGTTCTTGGATGGAATCGCATTCACAGTTTCAACCGCAGCTCGTGCAATTAAAGCCTCTCCAGCGGCGCGAAAGTAAAGAACGCCAAAAAACAATGTGTCACTACCACTCGGAACAGGAAGCTGCAGCTACGTAAGTTCCGCTTGACGCCGGAAGCTAAGGGGGTGAGTGGGAGAGGAACATGGAGGAGGAGGGCAGGTTGGCGGTACTTAACCTGGTCGGCGGAAACGTGTATGGAGGGGCTTTAATTTGGTCTTGCCCCCGCAGCTGCTACGAGCAGCACGACAGGAGGCAGGAGAGAACGCCCGTGTCTTCGTATTGGTTGATCGCCGCCCCGTTGTATTTTTTACGCCCCTTTTCTTGATTTTATTTTATTTTCTTCGCGTCTCGGTGCAGTCGCCGCATGACAGTTGGCCGTCATGTTGTTGCGTCAAGGTATTAGAAAGGGATTTGTTGTGTTTTGGATAAGTTTCCTCTCTACTCACGTCAGTGAAGAAATCGTTTTGTTTAATACTGGGGATATATTTTAAGTGTGTAGAAGGTGCAAAAGTACAAGAATAGAGAGCTTTTTTCTTTGTTAAGGGGCCACGGAAGTCAGGCATAGTTAAGCTTTGGCATGGGTGGACTTGTGTGACGGTTTGTTTGTTCGTTCCGGCTCAGATTGTTTGCGCTACCGTCAACAAGCATCTCTGCGTCGACTAGCGTATGAAGCTATGGAGTGCGTAGGATGTCCGCTCCCACATATAGTGCTAAAAACGTAGCGTGTGCAATCGTAGTACTGTGAGTGCGTAGCTTTGTCGGTGCATGCCTTTTTAGGCGCTGCAACTATATTTTGCAAGGACAAGCTGCTCTTCACAATCGTAAGTAATTTTCATTATTGTGACTGCCCTTTACAGCTGGAAGGTATACGTTAGATTTCGAATGGGGCATCGCGCAATGTAGAGCACACGTTGACGGGAATGTGTACGTTTCGGCACGCTGAAACTACGGTGAACATCATGCAAGCTTCGTTCAATATCTGCACGACCCCGCATGAGTAAAACGTAGTGGCTGTGTGTGCTATATATGTTGTACATTTGCGCCTGCATACCATTCGGTACAAACTTTGCTCACGACAGTCCTTTTGTTTTCGTCCTCGCTATCGCCCCCGTGAACAAAGGGCAGTGTGAGAGACGCCACGTCGCTCAAAACAGTTGCCTGGGACGCGCAGCACAAGCTCGGATGAATGAAAAAGTGAACATTCGACACACGTGCTGCGCGTGTCAGCTTTGTAACAGTTGTTTGTTTTCGCGACGCGAAGTCAAGTTTTCGCGTTCGCTCACCATGCGTTTTTATATATGCATATTGAAGTGTCTTTCAATTAAATAATTGTTGATAGTGTGAGCTCGTGTTTTTCTAGTGTCCCGACTTCCTTCTTGTTTTATCGCAGGTTCCAAGAAGTCGGGCAATATGATGCAAATGTTCACGAAGTGGGGCTCGTGAGCTTTGATACAGATTGGTCAACAGCTGCTTTAAACATCTGACGGCAGCAATAAAGAGCATATTTGGAGGAGGGAGAACAATTTAACGTGTTTTACATTCGCGTTTACAGGTGCTCATTGAGAAACCCATTTCTATGTGTCTATTTCATCCTTGCAAACGCTTTCTTTACAAATGAGGTACAGGTCTCACTGTGATGTTTGCGCTTGAGAGCCAGGGGCACCACTTGTCATAAAGGCGCATCACTATGTTCACTGCATGCAGAGATGACGGCGTCATGACGAAATGATGAGAATAGTTGAGGTGCAACGCGTTGATCGCGCACATTTCTACATGACGCTCGCGTTATTCAGGCGAATATGTCATGCACCTTACGTCCTGTCATCGTGGTACTAATATGATTAAATTATGAAGCTGCACAAACTCGACGACGCGGCTGTCGACTGAGCCCACGCAATTTCGCACTTCGAGCAACGCAAACACATCTGAGCTGTTGAATGAGCAGCCAAAGAGTGCGGCGCATACGCAAACGCATCGTCTTTAGCGTGTACCAGCAAAACCTATACTTCATCGCAGCGCTTTCACGCCGGGCAAGTGTTTTTAAAAATCCAAATGAAGAACTGATCTATGCACAACAAATAACTCGCGAAGCGGTTTGATCAGTGCAAGCCATGACAGTGTTTTTCCTGCAGGTACGGTGGTCCTGGAGAACATGACACTCAAATAAAGCTCTGGCAGTTTTACGAACATCGTGTACTTTGCGTCTACGTTATTGGAGAGACGATGAGTTCTGATTTTTGAGCTAGAACTCGACATCAAAAGGTATTTGACCAAAAGACTTGCCTCAAGAGGCTTCCAACTGGAAGTACGCTGCTAATCCGAAGCGGTAAAACAGGTGCGCAGTTACTCTGACGAAAAAGTACAAAAATCATCTGCTTCTGCCAGTTTCATACAGATTCATAAGCGCTCCTAGCGTAAATCCATGCGCTATCCATGGTGTTGCCCGGAGCGAACGAGCAAACTGCGAGAGCGAGCGACGATGGAAAGCGCGAGAGGCAAGGCGACCACGAGAATGCGAGGTAGGAAGAGGAGGAATGATAGCGCCTTACAGCGCGCCGTCTACGCGTCCGTGGCGTCGACGGAGGCGGCGGTCCGAGGAAAGATAAAAAGGATATGGTTGATCGCTGTTTCACATGAATTGGTAGGACACGAAAGCGAAACGTGTCATCACAGCAGTTGTGGCATGTTTGCTTCGTGAGCTCACAGTTCGCTGCAGCGAAAAGTGCACGATTGGCGGGTCACGAACCCTGTTGCAGGTTTGCTTTGCGCAAGGCGTCATGCTGCCGAGTCGCTTCGACGAAGGTACGAGCGTTTCAGTCCGGTTACGTAGTGTTCTGGGCCCCCATTTAAGTTGCGACGGGCTCAGGTTCTGGAATTCGAGTAGCAGAGCTTGCAGAGTGAGCCTGGTGCGCGCGATGACGTTCTGCTTCACGCTGGCGTGTCTCTTGCCGGGTCAAGGTGAGATTCACTCATCGACGTCGTTGCCTTTCTGCGTCGCTTAGCATAGCAGTTTGTACCATCGCAAGAGAAACAGTAAGCGGCATGTAAGCATGCTGATGCATGTTGAAGCTTCAATTCACAGGCGACAAGGCGTCACAGGCTAACCGGACGATAAAGACAAACCGTGTGCGGAAACTGCGTCGTCACCTCCGCAGATTACCTACACCGCCTACACGAGGCTACACCGCGTTGGAGCCTGCGCTGCGCTGGCACTACCGAAGCACCCACTGTCGGAGCTCGTTAGTCCCATGATGCCGTGCTTTGCTTTACCGCAACTAGATGGCGGCGCCATCGCTGTCAAGATTGAGCATATTTTACGCGTTCGCGCCGACGTCACAACCATGACAAAAAGTTGATCGTGGACACCTGCCAAAAATACTTTTGTGATAAAAAGCACAAAGTTCGCCTTCTCGCTTAGCGTTCGCTACAAGCGCGTCCCAGTCAAGATTACGGTTGCCTACGCTGCAGCTGCAGAGAAGCGACAACTGTTTGACCCGTCTATGCACGCGTCGCTTGTGCTATAGCGCCCCTTCCGGCTCTTCCGGTCGCTGCGGTGATCGGTGCGATGTCACAGTATATGGCAAAATGAAAATACGCATAGAGCTCCGCTCAAACTTCGCATTCGGGAGTATCGTAATCACGGACGATTTTTTTTTTGCGTTCGAATCTCTTTTTTACATGTTGATTTGTTTATAGCGACTTGTACTACGTGAGAGAGATGGACGGACCGGTTTTCTCGTTGGGTAGGCAAAGAATAGCTTACGGATTTAAAATCTTGGACGAAATCGGCCTGTTGAACTGAGCAACGCCATTCCGCACGACATAATAGTTGTACAAAGGCTTGAACAGGCCTATTATTTCTCCCAAACAAGCTCCCAAACAACCAACCAATATATTGTAGAATTAAAAAAAAACATTGGCTGTTTTAAACTGCTAAAATTGTCTCAAACCAACTTGTTCCTTTATTTCGCAGTATTTTGTTTTAACATTGTTTTCTGATATCGTAAAACATTCTGATTGAGCATACTGCTCAAACATGTTTTGGCCCACTTTTCGTTTCACATTTCGCGACCTGTAGACTGGCACCACTACGGCCATTAGAACCTCAGTAGGCACCCTCGCCAGACATTGATTAAAACTCGAGTCACGTTGCCCCCCATTAACACGGTACTTCGCGCTAGGAACCCGCGGGACACGCGTAGTCAAGCCTGTGAGGTACGCTCTCCCATTGCGAGCGTGCCAATCTCGGTGCCCGCATTGCGCAAGAGCATTCACACTCGAGACGCCCCATCCTACAGGCGCCGATACAAGACCGAAGCGCTGGGTGCCAGAATGTTTTCAGGTTATTGCGCATTATTTAGCGCTAAATGTAACTTCGTATATGGAAACATCTTGCTTACTTTAACCTCGTTGAACGGTAGCGGCCTGCCCACGGTCTTGACGTCATCAGGTTGTGGTGTTGAAAATGAGATGCACCCGGTCAGCTCCGTCATACCGTAAGCTGCAAAGACAGGCACGTAAATTTGTAGTGCGATTAGCGTTCTTTGCCTACTTCACCCATTTTGGGCCTATCTATCTATCTATCTATCTATCTATCTATCTATCTATCTATCTATCTATCTATCTATCTATCTATCTATCTATCTATCTATCTATCTATCTATCTATCTATCTATCTATCTATCTATCTGTCTGTCTTTCGCCAACACGGCGCCCCAAGTTGTCTTCAAGCTAGGGCTACTGGGTATGTGGTCAAGGTCCTGATGCCATCGTCGTTATTCCATCGTCGTCATTCCAGGTTGATCTGACTTCGTCGTGTTGTCGGCGCCACGCCTACTACGCTGACCTAATAGCGTGGTCGTGATGGCGTCGCAGTCGTTACATCGTCGTAACTCTAGCTTTTTTCATCTGACCATCGCCATGCGGTCATCACCGCGCCATCATCGTCATATAGTTGTCCCGCATTGGTTGCCATACCGTCACCGTGATGCCGCTGCGATCGTTCTTCACCGCCACTCAAGTATCGTCATACGACTTTCGCCATGCCGTCCTCGTTGTGCATTCGTTCTCATACAGTCGTCTTGATGCAGTCGTAGTTATTCCAGCTTCGTCAGTCTGGCTTCGCCGTCCAATCCACGTTATGCTGTCGTCGCCGCACCATCTTTGTGACACAGTCTTCGTCATATCATTGTCACGCTCATGGTCGGTATCTTCTCATCGTTAGTCGAATGTCACAATCAAGCTTCGTTATTTGACTCTCGTCGTCGTTACGCTCCCTACGCCAACGCAGTAGCATGAGTTGTCTAATAGCATGAGCCAGTGGGTATGTGGTCACGGTCGCGATGCCTTGGTAGTTGTTGCATCATAACTTCTGAACATATGGTATTACATAAGAACATCTATTTTGCCTGCTTTTCGATTTTTCTTTCTGAGCCCTTTGATTCTTCAAGGACTGTTTCACACACGGCTGTCCTAACAGAATATGGGTATCCGGCTGTTTAAGGAGTTCGGCCTGTGGTATGATGCTATTTTTCATTTGGTGCTCGCAGGATTTGTTCATTGCAGCTTGAATACAGGAGAAGGAAATGTATACCGGACAAACCGGGCAATGTTTTAATGATGGAGCTAAACAGCAAAAAAAAAAATCCAATACAGGTAAGGTAGCCACTTAGCTGCGCATTGCAACAAATGCTACGCTAATGGTACGAGGTTTCTGAAGCACGCAAAGAGCCAAAAAGAGAAATTGTAGGAGCTTACTACAGTACCAAAGCAGGAGAATAATGTGTTAGCACAGCATCACTTAGCCTAACAAAACTTGAGCTAAATTTCCTATGTAAGCATCTTTACGTTTAGGCAGTACACATGCATTTTAACCTTTTTGGTTATTGTTGGTATTTTTTTACATGTTTAAAAGCTAGAAGATCGTTGAATAAATTTTCCGGTTGGCAGTACAGCACTCGTCGTGTTGTGCTTGTTTTTGATTACTCGCCTCATCTGCATTGCGCTGCTTCAAGTTTTACTACAGACATGACAGTGTGGGACCGTATATATGAACTTTGAGGAAATAATTTGAATATAATAGAAAATATAATTCTGTTATGCGGAAACTCAAACACAAGCGACTTTTACTTGCTTACGGGGAGTATGAGCCAATGATGAGTCATTGCTTATACCCTTTGCCTTAAGGGATTACGAGCCATTGCTATAGCCTGCATTGCTGCCTGGATCGGCCGCGTATTGTTTTCTATCGCGCCTCGTGTCGCAGAACATGCAGTGTCGCTGTCGGCGTCCACGGGGCCCGATAACGCTATCGCGCTTTGCTCTTAAAGGCGAAGCCTAAACGTCCTCTAAGTTTCTTTGTCTGTTCCTTTTTCTTTTCTATCTTCAAAGAACTGAACGTATCTTCCGTGAATGCATCTCCTTGCTATGTAAGAAAGTTGACTTTCAGGGTCTTCGCGTGCAAAGAATCGAAAGCGACAGATTCAAAGCAGTCAAAGCTTCGCCTGCAAACAGAGAACAACATATCCTTCTACATGGAAAATATCACACAGCTAAGGCAAGCCGAAGTTTCCGCCACCGAGACGAGCGCCAATCTCTCCCGTGTAGCCAGTAGCCTTCGTCATATATGGCCGTGTTTGACTCGTCAGAGCGACAGCACATTGGCACGATTGCTGGTGGTGGTTGCGCTTCTAGGATGGCGAATGCAAATACGCGGTATTGCTCTGCCGTCCCGTACAAGAGCAACCTCCAGAAGCCGGAAGTCCGAGACCCGCCCGTGAAATTATGCATATATCCGAGCAATTGGCAAACAATAGACAAGCGAAGAACTGTCTGCAGAATTAAATCGCGCATTTTTGTTTGTCGCACCTCTTCTATTTATTTGTTTCGCGTGGTATATTGAGTACCCCTTAAATGCACACCGAGAACGCTTTGTAAGCTTCGTTCATACCTGCCGTGCTGGCACAGAAAATATGGCGTTGCGCTGCTAAGCACAAGGTCGCGGGGGCGAATCCCGGCCGCGGCGGCCGCATTCGATTGGGCCGAAATGCAAAAATGCCCGTGCCCCGTGCGGTGGCACGTTAAAGAACCTCAGGTGGTGAAAATTAATCCGCAGTCACCCACTACGGCGTGTCTCATAATCAGTTGGTGGTTTTCACTCGTAAAACCCCACATTTAATTCTTTTTCAAAATTCATTTGTATACGCGCCCTGTCCGCTCAGTTCTGGCGCCTGTTCAGGAAAGCGCCAGTGAAGGTCGCTGCAGGGCACGGAGTAAGACATATAGGAGGTGAAACTCCCGTCAGCGCGAGCGAGCGCGGGCGACGAGATAAAGTCACAATTGTTGTATGCGCCGACGGGGCCATATACAGTGGCGG
Source organism: Dermacentor variabilis (assembly GCF_050947875.1). Lineage (NCBI taxonomy): Eukaryota > Metazoa > Arthropoda > Arachnida > Ixodida > Ixodidae > Dermacentor > Dermacentor variabilis. The sequence continues at coordinate 60,112,029 of NC_134574.1, forward strand.
CGCCATGCGGCGCGTCGTAGAAGCCGCAGCGAAAAAAAATAAATGCAGCGCCCGGGCAGGCGGCTCTGGCCACTCCTGCGCGCTCTCAACGGCGGTAATTTCTTTCCAGGCCGCCAGGCGCCGCCAGCACAATAACGGCTCCGCGGGCTTGTGACCTTTTCTGGTCGCCGCAAACAGCGGAGTTTCCACTCCTAAATATTTCTTGCTCCGTGCTGCAGGGTGAACTCATAGAAAATATTCCGTCGTGGCTACGCACACAATCAGACATCTTTTTAAGCGCTGTAAATACGATACCGTATGCATTCAAACGTCTTCGTATCTAAGTGGCCGGCACATGCAAAATTGTTCGCTTTACAGGTTACTTCGTTGTGAAGATCGTGCAGCATTTACCGTTCACAATAGACAAAGTCATGCACATTCAACTGAATAAGTCATTTGTTTACCATTAAGTATAGAAAGCCGTATTGAGATAGATCGCTTATTTTTTGTGCGCACATCGCATGACAAAATCCGCGACTGCTGCCTACCCTTCTTTGCCCAGAGGTTCACAGCATACCCCGCGGCAAACCTCACTAGCGTCGAAAGATAACCCTGCAGACCATCCACTGCTGCTATCGTCTACCTTGCCGTCGAAAGTCCTGGTTTGCTTAGAGCTTCTTTTTCATTGTCGGCTTCGTTTACAAGTGGCCTCCATCCCGCTCAATATAAGGCTTCGAAGACGTCCTGTGGCGTCCGTTTCGAGCACATTATGACGTCGCCCCTACATCGACTCTCATTCTTCATCTGTCGCTTCCGCTGCAGTCTTACAACAAACAACGTACGAGTTCAGCGCTTTCTGGAACAGTGCAGCAACACTAACACTAGCTGACACTGAAAGGTTCGTCAAGTGCATCGCTAGCGCCGCAGTAAACGCAGACCGCCGCTCATTGGTGTCTATAAAGGCCAGTCGCGGCACCGCTACACGTAGAGTTTGTTGTAAAGCAACAGATCAGTTTCCGGTGGGACGGCTAGGCTTCTTCGTTGTACAGGCACATTCGTTGTAGTAGTCTTCAGTGAAAGGCGCTAACGTCCACACAACTTAACCATTGTCGCACAGACAGTGCAATAATAACTACGACCAGCATTGTTAAACGATAGCGCTATAGTTGAACGCAAAGTATACAAACCCTGCAGTTTCTTTTTTTTTTTTTGTGAGGATGGGGAGAGAGGCGAAGGCTGATTTTTTGCTAGCACGTTTGAAGGAACTTGCGGTTTTCGCCGTGCCTTGTTGTGGATCGCGCTTGTGCTTTGTTCTGTCCGCAGAGCAAAGTGGAATTGTTTCGCGGTATAAAATACACATTCAGAACGCTATTGATAAAAGAGATTGCTCGCCGTGACCGAGCCATGCATCGGACGCATATCCTGGAGCCGTCGTTTTAGCTTTGGAAGAATGCCACATCTTTGCGATGGCACAATTATCTTTCCTATCGCTATTTTCCTTGCATAGTAAAGTTTACTATACACCCCAAATTCAGAGGAACAAACCTTGCATAATCCCCGGCAGGTGAAGTTTCTGCGTGACACATTGCAGAACGGATGAGGTCAGTGTACTGCCACCGACAATCACTTTTGTGAGACTGCTCGTATCCACTTGCTCTACAAGTGGGCATTGAACCAACTTGTGAAGGAGTGTCGGATACAAAAAGGTACTTGTCGGCTGTAGTGCAAAAAAGAAACAAAGAGTTACTGTGAAAATCCAAAAGCATGTGCAGTATTTTTTATCGCTACTTCGACGGTTCAGTCTTAGTACTTCGCTGGAAGGGCAAGCGGCACCGATTATCCGCGTCGTCTTTGACGACCACAACTCTTCAGGACCCTCACCAGTTTGCGTAACTATGCGCTTGGTAATGAAAATTATCGCCATTGTATTCTGACTGGTCGCTTACCTTTTGCAAACTTTGAAGTGGTCATACTAAAAATGAACCTAGGAAAAGGAAGGCAGTTTATTTGACTTCTTTCTTTTTGTGCAATGCCACTGGGTGTAATATATTTTTTTTTCACTAAAGCAAATTTTGAAATATACCCTATCGCAACCAGTACGTCTATAGTCATTCAATTGGATTTATCGAAGAGGCGAAAATTACTTGCACAGGAAATCAACTTGCATATTAACCTAATTAACAAATTATAACTAACTAGATATGTGACCAAATTGTTTACGACACATACAACTCAATGAACTTTATTCCCTTTTTAATCACATGGAGAAGTCCGTGGTTAACGTAAGCACCCAGTGCTTGATAGGTGGCCAGGCTGTGGTAGTACACTTTCAAATCAAAACATAAAATAGTAGATTATCTTGCTTGCAAACTAAAGCGATACATTGTAAGTACATTCGCTTTCTACCGCCGCGATAATATATTGACATTATTTGAACTTGCAAAACAAAGAAACGAACATGTGAATGTGCAGCATATTGTAAAGCCGCGATAACGCGTTCTCATTATTTACACAAGAAAGCAGGCAATTGAAAAGCACGATAAATGGGTAGCGTCTTAACACACTATAATAAGAGTTTAACATTACTTCTAAAACAAAGGAAGCGAGCGATTCAAATGCAAGCACAGTTTACTGATAGTTGCCGAAACCTGTACATAAGTTCCTCATATTGTCACGTGGTAGTGACGGTGAAGAAAGCAGCAATACGGTGGAATACAAAACTAGCTTTTATTTGGCGAACCTGCGCCCACAAAAACAGGCTACACTTATAGCACAACGATAGCGGCGAACACGGTCGGCGATCGTCGGAAATCTGATCAGCGGGTCAAGCGCGTCGGCTTTTATAGAGCAGTCGTCGAATGTTCCAGACTAATCGTTCGGACCCGCGTGCCTTCCACAAAATTCTACACTATTCGCGTCAGGTGATGAAATCAGATAACATTAGGTTCGGCGACAACAGACAGCGGATAGAAGCATCGACAACTTTCCAGAAACTTCGAATACATGCAGGCGCGTCCTACGCTGTGCGATTACATTTGTTAGGCGGCGAAGCGTGGTTGCCCGATAAAGTTAAGTAGACGTGTCAATACCTCCCTCTTAAAAAGCATCGTCCCGATGCTACAAAGAGAGCGAAACACTAAAAGGACACTTATTAAACATAAGTAACAAAACAACGAAAATAAACAAAGTCGAAAGGTCAGTTATGAAAAGCCCCATAGTTCATTAACGCTGGTAGTACGGCTTCAGTCGCACAACGTGGACTATTTCAGGTCGTGAGCGGCGCAGCTGTGATAGCGAAATACCGTCTCGCACGACCTCATAGTCCAGTGCGCCAATACGTCGGGTGATCTTGTACGGTCCGAAATAGAGACGCAAAAGCTTCTCGCTCAGTCCTCGTCGGCGTATAGGGGTCCAAACCCAAACACGGTCACCGGGCTGGTACTCGACGAAGCGTCGTCGGAGGTTGTAGTGTCGGCCGTCGGTCCTCTGCTGGTTCTTGATTCGCACGCGGGCGAGCTGTCGGGCTTTTTCGCGCGCTGGAGATAGGTAGCGACGTAAAGATTTTCCTCGTCAGTGACGTACGGCAGCATGGCGTCGAACGTCGCCGTCGGGTTCCTGCCGTAAACCAACTTGAACGGCGTGATCTGTGTTGTTTCTTGCACCGCCGTGTTGTAAGCGAATGTTATGTACGGCAGGACCGCATCCCACGTCTTGTGCTCGATGTCGACGTACATTGCTAGCATGTCGGCCAGGGTCTTGTTCAGGCGCTCCGTAAGACCATTCTTCTGTGGGTGGTATGCCGTTGTCCTCTTGTGCCTTGTCTGACTGTATTGCAGAATGGCTTTCCTGAGCTCTGCTGTAAAATTCGTCCTCTGTCGGTGATGAGGACTTCTGGAGCACCATGTCGCAGCAGGATGTTCTCGACGAAAAATTTCGCCACTTCGGCTGCGCTGCCTTTCGGTAGAGCTTTAGTTTCAGCGAAGGGTGTGAGATTGTCCGTCGCCACGACGATCCATTTATTTCCGGATGTTGATGTCGGAAACGGTGCTAACAAGTCCATCCCGATCTGCAGAAAAGGTCGGTAAGGAGGCTTGATCGGCTGTAGTAATCCCGCTGGCCTTGTCGGTGGTGTCTTGCGTCGCTGACAATCTCGGCATGTCTTGACGTAACGGGCGACATCGGCGGTTAGGTGCGGCCAGTAAAAGCTTTCTTGCATCCTCGATAGCCTCCGGGAAAAACCGAGGTGCCCAGCGGTCGTATGGTCATGAAGGGCGTGCGGTACTTCTGGACGCAGCGCCGGCGGAAAAACAAGAAGGTAGTTGGCGCGGACTGGTGAGAAGTTCTTCTTCACGAGTAGGTTGTTTTGAAGCGTGAACGAAGATAATCCACGCTTAAATGCCCTAGGGACAACATCGGTGTGCCCTTCGGAATACTCGACTCGGGCTTATGCCCCGGGTCCCCTCGTTGTTGTTCGGCGAAGTCTTCCGCGCTTATTATGCCAAGAAAGGCGTCGTCATCCTCGTCATGTTGCGGCGGCGGGTCAGTGGGGGCGCGTGATAGGCAATCGGCATCTGAGTGTTTTCGTCCGGACTTGTTACAGTGATGTCGTATTCTTGTAGTCTGAGGCTCCACCGTGCCAGCCGTCCTGAAGGGTCCTTTATGTTAGCTAGAAAACACAACGCGTGATGGTCGCTGACCACATTGAATGACCTGCCATAGAGGTAAGGGCGAAATTTCGCTGTAGCCCAAACGATGGGGAGGCATTCTTTTTTAATTGCCTTCCGCTTTTGATAACGACCGGCTAGCGTAAGCTATCACGTGTTCATGTCCATCTTTTCTCTGGACTAGGACGGCACCGATGCCTAGGCTACTGGCGTCAGTGTGTATTTCGGTATCGGCGTGCTCGTCGAAGTGCGCAAGTACGGGCGGCGACTGCATGCGTCGTTTGAGTTCTTGAAATGCGTCGGCCTGCGGCGTTTCCCACTTGAACTCGACGTCACATTTAGTTAGCTTTGTCAGCGGCTCAGCGATGCGTGAAAAGTCCTTGACAAATCGCCTGTAGTAGGCACACATGCCAAGAAATCTACGCACTGCCTTCTTGTCGATGGGCTGCGGGAACTTTGCAATGGCAGCTGTCTTCTGCTGGTCGGGGCCGACTCCAGACTTGCTGATGACGTGACCTAGGAACAGAAGCTCATCGTAAGCGGAGCGGCACTTTTCTGGCTTCAGAGTAAGCCCTGATGACTTGATGGCCTCTAGTACTGTTGCAAGCCGCCTAAGGTGATCGTCGAAATTTCCCGCTAAGAGAACGACGTCATCCAAGTAAACGAGACAGGTCTGCCACTTCAATCCTGATAAAACCGTGTCCACCACGCGTTGGAACGTCGCAGGCGCCGAGCACAGTCCAAATGGCATAACCTTGAACGCGTAGAGGCCGTGTGGGGTGATGAAGGCGGTCTTTTCGCGATCTCTTTCGTCGACTTCTATTTGCCAATAGCCAGACTTCAGGTCCACCGACGAGAAGTATTTAGCGTTGCAGAGCCGATCCAATGCGTCGTCTATCCGTGGGAGGGGGTATACGTCCTTCTCTGTGATCTTGTTCAGACGACGATAATCGACGCAGAAACGTAGGGTTCCGTCCTTTTTTTTCACCAGGACAACAAGGAATGCCCACGGGCTTTTCGACGGCTGGATGACGTCGTCGCGCAGCATTTCGTAGACTTGTTCTCTTATACCTTTACGTTCTTGCGGCGAAACTCGGTAGGGTTCTGGCGGAGTGGTCGAGCGCACTCCTCGGTGATTATGCGATGCTTGGCGACTGGTGCTTGTCGAATCCTCGATGACGTCGAAAAGGAGCCTTTGTAACGTCGGAGCAGACTTCTCAGCTGCTGTTGCTTAATCACGGGGAGACTTGGATTAATGTCGTAGTCTGGTTCGGGAACCATGCTCGTCGGGGTAGATGCGGCGGAATCCGAGAGGACAAACGCGTTACTGGCTTCCAGAATTTCCTCGATGTACGCGATCGTCGTGCCCTTATTCATGTGCTTGAACTCTCGGCTGAAGTTTGTCAGCAGCACATCGCTTTTCCCTGCATGCAGTCGAGCGATTCCTCTTGCGACGCAAATTTCACGGTCTAGCAGTAGACGTTGGTCGCCTTCGATGGCGCCTTCTACGTCAGCGGCTGTTTCGGTGCCGACCGAAATAACAATGCTGGAGCGCGGCGGGATGCTCACTTGATCTTCGAGCACACTCAAGGCGTGGTGACTATGACAGCTCTCCGGCGGTATTGCTTGATCTTGTGACAGAGTTATCGATTTCGACTTCAGGTCGATGACTGCGCCATGTTGATTCATGAAGTCCATGCCGAGAATGACGTCTCGTGAACACTGTTGGAGGACAACGAAGGTGGCAGGGTAAGTCCGGTCATGAACGGTAATTCTTGCCATGCTGATTCCAGTCGGCGTAATGAGGTGTCCTCCTGCGGTCCGAATTTGGGGGCCCTTCCATGCAGTCTTAACCTTCTTCAACTGGGCGGCGATGTGTCCACTCATTACGGAGTAATCGGCCCCTGTGTCGACTAAGGCAGTGACTGCATGGCCGTCGAGAAGTACGTCGAGGTCGGTGGTTCTTTGTCTGGCGTTGCAGTTGGGTCTTGGCGTCGGATCACGGCTGCGTCGCGTTGAACTGAAGCTGGAACGTCGCGTCGTCATGTCGTCTTTCGTCGGTGTAGTCTTGGCTTCCTGACCGTTGGGACGGCGCTGTGTCGTCGTTGTGTCGTCGAGGTAGTTTCTTCGGTGTCTTCGTCGGCGGCGGTGGATCTTCGTCAGTTCGACGAACAGCAACCGCACCTCCATCGGTTGCTGCTTTTAGTTTTCCGGATATGGGCTCGCAGAGCGGCCCCGGGCTGGGCCGGTGTATGTTCGGCGCTGCGGCGACAGGTAGCGGCCTGGTGATGGCGAACGCGACGGTCTCGAGAGCTCCACTGAGTAGCGGCGAGGTAATCGGCGATATCGCGTGGGCGCTCTCCAAGCTGTGGACGCGGCGCGTTGACGGCGAACCCTCTCAGGCCCAAGTCGCGGTATGGGCATCGGCGGTACACATGGCCGGCTTCTCCGCAGTGATAGCAGAGCGGGCGGTGGTCGGGGGCTCGCCAAATGTCCGTCTTCCTCGCGTAGGTGCGCTGGGCGACGGGTGGGCGTGCTGGCGTCGGCAGCGGCGGACGACGGAATTGCGGCGTCACAGGGCCCTGGCGCGGTCGCGGAGGGGGGCCTTGACGGCGTGCGACGGCGGCGTAGGTCATCGCTTCCGGCTTGGGCTGCGGTGATTCTGGTTGCACCTCAGGAACTCCAAACGATCGGTGCACCTCTTCTTTAACGATGTCGGCGATCGAGGCCACTTGAGGCTGCGACGAAGGCAAGACCTTGCGCAGATCTTCGCGCACTATGGCCCTGATGGTCTCGCGCAGATCGTCCGTGGCCAGTGATTGAATTCCTGCGTAGTGGGTAGAGCTTGTACGGCGGTTGAATTGCCGGTTCCGCATTTCGAGTGTCTTCTCGATGTTGGTGGCCTCGCGAAGGAACTCTTCTACGGTCTTCGGTGGGCTTCGTATCATTGCGCCGAAAAGTTCTTCCTTCACACCACGCATGAGAAGGCGGACTTTCTTCTCCTCGGGCATATCCGGGTCGGCATGGCGGAACAGACGTTTCATTTCTTCCGTGAAGATGGCAACGTTCTCGTTAGGCAGCGGCACTCGGGCGTCCAGCATGGCTTCGGCCCTTTCCTTGCGCACGACGCTCGTAAAGGTGCGCAGGAAGCCGGTACGAAAGAGGTCCCATGTCGTCAAGGTCGACTCCCTGTTCTTTGAAATCACGACCACGTGACATCTGCGAGAGGTACTGGGATCGGTACCCAGCACCTCCACCAGATGTCACGTGGTCGTGACTTCAAAGAACACAGTAGCAATACTGTGAACGACAAAACTAACTTTTATTGGGCGAACCTGTGCCCACAAAACAGGCTACACTTAAGCACAACGATAGCGGCGAACACGGTCGGCGATCGTCGAAAATCTGATCAGCGGGTCAAGTGCGTCGGCTTTTATAGAGCAGTCGTCGACTGTTCCAGACTAATCGTTGGGACCCGCGTGCCTTCCACAATGTTCTACACCATTCGCGTTACGCGATGGAATCAGATAACACAAGGTTCGGCGACAACAGACAGCCGGGTAGAAGCATCGATAACTTTCCAGAAACGTTGGATACATGCCGGCGCGTCCCTCGCTGTGCGATTACATTTGTTAAGCGGCGAAACGTGGTCGCCCGATAAAGATAAGTACACGTGTCAGTACCCCCCTCTTAAAAAGCATCGACCCGATGCTGCAAACAAACGAAGGTAATAAACAAAAGCACTCGTAGCAAAGAAAAGAACAAAAACGGTGAAGTTAGTCAGCGTCCGTAAAAGGGTTTAAGGCGCACCACGTGGACCACTTCAGATCGCGGGCGGCGCCGCTGTGAATGGGAAATGCCGTCTGGCACGACCTCATAGTCCAGAGAGCCAATACGTCGGATGACCTTGTAGGGTCCGAAATAGCGTCGGAGTAGTTTCTCACTGACTCCTCGTCGGCGTATCGGGGTCCAGACCCAAACACGGTCGCCAGGTTGGTACTCGACGAAGCGTCGTCGGAGGTTGTAGTGCCGGCTGTCGGTCCTCTGCTGGCTCTTGATTCGCAGGCGGGCGAGCTCGCGGGCTTCTTCGGCATGCTGGAGATAGCTAGCGACGTCAACATTCTCTTCGTCAGTTACGTGCGGCAGCATGGCGTCAAGCGTCGTCGTCGGGTTCCTGCCGTAAACCAGCTTAAACGGAGTGATCTGCGTTGTTTCTTGCACCGCCGTGTTATACGCAAAGGTTACGTACGGCAGGATCACGTCCCACGTCTTGTGTTCGACGTCGACGTACATTGCTAGCATGTCGGCGAGGGTCTTGTTCAGGCGCTCCGTGAGACCATTCGTCTGCGGATGGTAGGCAGTTGTCCTCCTGTGGCTTGTCTGGCTGTACTGCAGAATGGCTTGGGTGAGCTCTGCTGTAAAAGCCGTTCCTCTGTCGGTGATGAGGACTTCTGGGGCACCATGTCGCAGCAGGATGTTCTCCACGAAAAATTTCGCCACTTCGGCTGCGCTGCCTTTTGGTAGAGCTTTAGTTTCAGCAAAACGGGTGAGATAGTCCGTCGCCACGACGATCCACTTATTCCCGGATGTTGATATCGGAAACGGTCCCAACAAATCCATCCCAATCTGCTGGAATGGTAGGCGAGGAGGTTCGATTGGCTGTAGTAATCCTGCTGGCCTTGTTGGTGGTGTCTTGCGTCGTTGACAGTCTCGGCATGTCTTGACGTAACGGGCGACGTCGGCGGTCAGACGCGGCCAGTAATACCTTTCCTGTATTCTCGACAGCGTCCGGGAGAATCCGAAGTGCCCAGCGGTTGGATCGTCGTGTAGGGCGTGCAGTATTTCTGGACGCAGCGCTGACGGTACAACAAGAAGGTAGCCGGCGCGGACTGGTAAGAAGTTCTTCTTCACGAGCAGGTTGTTTTTTAGCGTGAACGAAGACAACGCGCGTTTAAATGCCCTAGGGACAACGTCGGTGTTCCCTTTCAAATACTCGATGAGGCCTTTTAGCTCCGGGTCGGCTCGTTGCTGTTTAGTGAAGTCTTCCGCGCTTATTATCCCAAGGAAGGCGTCGTCGTCCTCGTCGTCCTGCGGCGGGGGATCGATGGGGGCGCGCGATAAGCAGTCGGCGTCGAAGTGTTTCCTTCCGGACTTGTATATTACCATGACGTCATATTCTTGTAGTCTGAGGCTCCACCGTGCCAGCAGTCCTGAAGGGTCCTTTAAGTTAGCTAGCCAACACAATGCGTGATGGTCACTGACGACTTTGAATGGCCTGCCATAGAGGTAAGGGCGGAATTTAGCTGTAGCCCAAATGATGGCGAGGCATTCCTTTTCAGTCGTAGAATATTTGCTTTCCGCTTTTGACAGCGACCGGCTAGCATACGATATCACCCTTTCAAGTCCTTCTTTCCTCTGGACTAGGACGGCACCGAGGCCTAGGCTACTGGCGTCAGTGTGGATTTCGGTATCAGCGTCCTCGTCGAAGTGTGCAAGTACTGGCGGCGACTGCATGCGTCGTTTGAGTTCTTGAAATGCCTTGGCCTGCGGCGTTTTCCACTTTAACGCGACATCACATTTGGTTAGACGTGTTAGCGGCTCCGCGATGCGTGAAAAGACCTTGACAAAGCGCCTATAGTAGGCACACATGCCAAGGAATCTGCGCACTGCCTTCTTGTCGGTTGGCTGCGGGAACTTTGCGATGGCAGCTGTCTTCTGTGGGTCGGGGCGTACTCATGATTTGCTGATCACGTGGCCTAGGAACAAAAGCTCATCGTAAGCGAAGCGGCACTTTTCCGGCTTCAGAGTGAGCCCTGATGACTTGATGGCTTCTAACACTGTCGCAAGCCGCCTAAGGTGATCGTCGAAATTTCCGACGAAGACAACGACGTCATCCAGGTAGACAAGGCACGTCTGCCACTTCAGTCCGGCTAACACCGTGTCCATGACGCGCTGAAACGTTGCAGGCGCCGAGCACAGTCCGAATGGCATGACCTTGAACTCGTAGAGGCCGTCTGGCGTGATGAAGGCAGTCTTTTCGCGATCTCTCTCATCGACTTCTATTTGCCAGTAGCCAGGCTTGAGGTCCATCGACGAGAAGTATTTAGCGTTGCAGAGCCGATCCAATGCGTCGTCTATCCGTGGAAGGGGGTACACATCCTTCTTCGTGATCTTGTTCAGTCGACGATAATCGACGCAGAAGCGTAGGGTTCCGTCCTTTTTCTTTACCAGGACTACTGGAGAGGCCCACGGGCTTTTCGACGGCTGGATGATGTCGTCGCGCAGCATTTCGTCGACTTGTTGCCTAATAGCTTCACGTTCTCGCGTCGAAACTCGGTAAGGGCTCTGGCGGAGTGGTCGAGCGCTCTCTTCGGTTATTATGCGATGCTTTGCAACTGGTGTTTGTCTAATCCTCGATGACGTCGAAAAGCAGTCTTTGTATCGTCGGAGAAGACTTCTGAGCTGTTGCTGCTTACTCATAGGAAGACTTGGATTCACGTCGAAGTCTGGTTCGGGGACAATGCTCATCGGGGAAGATGCGGCTGAATCCGAGAGGACAAAGGCATGGCTGGTTTCCAGATTTTCTTCGATGTACGCGATCGTCGTGCCCTTGTTGATGTGCTTGAACTCCTGGCTGAAGTTGCTTAGCATAACTTCCGCTTTCCCTCCGTCGAGTCGAGCGATCCCTCTTGCGACGCAAATTTCACGGTCGAGCAGTAGATGCTGGTCGGCCTCGATGACGCCTTCTACGTCAGCGGGTGTTTCAGTGCCGACGGAAATAATAATGCTGGAGCGCGGCGGGATGCTCACTTGATCTTCGAGCACACTCAAGGCGTGGTGACTACGATGCCTCTCCGGCGGCATCGCTTTGTCTTCCGACAGCATTATTGACTTCGACTTCAGGTCGATGATTGCGCCATGTTGGTCCAGGAAGTCCATACCGAGAATGACGTCTCGTGAACACTGTTGGAGGATAACGAAGGTGGCAGGGTAAGTCCAGTCATGAACGGTTATTCTTGCCGTGCAGATTACAGTCGGCGTGATGAGGTGTCCTCTAGCGATCCTCCAGCGGTCCGAATATGAGGGCCTTCCCATGCAGTTTTAACTTTCTTCAACTGCGCGGCGATGGGTCCACTCATGACGGAGTAATCGGCTCCTGTGTCCACTAAAGCGGTGACTGCGTGGCAGTCGAGAAGTACGTCGAGGTCGGTGGTTCTTTGTCTGGCATTGCAATTAGCTCTTGGCGTCGGATCACGGCTGCGTCGTGTTGAACTGAAGCTGGAACGTCCCGTCGTCAAGTCGTCTTTCGTCGGTGTAGTCTTGGCTTCCTGACTTCGTCGGGACGGCGGCGTGTCGTTATTATGGCGTAGAGATGGACTCTTTGTCGTTTTCGTAGGCGGCGGAGGATCTTCGTCAGTTCGACGAATAGCTACCGCACCTCCATCGGTTGCTGCGACCACACACCGACCCCGGGCTGGGCCAGTGTGTGGTCGGCGCTGCGGCGACAGGTAGCGGCCTGGTGACGGCGAACGGGACGGCCGTCGAAGGCTCCACTGAGTAGCGGCGAGGTAGTCGGCGATGTCACGAGAGCGTTCACCTTCCCGAGGGTGCGGTGCATCGACGGCGAACCCTCGCAATCCCAGGTCGCGGTATGCGCATCGGCAGTACACATGGCCGGCTTTGCCGCAGTGGAAGCAGAGCGGGCGGTCGTCGGGGGCTCGCAAAATGTCCGTCTTCCTCGCGTAGCTGCGCTGGGTGACGGCTGGGCGTGCTGGCGGCGGCGGCGGCAGTCGACGACGGAATTGTGGCGTTACAGGGCCCTGTCGTTGTCGCGTAGGGGGACCTTGACGGCGGGCGACGGCGGCGTAGGTCATCGCTTCCGGTTGAGGTTGCGGTAATCGTGGCTGCACCTCAGGGACTCCAAGCGAACGCTGAACCTCTTCTTTGACGATTTCAGCGATTGGATCCACTTGGGACTGCGTCCTTGTGTAGAACTTCTGCAGCTCCTCCCGTACGACCGCTCTGATAGTCTCGCTCAGATCGTCGGTAGCGAGTGATTGAAACCCGGCTTAGTTTGTAGAGTTCGTGCGGCGATCGAATTGCCGGTTTCGGATCTCGAGTGTCTTCTCAATGTTCATCGCCTCACGAGAGAGAGAGAGAGAGAGAAACTTTATTTTGGTTCCTTCAAGGATTTAGCGTCTCGAGGTCTCGGTCGTCTTGGGCGCCGGCGACTTGGAGCCTCTTCCAGCAAGGGTGGGCCCCTATTCCAGGGCTCCACTGAGCCTAGCTACCTGACTAGCGTGCTGCACTAAGGCCCTTTGGGCCGTGAGCTCGCAGCTGGTAAGCCGACTCTCCCATTGCTCCGCACTCGGGTTATTGTGTTGGTGGAATGATTTATTGTGTTTACATTCCCATGTGACATGGTATAGTGTGGGTGTGGCCCCGCACCATGGGCAGGTGTCTCTGTATTGTGTTGGGTACATTTTGTTTAGGATGTATAAATTTGGGAAGGAGTTTGTCTGCAATCTGCGCCAACTCGTTGCTTCCTCCTGCGTTATAGCTTTGTGGGGTGGGGGATATTTGGCTCTCGTCCCTCTGTATAAGTTTAAGATTTCTGTGTATCCTCCCTCACAAGCGTGTGGGTGATACTCCGGGGCGCGCGACTGCTCTGCTCGGCACGTGGTCTCTCGAGCTAGGCTGTCTGCCCTTTCGTTACCCTGTATGCCTGCGTGGGCCGGAATCCAAATTAACTTGTGCGTAACGTTCCTCTCGGCGAAGTTGGCTCCGCCAAGAATTCTGAGGGCGGCTTTGCTAATCCTGCCCCTCGTGTAATTTCTGCACGCTTCCTTTGAGTCTGTTAAGATGTTTAGAGGCCTGCCTGTCCTATATCCTTCTACTGCCGCCAGCGCCACGGCAATTTCTTCGGCCTCCGCTGTGTCGGCTGCCTTTGCCGTCGCACATGTGATCAGATTCCCGTCGCCGTCCACCACCACCGCCGTGGCCGTGCGCTTCCCTTCTCGCGGGTACGTGGCAGCATCCGTGTACACCGTGTTCTCTAGTAGCGCGAGTGTCTTTTCCACGTATTCGGCTCGCGCCTGCCTTCTGCTCTCGTGGAGGTTGGGGTCCATGTTCTTAGGTACTGGCCTAACGCTTATTGTTTTTCTTAAGCCGTCGGGCACGTCTGCGTATCTATCTACGTGTCCACTCGTGTCCCGTCCCAGCCTAGTCAGGAGCGCTCTCCCTGCAGGGGTGCTTTTGAGTCTGGCTTTTTGCGTTACAAGCAGGGCTTCCGCCAGTTCGCTGAAAGTGTTGCTGATGCCCAGTTGGAGCAGTTTTTCGTTTGAAGTGTTTTTTGGCAGAT